>NC_084616.1:58689413-59289413 GCF_033978795.1 Nerophis ophidion
CTCCTCTGTGGGGATTGTCTCTGACCGTCATCGTCATTCACTACGGGAGAATCATCAAAATTGTGAGGCAGCAACGGAAGAAGGTGTTAAGTCGTGGGATTCGAGTGATGCCGACAGTGTCGGTGCACGTCTGGAGCTGGATGAGCGACCCGGCTTCAGGAAAACGGTCAGCCCCGCCTGCCTACTGCAAGCCTCTGGCCGCGTGTCGGCCGACGCAGCAGGTGGCCAGTGAGCCCTGCTCGGTCTCTCCGCCCGCGAGAGCCCGGGCTATACCCCCAGAGATAGTTGGAGCAGTGTGCCTTCTGACGCCTGGAGCCAGAGAGAGGGGGAAGAAAAAAGTGGAGGGCAAACTGGCCAAACGCTTTGGATACATTATCATCGCTTTCACGCTTTTTTGGCTTCCCATGGTGGTTATTTTGCTCATGAACAACTTCGTCACATGGCCGCAAACTGACAAAGTGAGTTGACTGTATCATTATACTGCATAACAACCTGCATATTTAATCATCTGTAAAGTCGGTGCTAAAAAAATCAACATAAAACCAAAAATGTATAACATTTCTATCTCTCACCTTTTAGTGCGGCTACTAATTAAGTGAATATTATGGCTTTGATATATTGTACAGTTGTCCCTTGCCGGGGCAGCACGGTTGACAGGGGTTAGTGCGTCTGCCTCACAATACGAAGGTCTTGGGTTCGATCCTGCGCTCGGGATCTTTCTGTGTGGAGTTTGCATGTCCTCCCTGTCACTGCGTGGGTTCCCTCCTGGTATTCTGGCTTCCTCCCACCTCCAAAGACATGCACCTGGGGATAGGTTGATTGGCAACACTAAATTGGCCCTAGTGTGTGAATGTGAGTGTGAATGTTGTCTGTCTATCTGTGTTGGCCCTGCGATGAGGTGGCGACTTGTTAAAGTTAAAGTACCAATGATTGTTACACACACACACACTTGGTGTGGCGAAATTATTCTCTGCATTTGACCCATCACCCTTGATTACCCCCTGAGAGGTGAGGGGAGCACGGGAATCATTTCTGGTGATTTAACCGCCAAATCCAACCTTTAATGCTGAGTGCCAAGCAGGGAAGTAATGGGTCCCATTTTTATAGTCTTTGGTATGACTCGGCCTGTGTTTGAACTCACGACCTACGTTCCAAGGTATACCCCGCTTTCAGCCTGAATGCAGTTGTGATAGGCTCCAGTGACCCTGAAAGGAACAAGCAGTAATAAAATGGATGGATGTACCTCGCTACATCTAGATTGAAATATTGTGGCATCATCACTTCGCAGATTAATTTTGTAATTTATTTTCTAAGCATACTAAGCAATTTTGGTTCTAAGTTAAGCATTGTCAAGCATAAAAATGGCTAAATGGAGCAACAATATCAATACTACTGTAGTATTAGTCCCTAAATGATACCATGCTGTTCAGTACCGTAGCCAGTGATTGCCTCAGCCTCTGGCAGAAATACTATATTGGATTAAAAGTCTAAACATGACTAAAGGGTGTTACTTTATGTCTAGAGCAGGGGTCACCTGTGAGGACCAGATGAGTCGCCCGCTGGCCTGTTATAAAAATAGCTTAAAAACTGTAGCAGCACTTACCAGTGAGCTGCCTCTATTTTTTTTAATTTTATTTATTTACTAGCAAGCTGGTCTCGCTTTGCTTGACATTTTTAATTCTAAGAGACGAAACTCAAATAGAATTTAAAAATCCAAGAAAATATTTTAAAGATTTGGTCTTCACTTGTTTAAATAAATTCATGTATTTTTTTTACTTTGCTTCTTATAACATTCAGTAAGACAATTTTAGAGAAAAAATACAACCTTAAAAATTATTTTAGGATTTTTAAACACATATACCCTTTTATCTTTTAAATTCCTTCCTCTTCTTTCCTGACAATTTAAATCAATGTTCAAGTAAATTTGTTTTTTTAATTGTAAAGAATAATAAGTAAATGTTAAATTTAATTCATTTTAGCTTCTGTTTTTTCGATGAGGAATACTTGTGAAATATTTCTTCAAACTTATGATTAAAATTCAAAAAAATAATTCCTGCAAATCTAGAAAATCTGTAGAGTCAAATTTAAATCGTATTTCAAAATGGATTCTAACCTATTTTAAACATGTCATCAAAATTTCAAAAATAATCATAATCAGCAAAAATTACCAATGATGTTCCATAAATTATTTTTTTAGTTTTTTCAAAAAGATTCGAATGAGGTAGTTTTTCTCTTCATTTTTTTCGGTTGAATTTTGAATTTTAAAGAGTCGAAATTGAAGATAAACTATGTTTCAAAATGTAATTTTCATTTTTTTCGTGTTTTCTCCTCTTTTAAACCGTTCGATGAAGTGTTTTTTTCATCATTTATTCTCTACAATAAAACCTTCTGTAAGAGGAAAAAAAATGTACGACGAAATGACAGACAGAAATACCCATTTTTATATATATATATATTTATTTATTTATTTATTAAAGGTAAATTGAGCAAATTGGCTATTTCTGGCAATTTATTTAAGTGTGTATCAAACTTGTAGCCCTTCGCATTAATCAGTACCCAAGAAGTAGCTCTTGGTTTCAAAAAGGTTGGTGACCCCTGGTCTAGAGCAGGGGTTTTCAAATGGGGGTACGCGTACCCCTGGGGGTACTTAAAGGTATGCCAAGGGGTACTTGAGATTTTTTTTAAATATTCTAAAAATAGCAACAATTCAAAAATCCTTTATAAATATATTTATTGAATACTACGTTTGTACTTCAAGAAAATATGAATTTAAGTTCATAAACTTTGGAAAAAAACAACAATGCAACATTCAGTGTTGATAGCTAGATTTTTTGTGGACTTGTTCCCTAAATAGTGATTATAAAGATTTCTTTTTTGTGAAGAAATTAATTAAAGATTTAAGTTCATGAATCCAAATGGATCTCTATTACAATCCCCAAAGAGGGCACTTTAAGTTGATAATTACTTCTATGTGTAGAAATCTTTATTTATAATTTAATCACTTGTTTATTTTTCAACAAGTTTTTAGTTGTTTTATATCTTTTTTTCCAAATAGTTCAAGAAAGACCACTACAAATAAGCAATATTTTTCACTGTTATACAATTTAATAAATCAGAAACTGATGACATAGTGCTGTATTTTATTTCTTTATCTCTTTTTTTCAACCAAAAATGTTTTGCCCTGATTAGGGGGTACTTCAATTAAAAAAATGTTCACAGGGGGTACATCACTGAAAAAAATGTTGAGAACCACTGGTCTAGAGGGCTCACATAATGTTAAAAAATATCTTTAGAAGGCTGAAAACACTAATTTTTTAAATTGCTGTAGCTATGAAAGTAACTAATTAACAACAATAAATGATGGATTACTGTAATAATACATTTTATTGTGCTTCTCACCTGTAGTCATCTGGGATAGGCTCCAGCTCATCAGTATAGAAAATGGATGAATACATTTGAATCTCAAAATTCCAATACTTACCTGCATTCTCTATTCGTCGTGTAGTTGCTGTTGGAGCTGGAGACGTCCGCCATGGTGCTCACCTGCGTGCAAGCGGCAGTGGACCCACTCATCTACACTTTAGTCACCAGACAGTTCCGCTATGAACTCAGCAAGATTTTCACATCTTTCCCAAAGTGTCCACTGAAACCGGGATCCTGAACTTCTCGCACACGTTTGAGTGGGAGAAGTGAAAAGCCTTTGTAATTGTTACTATATAAATTGAAAATATCCTGCTGTGATTTTTTATAATTTTATGAAGACATTTTGCAGTCATTACCCTTTTTACAGGCTCAAACACCCCTAAAAACCAACAAAAGTGACCGAAAGAGGAAATAAGCAGCGACATGCGAATGTGGCAGATATAGATGTTTTATCAGGCGTTTCACCGTTGGGACACAAGACAAAGGCATAAATAATAACCAACACATGACACGGTACACAGCAGTGGTCTCAACAGTGACAGGTGAGGGCAAAGTCAAAGTTAAGGAGAGTACAGAACAGAAGTGTGTCGACTGTAAATAAAAATGTCAATCATTGTCCACTCCGAGCTTCACCGTCGTTCAAAAGTGAACATCGGAAAGAAACCTCACTTCTGCCGTCTTGTTTGGAAATATTCTAAATGTTTGACTTTATACTGTGACTCGATGTCTTTAACACTGCTTTCAAAATAAGACCAGACATATCTGCCTCTGTGTGCTTGTCTCTTTTTATTTTTTTAACGCCTGCAAAGTGATTTCACACCATCACTTGGGTACGACATTTCGAAAATAGTACTAGGATTTAACACTCGCTGATGCTACTCTGTATAGAATGTGTTAGGCTTTCTCTGGGAACTCTAAGAAGGGGATTCATAACGGCCGCAGTTTACCTGACACATGAAACATGATACGTTGGGGGGAGGAGTTGCACACTTTTCACTTGAGTGTTTAATATCTTGAAGTGTGTTGGGACGGCGTGGCGCCAATGGGAGAGTGGCCGTGCCAGCAACCTGAGGGTTCCTGGTTCGATCCCCACCTACTACCAACCTCGTCACGTCCGTTGTGTTCTTGAGCGAGACACTTCACCCTTGCTCCTGATGGGTCGCGGTTAGTGCCTTGTATGGCAGCTGCCGCCATCAGTGTGTGAATGTGTGTGTGAATGTGGAAATAGTTTCAAAGCGCTTCGAGTACCTTGAAGGTAGAAAAGCGCTATACAAGTATAACCCATTTATGTGACAATTTAAACTTTGGCCACAGCGTCAGCTTCTATGTAGAATGGTGCTTTCCATCATTTTCAGCAGACTGCATTGCAAAATGATGAGCCCCCTCCCCCACCACTTTCTCATCCCTTCCCTACTGGACAACAATCAGAATTCAGGAGGAGAGCAGGACTTTGGGACGTTGATATGAGAAGTAATACAGTTAATGATATGATTTTCTTTTCAAAAGTACAAATGCATCTAAAACTTTTATTCCCTTCAGCTGTCCATACCGTCTTTCATTTTTTAAAAGGTCATTTTGCAGTCATGATAATTACCAAACACCAGCAGGGCCGCTATCAGAGTATGACATTTACGGTGCTTTGCCGGTACATCTGAGCTTTCACGATGACCATTTTATTTCATCACCGTGGAGCAAGAGTGGGAAGAAAGTGGTTTTACGATCTCTAACACGAGTTGGGCTTGGATCTAAAGGCCAGGTGGGAGACATCGGCTCGAAAGGTCGCCGTCTGTACACTTCAATGGCTCTGATGGCTTCTAAGGTGACATGATTGTTCTGGAAAAAACACGGTGACAGAGATCTGTGGAGTGGCCTCCATCTCACATGACGGACATCCCTGCTTTGAGGTCCCCAGAAGAGAAGGTAAACACCAAGGAGGACAAAAATTACAAACAGCAAAGTTTCCTAACCACATAGAGCACACATACCCGACAACTTGGGAAAATGCCCACTGAGTTTGGGGGGGAGCAAGAAGGCTCTGACAGCTATAAGGACTACTGAAAGCATACAGGAGAGACACAAGCGGACGACGACGACGACAGAGAGAAGAACACAAACGGAGAGGAGAGAACTGCTTCACTGGCTCTGCCAAACCATGGTCAAATATTACAAAAGATCCTATTAACAATATTCACAAAATCAAGGGCTCAGAACATGTCGCTGTCCGAAATTCTCAGCAAATGCCTTGTGCTTTTTAATCGCTGTGTCTCCGGATTGAAAATATAATTTCGCACCAGGAATAATTGAGTTATTTAAAGGCCTACTGAAACCCACTACTACCCACCACGCAGTCTGATAGTTTATATATCAATGATGAAATATTAACATTGCAACACATGCCAATACGGCCTTTTTAGTTTACTAAATTGCAATTTTAAATTTCCCGGGAGTTTCGTCTTGAAAACGTCTTGTAATGATGACGTGTACACAAGACGTCACAGGCTTTTAGAAAGTATGAACACTGCGCACACACACAGCTAAATGTCGTCTGCTTTAACCGCATAATTACGCAGTATTTTGGACATCTGTGTTGCTGAATCCTTTGCAATTTGTTCAATTAATATTGGAGAAGTCAAAGTAAAACGATGGAGTTGGGAAGCTTTAGCCTTTAGCCACACAAACACATGGTAATTCTTTGTATAAAATTCATGGGGTTGAAACTTTCCTATGGATCATAGCGGACATGGATCCCGACTACATGTCAACCCGCAGGTTTCGGTGAGAAAATTGTGGTTAAAAAGTCGCCACTTACTGGATATCAGCTGAGCTTGCGCCTCCCGTACAGCTGCCATCGACTTCCCTGAGACACTGCGCGTCAACACCCGGCCGTGGACGTACACTTCCGACTATCAGGTACTGTTAAACTCACTAAAACACTAGCAACACAATAGAAGGATAAGGGATTTCCCAGAATTATCCTAGTAAATGTCTCTAAAAACATATGAATCCGTCCCAATGCAACGCGATTGCAATCGCGTTTTATTTGTTTTATTTATTTTTTTTCTAGTCCATCTATCAATATCCTCAAACACGAATCTTTCATCCTCGCTCAAATTAATGGGGAAATTGTCATTTTCTCGGTCCGAATAGCACTTTTTGTTGGAGGCTCCCATTAAAAATAATGTGAATATGTGAGGAGCCCCCACACGTGTGACGTCATCGTCTGCGACTTCCGGTAGAGGCAGGGCTTTTCTCCAGTTGCGAACTTTATCGTGGATGTTCTCTACTAAATCCTTTCAGCAAAAATATGGCAATATCGCAAAATGATCAAGTATGACACATAGAATGGACCTGCTTTCCCCGTATGAATAAGGAAATCTCATTTCAGTAGGCCTTTAAGCTATTAGAGCCTGAGGGCCACAGTACAATATTCACACCCATCCACACAAACCAACGTTTCCACCCTGACAGAACTGGCACATTTCGTATAAAAAGGCTCCGAGCTGAGGATTTTGGACATACATGTAATACTTTGAACCGGCAGGAGTGGCGGCTAGTCAACTATAGCGAATTCCGAGCATTAGATACACTTCCAGAAGACTTTTCCAATCGACTGAGACTACATTCCCCCACGCTCCGTGGTAGGCACAAACTTTCCACGCACGACGGCACGAGTCTTGTAACTAGGAGATGCACGCGCTCATTTACAAATGTGAAACTCATCTCCTGCTCGTACACCAACATGATAGTCACACAGTCGGGCAACTAAAAGTGCACATTTTACAAGAACGTCGGGTTTTTTTTCGTGTCTTTTTCCACTCAAATCCTCTTATTTTCTAAGAGTGAAACTAAATCATGAAAAGGTGCTTTGTGCTCAGCGACACACACACACACACACACACACACACACACACACACACACACACACACACACACACACACACACACACACGCACACACCTATTAACATGGATGTACTGCATCTAATCCCTCTTCTGTACAGGAAGTCCATGTAGTTACAGCACATGGCCAGCAGAGGTCAGTCCCCACCATGTCTTCCTCGTCCAATAACATGTCCGCCTCTTGCCTGTCAAAGTCAAGTCTTGTCACGACGACACGTTCACAAGGCGGACACCTTCACAACGTTCTGGTGGGCGGGGCCTGCTGGCAGGTGGGCGTCGCCCTCAGGTGTAGTGACTGGCGGTGTGGGGATGCTGATGATGGCTGTGGTGATCTGGCTGCCCTGGCAGTTGAGGGGCGCCTGCTCGTCCAGGCGCATGTTCAGACTGGAGCGGCTGTGAGGCAAAGGAGGGAAAAAAGGCTCGATGAAAAAATAACCCTGACACAGTAAAGGATGAGACTGAAATAGTCGCGGGGTTGTGACTGCAGGGCCGACCAGAGTTCAAGAGTTATAGCTAGAGATGTCCGATAATATCGGACAGCCCCAAAGCATGATGTTTCCACCCCCATGCTTCACAGTAGGTGTGGTGTTCTTGGGATGCAACTCAGTATTCTTCTTCCTCCAAACACGACGAGTTGAGTTTATAACAAAATGGATACATGGATGATACAGCAGAGGATTGGGAGAATGTCATGTGGTCAGATGAAAACAAAATAGAACTTTTTGGTATAAACTCAACTCGTCGTGTTTGGAGGAAGAAGAATACTGAGTTGCATTCCAAGAACACCATACCTACTGGGAAGCATGGGGGTGGAAACATCATGCTTTGGGGCTGTTTTTCTGCTAAGGGGACAGGACGATTGATCCGTGTTAAGGAAAGAATGAATGGGGCCATGTATCGTGAGATTTTGAGCCAAAACCTCCTTCCATCAGTGAGAGCTTTGAATAGTTGACCAAATACTTATTTTCCACCATAATTTACAAATAAATTCTTTAAAATTCCTACAATGTGAATTCCTGGATTTCTTTTCACATTCTGTCTCTCACAGTTGAAGTGTACCTATGATGAAAATTAAAGACCTCTGTCATCATTTTAAGTGGGAGAACTTGCACAATCGGTGGCTGACTAAATACTTTTTTGCCCCACTGTAACTAAAGTAGTTGAACAATTGACTACTGACTTCATCTGAAGTAAACACCCTACAGCAACCCCTTAGTTACACAAACCTAAAAAAAAAGTGGAAATGCCAAAAAGGAGAGGACTTAAAGAGTGCCTTGAGGAACACCTCAGTTATGTAAATCTTAAGTTTGGACCTCAGTGTTCTATGTTTGCTAGCAAGGTTAGAATGTCAAGCAAGGATCTGCCCAAACTGAAGTTCCATTGCATCATCCTATGTGCTGTTTTCATTCCTGCAGCAACATTGATTAATTGATTGATTGATTGAAACTTGTATTAGTAGATTGCACAGTCCAGTACATATTCCGTACAATTGACCACTAAATGTTAACACCCGAATAAGTTTTTCAATTTTTTTTAAGTCGGGGTCCACGTTAATCAATTCATGGCAAACATGGCAGTCAGCGAGCCTACCTGGTGCTGAGGGGCTGAATGTTAATGGTGCTGAGCTCCTGCAGGCCTTGTTGGTGTGCGTGCGTCAAAGGCTGCATGTGTGCCGGGGCGCTGGCGTTCGCCAAAGGGCTGTGGTGCTTTTTGCTGCGGCGGGTGCAACACGTGCCCGTCACACCCTCTTGGCTGGAGAGGGAGGGGCTCCGAGATGGGTAGTTCTGCAGCCCGGGATCAATGTAGCTCTGCTGGTAATACTGATGATCCACAAACTCATGGTTCTACGAAGATCAAGAGAACAAGACCAAAGAGAAGAAGACATTTCATAAAAGGTTCCTCACGGCTGTTTGTATTGAGCAGGTGTGGGGGTAAGTCACTTATATGCAAGTTAATAAAATAGAATAGAATAGAATAGAATAGACTTTATTGTCATTATATTTGCATATAAGGAGATTAAAGACTCCAACTTAAGGTGCGGTTGTGGGAACAAATATGGGGTAAAATAAATAACACAAGAGGTAATAAAGGAAAAACTAACAATTGAAATAAACAGACTACTATCCAATAAAAATAACAAGCAATCCTGTACAAGATACAAAACACTGTAGAAATACAAAATACTGTACAATATACAGAACAGGACAAGAGTACCGAAGTAATAAATAACAATCAGTGTCGGACGTATTGCACTGGACGGGTCGTACTGCACAGTAGGGTATTAGGGCAGGATATTGTACAGGGGTGAATTATTATTATTATGAGTTAGAGTTCAACATGGTGACAGCTCTGGGAAAAAATCTGTCTCTGAGCCTGTTTGTTCTGGCTCTGATGCACCTGTAGCGCCTGCCCGATGGTAGCAGATGGAACAGGTGGTAGTCAGGGAGTGTGCTGTCTTTGGTGATGGTCTTTGCTTTCTTGAGGCAACGGGAGTTATGTAAATCCTTCAGGGAGGGCAGGGAGCAGCCGATTATTTTTTTTGTGCAGACTTTATGACCCTCTGAATCGCCTGTTTGTCTGCTTCAGTGCAGCTGGCGTACCACACTGTTATGCAGTGCGTCAGCAGGCCCTCGACAGCCGAGCGATAGACAGCAGGTATCAAGTCATTAAGTCTCAAGCACGGTGGTGAGAATTAAGTCATACTTATTGGGCTTATAGCAAGTCAAATTAAAATGCTCACAAAAGCATGTTTCACAGAAAAAATCTTGAAAGTTCAGTGTCTGTACAAAACATTGACTTTAGGATTTGTATGTAATGCTAACAAAATCTATGTGTCACTCTTTTTTTTAGGCTGCTTTACAATGTAAGTTAACAATGTAAGAATAGCTTGCTATATTTTTCTATCCATCCATTTCCTACCGCTTATCCCTTTTGGGGTCGCGGGGGGTGCTGCAAGCTATCTCAGCTGCAATCGGGCGGAAGGCGGGGTGCACCTTGGACAAGTCGCCACCTTATCGCAGGGCCAACACAGATAGACAGACAACATTCACACACTAGGGCCAATTTAGTATTGCCAATACACCTATCCCCAGGTGCATGTCTTTGGAGGTGGGAGGAAGCCGGAGTACCCAGAGGGAACCCACACAGTCAAGGAGAGAACATGCAAACTCCACACAGAAAGATGTGTCCTTGAGCAAGACACTTCACCCTTGCTCCTGATGGGTGCTGGTTAGCGCCTTGCATGGCAGCTCCCTCCATCAGTGTGTGAATGTGTGTGTGAATGGGTAAATGTGGAAGTTGTGTCAAAGCGCTTTGAGTACCTTGAAAGTAGAAAAGCGCCATACAGGTACAACACATTTCTCCTTTATTTATTTATCATTTAAAAATGTATCACATGAATAAAAAATTGTGAAAATGTTTTTATAATCTGGGGAGTTTCCAAATAAAATTCTGTTTATGTCCCCAATTTAGCCCGGGGTGACCTGCATTTTTTTACCCAATTAGTGGGCTTACACCTTGAGGCAAAACACCAGGTCGACTGGAAAACTCATATTCAACACAAGAATTGTACCAAAAATTGTGTCTTTTCAAAATAATATAGGCCTGTTTTGGTTTTACACTGTATGGATTATTGTAGTAGTTTGCATTTATTTACCGCAATACATTATATTGAGAGATATTTCTAATAGTTTGTTTACTGTACTTTAGCTACAAGAGAGAGGCACTTTACTTCCATCCATCCATCCATTTTCTACCACTTGTCCCTTTTGGGGTTGCGGGGGGTGCTGGAGCCTATCTCAGCTGCATTCGGGCGGAAGGCGGTGTACACCCTGGACAAGTCGCTACCTCATCGCAAGGCCAAAACAGATAAACAGACAACATTCACACTCACATTCACACACTAGGGCCGATTTAGTGTTGTCAAAAATGAGAATTACTATATCACTCACAGTCAATATCTGTAATATTTTCACAAAGGACATACAGTATATGTGCAGTTGTATATTATTTCTTGCACAATTTCTTTCTGCTTGTTTTCATGTTTGCATAAGTGCAATGTACTTTTACTCAGGTCTCTCAAGGTACATTTTAGTGCATTTCTGAAGAGCTGAAAGCAAAATCATAACTGCATTGTGTAACGGTATGTAATTTTTAAAAATGTTAGGATTCACAATTTTCTACAGTGTGGTTATCTTATTAAAAAAAGAGACTTTTTGTGAAAAGCTCCTTCTATTAGTAATCAAGTATGCGGGCATGTGTAAACTCACAGTGGTTTTCTCCAGACAGTGCAGCAGGTGATGGCGCTGGCTCTCCAACAGAGAGGTGGACTTATTTATCTGTTGCTCGTCCTCAATAGAACCCTGCAATGACACGCGCAGACGTTAGAAAATGAGCAGCGTGCTGGCCTGCCTTTCAAGGAGACTCTAATCAGATGTGGGAGATGCGACGCTGGCAGCTGCAGTCTCAGTACCTGATCTGAAAGGTTCATCTTGTACGGAAGTTGCTTGAGTCAGAGAAGGAGACAAAGCAGAACAGACAGGAGCACTTTTACTCGTGTTTGGAGTTCAGCACTGAGATCAGACAGCAGTCACCGCCTCAGCAGAAGGCGAAGGGTCACATTATCAGCGTGAACCCAGGAGACACTTCAGCTGAGATCGATGGAGCTAAAACATTGAGTTGTGCACCTAATGGATGTAGAGTTCATAACATGTTGCCTCTGTCGAGGGGGGTTAATAATGACTTGTTTTTCATAACTAATTTTTTTTTTTTTGGTCTTGTGTTTATGTGCATGAATAAGAGGGCAATATTTCTACTTCCCTGGTGGTTGGACATAAAACGATGTGACTCAAATAAACAACGCAGCCTTTGGCTGATGTGGGTCCTCTGACGAGTAGACGAACTGCGTAGGTGCTCATATTTTTACAATACAGACATTTATTATTTTATTCGGCCCCAAAAAATATTTTAGGGCTGACACTTTTGAGAAACCACTTTTTCATGCGGACAAGCGAGACCTTTTCGCTGTCATAAATCTAAGAAACAATTGAAAAACATGTCATGGTTTCTTGTTTGCCTTGTCCCCCCAAGTGAAATGAAAAGAGCGCTGTCAGTTTCATTTATATCGATCCAAAATGTTGTTTTTATCATTAACTCTGCAAATAACGATTTTTTTATTATTACCTTTGCAAATAAAGATTTTTTTTGCATTGCACAAAATGATGTTCATGAAGCCTTTTTAAGGAGTGGACTCTGTGGCTAGATGGTAAGCTGCTCAAATGATCCTTGACATGGATAAAAGGCAGTGCGCCACTTTAAAGCTGTGAACGGTGCTGGACCAAAATGTCCTCTACAATGCGTGACGTCACGAGCACACGTCATCATACCGCGACGTTTAACACGATACTTCCGCGCAAAATTTAAAATTGCAATTTAGTAAACTAAACCGGCCGTATTGGCATGTGTTGCAATGTTAAGATTTCATCTGTTACGGTTCAGACTCCTGCTAGGGCCGCTCGTCTGTCTGTGCGCACCTCAGGACACGCCCACGGGCGCGCACAGCCAGGGACGAGCCGCGCGCGTCTCCGCCCAGCAGCAGCCGTCAGCTGCAATCAATCACCGGCAATCTTCGCACCTGACGGTAATGACGCAGCTGCCTTCATAAGCCTGGACAACCTGCCATCACTCGCCGCATTATAGTCTTCTCTACATGTGTCAGCATTCTGTATCTGGCTTCCATCCCGCGTACTCGCTCTTCCCCTGCGACTTCCGTGTTCCGTTGGTTCTGATGTTTCCTGTTATCTTCCCCAGCACTCCCCGTGTTTCTCCTGGATCCCCTGTTGTTCCCCTTGCCTCCCGGACTGCTCTTTTGGATTCTCCCCGCTTGGACACATTTTCCCACAGACTTCCGCGTTCCTTCGCTCTCGTCAACATTTTGGTAAGACACACCTCAGCTAATCTACACACATAGCCTTACACCATATACACTTGAGTTTTTGTCACACTTCATTTCCTTGGTTTATTTATTAGTATTGTTTATATTCTTATTATGCATATACTTACTTTATATAAAAATAAATCTTTTGATATTACTGCCACCTGGTGTTAGTCTGCCGTCATCTCCTCTTAGTAAAACATAACATCATCATTGATATATAAACTATCAGACTGTGAGGGCGGTAGTAGTGGGTTTTAGTAGGCCTTTAACCTTAGTGTAAATAATTTGTGTTCAAGTACTCTAAGGATTTAATAAAACCTTTTTTGTATTTTATTTAGTTTTTTATGCATTCTAATTTGTAATATAAGGCAGGTGCAAAGTGGCTTACAATGAAGCTAATGGAAATAATCTATAAACATCCGAAAACCAAGAAAAATTTGTTAATTCCAGATAATAAATCATGCATTTCACCTCAAATATATTATGTGGAGTACCCTAGGGATCAATACTGGGCTCCAAATTGTTCAATCTCTATATAAATTACATTGCTAAAAATACAAATGTCTTGTCTCTTGTAGGGATTGTGAACGATAAGCAAAATTCCCTCCAAAAAGTACCCTTTCCCTTTAAATGAGCAAAATAGGTTGCAAGATCTATTTAACGTGGCTTCATGTATATGCAGAATATATATGCTGATTATGAGAATGCCCACAATACTCGCAAGAGGGGATGCAAACATAATAATTCGCTCTCGCAATGTGATTTAGCAAGACTATAACTGATACGAACTGTTTCGTATATACAGTATTAAGCATGTCTGAAATGTGCATGCAAACTGGCCCAGTTACAAACAAACGGCTGTGAGAAAGGAGGCGATGGCGCTGCAAACACAGACGATGGGCGGAAAATCTTACTTGTTTATGACAACATATTTGGACCGTCACAAATAAAAATATTAGACACATCGTCTATTCACCAATATCATTTTACAACTGTATAGCTGCTGGGTGACTAAAGGGGCTGTTCGAAACAAACTCAACTAATCTACGTTGGTTTCTTCTGGCAAATGTTTCGGCGTTAAAGTATATATTATTAACATATATCTCCTATATGAAAACACTGCTTGTAACATGCATTTTTATGCATTGTTACATGCATTTCTGGATCATTCCAGACAAACCATCACAGCATCGGCACCTCTCAGAGAGCACCTTCGGCGTGATAAAAATAGGTTATGCTGTCTAGATAGCATTTCTCCGGCATATCGCTCAGAAAAAGTGGCGTGTGCTGAAACAGCACAAATGGGACACTTGGAGTACCGTATTTTTCGAACCATTAGTCGCAGTTTTTTTCATAGTTTGGCCGGGGGTGCGACTTATACTCAGGAGCAACTTATGTGTAAAATTATTAACACATTACCGTGAAATATCAAATAATATTATTTATTTCATTCATGTAAGAGACAAGACTTATAAGATTTCATGGGATTTATGTTACAGTTATTTGAATGACTCTTACCATAATATGTTCGTTAAAGTTAAAGTTAAAGCACCAATGATTGTCACACACATACTAGATGTGGCGAAATTATTCTCTGCATTTGACCCATCACCCTTGATCACCTCCTGGGAGGTGAGGGGAGCAGTGGGCAGCAGCGGTGCCACGCCCAGGAATCATTTATGGTGATTTAACCCCCAATTCCAACCCATAATGCTGAGTGCCAAGCAGGGAGGTAATGGGTCCCATTTTTATAGTGTTTGGTATGACTCGGCCGGGATTTGAACTCACGACCTACCGATCTTAACATACCAGGCACCTTCTCAGTTGGTTATTTATGCGTCATATAACGTACACTTATTCAGCCTGTTGTTCACTATTCTTTATTTATTTTAAAATGTCTTTCAAATGTCTATTCTTGCCGTTGGGTTTTATCAAATAAATTTCCCCCAAAAATGCGACTTATACTCCAGTGCGACTTATATATATATTTTTTTCCTTCTTTGTTATGCATTTTCGGCAGGTGCGACTTATACTCCGGCGCGACTTTTACGGTATATTACAACATAAATGTGGAGGGAAATGAGTGTCTCCTTGGTGACGGCTGGTAGTACAAGCACAAACCCAATTTGAAATTAACCATCTGCACCACTTTTGCACTTGATATCAAGTGTACACACAGTATGACTTGATCACCCGTAACACACAATTTTATAGTTAGCGTGTTGTATTTGGAGCTTAGTAGATCAGACTTAACTTACTTACCATTGTTTTACTGCTGAATGCTAGTTAAGAATGGTAAATAGTGAGATGCACAAAGTGTTTTATTTCAAAACTATACAATTTGTTAAGGACAGATCATGCTACACATTATCTCACGGTACACTAGTGCATTGGTTCTCAAATGGCGGTACACGTACTCCTGGGGGTACTTGAAGGTATGCCAAGGGGTACGTGAGATTTTTTTTTAAATATTCTAAAAATAGCAACAATTAAAAAATCCTTTATAATATATTTATTGAATAATACTTCAACAAAATATGAATGTCAGTTCATAAACTGTGAAAAGAAATGCAACAATGCAATATTCAGTGTTGACAGCTAGATATTTTGTGGACATGTTCCATAAATATTGATGTTATAGCCTTATTTTTTTGTGAAGAAATGTTTAGAATTAAGTTCATGAATCCACATGGATCTCTATTACAATCCCCAAAGACGGCACTTTAATTTGATGATTGCTTCTATGTGTAGAAATCTTTATTTATAATTGAATCAATTGTTTATTTTTCAACAAGTTTTTAGTTATTTTTTTATATTTTTTTCCAAATAGTTCACGAAAGAACACTATAATATATTGCACTCTAATACAATTTAAGAAATCAGAAACTGATGACATAGTGCTGTATTTTACTTCTTTATTTTTTTTTTTCAACCAAAAATGCTTTGCTCTGATTAGGGGCTACTTGAATTCAAAAAATGTACACAGGGGGTACATCACTGAAAAAAAGTTGAGAACCACTGCACTAGTGTGCCGTGGCACAGTGTTTGAAAAACACTGCTCTAATGGATGCAAAGCAAGTTTGAAGACCTTGACAAGTGAATGAAATATGATTTTATATCTGCTCTGAAATCTGTAAAGAACAACTTTCATAGAAGCATCAAGTATTTCTGTTGATGGGAAATGCCGAAGTTGGACTTTTATTGGTCACCACAAGACAAGTAAGCAGCAGTGATGCAGGAGAACTGTCTGGTCTTACCGTGATCTCCAAAGCTTCATTGAAGAGGCCATTCCGCTTGTTGTGGAGGAAGGCACTGGAGCTCCCTGTCTTGGAAATTCGTATCCTGGCCAAGCGAGCTTTCTGCAAAGAGCAGCAGACAATAAAAGCGCACGTCAGTCGAAGCCTGCACCACCTTCAGCGTCAGACTGATAGGGGAATTACTTTGACTCGTCCCACTGATGAGCTACACCACTTTCTCATGCTTCATGTATTAGTTGTGATCTTATGGATCAAATCAAACATATGCTGCTAGATCATTCCCTCTGATCTGTGGCGATAACTCACTCTGATCTCCTGCTATGCATGATTTATGGGCACTGCGTGATAACACACATTCCTTGGGTAGAGAACCACTGAGAGAAGCAGCAGCTCAGATTGCTGCAGTAAACCCTTTAAGAATTAAGCAGAGAAGCGCTGCACCAGGCTGGGAATCCATTTTTATGAACGCTGTCATTGTGTTAATATGATAGAAATTGAACGAAACGGTTTATATCTGTATTCCAATCCATTGTGTATTTGCTGTTCCTTTTTTTTTCATATCAGTCCTCTCTCCGATAACTACAAAATACATATTCCACATATAATTTTGAAGCAGGCAAACTGTCTGCTAAAAGTGAATAAAGTCACACGCACAGAAAAAAGCTTCCAGAACAACTGATTTTAAAGGGTAATGGAATCACTGACATCTCAAAGGCGAGCCATTTCCCATTAAAACTGGCTGTCAAACAAATTGCACTTCCTCAGCGTGTGTAGCGCCCCGTCTCTGCTGCTGGCCCGTCATCTTGTTTGAATTTGAAAGGAGAGTGATGTATTCCCATCAAAGGAAGTGTGAACTGTGTACAGGATGAGCAGAGTCGGAGCTTCTTAAGAGGGGTGCCTGTGCACTGCTGGGCGGGTTAATTGAGTGTTTCACGTGAAGAATTTACAAATACTTTAAAACTATGTGCCAAAAAGAAAACTTTGTACCTTCCACTTTAACGAGGACAAGCGGGACAGAACATTGTATTTGATAATTAACTACTGAACAAATACAACAATAATGGGCGACAGGTAGCAATATAGAGATGCAATATAGAAATAAGAAGTTTTAGCAGCAATGATTCTAATCCATTCTTAATAGGGATGTCCCGCTACAACAGGGATCTCAAACTCAATTTACCTGGGGGCCACTGAATGCAGAAACTGGGTGAGGCTGGGCCGCAAGAAGAGATTTATTAAAAAAAATATAACATGCACTTTTTTAATAAATTCACCTTCTTTGAATGGCTTTCCCACCCTAGCAACATGCTTACCAACTCTCGCGATTTTTCCGGGAAACACCCGAATATCAGTGCCCCTCCCGACAACCTCCCGGGGCAATCATTCTACCGGTTTTACCCCGGATAACAATATTAAGGGCGTGCCGTGATGGCACTGCCTTTAAAGTCCTCTACAACCTGCCGTCTCCTCCGGTTTTCCACCATACAAACACCGTGCCGGCCCAGTCACATATTGTGTGAGGCTTCTGCAGACCCACGGAAGTGACTGCAAGACATAGTTGATCAACAGCCATACAGGTCACACTGAGGGTGGCCGTACGAACAACTTTAACACTGTTACAAATATGTGCCACACTGTGAACCCACACCAAACAAGATTGACAAACACATTTTGGGAGAACATCTGCACCGTAACAGAACAGAACAAATACCAAGAATCCAATGCAGCCATAACTCTTCCGGGCTACAATAGGGGGCGGGTTTGGGGGGGGGGGGTGTATATTGTAGCCTGGAAGAGCTAGGGCTTCATGGGATTCTGGGTATTTGTTCTGTTGTGTTTGTGTTGTGTTACGGTGCGGATGTTCTCCCAAAATGTGTTTGTCATTCTTGTTTGGTGTGGGTTCACAGTGTGGCATATTTTTGTAACAGTGTCAAAGTTGTTTATACGGCCACCCTCAGTGTGACCTGTGTGGCTGTTGATCAAGTATGTCTTGCAGTCGCATACTGTGTCTACAGAAGCTAATTACATCATGAGGCTGGACTGGCACGCTGTTTGAACAGGTTGTAGAGGACGCTAAAGGCAGTGCCTCAACGGTGCCCCCTTAATATTGTTGTTTGGGTGAAATTCGGGGGGATGATTGCCTCCTAAAGGGGCACTGAAAATCGTGAGTCTCCTGGAAAAATCGAGGGTATACAAGTATGACGCTGTAAAGCGCCATTCAAAAAAAACTCGCGGGCCGCACCAACATTAAATTTTCACATCAAGGTGCGGGCCGCAAAATAACGTCTCCCGCGGGCTGTGTGTTTGAGACCTCTGCGCTACAACCTTTTCACTTCTACAATTAGAGCTTTGCGTCTTGGCCAATACAGATATCAATCAGATATCAACAGAAATCATAATTACTTTTATCAATTTGTAGTACGGGATCTTAGAAAAGGCTCGATTAAGTGAAATTACTCAAACAGAGAAAATGATGTTTGGTATGAAAAACACTAACCTGTTTATCATTAACCATCTGGAATTCATACTGTCTTTAAATTGAAGTTGACTGCCAACTGGTATTTGGCGACACCTCGCGGGAACAATAATTCATTAGGTTAAGCTCATGACGCAGCAAATTGAATGACGCGGACACATTTGTTACTTGATACTTTCTAATAAGCTTCTTCCTTGGAGGCTTTGTATGCCCAAGTAATACGCGACTAAAATGATTTGAGACTTGTATCGACAAATGTGCTGTTTTAGACTACAACATTGTTAAATTAAGAACACTTATTACAAATGTCTAAAGTGCTATTGTGTGCTTAGCTGTTGTGTATCTAGTTGCTCCTAGTAGCCTATAGTCTACCATGCTTACCTTTTCGAAATGACTTGAGTAAAAATAGAAGCAAAGGCCAACCCTGTGAGCACATTGGAGGACATTTAGATGTTAACTGGCTGTCCAACTTTGCACGAGTTAACAAGCGGGCGGATTGCTTGTATAGCGAGTTTAGGATGGATATCTATTTTCTACCGTTTGTCCCTTTCGAGACTAGATGCAGGCTGATATAAACCGATACTTGTTTATTTGCCAATATCACCCCTAATTGAGTATATGCCTCGCGTGGATGGCCAAATGATGCTTCACCACCACACATCAATCAATCAATCAATGTTTACTTATATAGCCCTAAATCACTAGTGTCTCAAAGGGCTGCACAAACCACTACGACATCCTCGGTGGGCCCACATAAGGGCAAGGAAAACTCACACCCAGTGGGACATCGGTGACAATAATGACCCAGTGGGGCGTCGGTGACAATGATGACTATGAGAACCTTGGAGAGGAGGAAAGCAATGGATGTCGAGCGGGTCTAACATGATACTGTGAAAGTTCAATCCACAATGGATCCAACACAGTCGCGAGAGTCCAGTCCAAAGCGGATCCAACACAGCAGCGAGAGTCCCGTCCACAGCGGAGCCAGCAGGAAACCATCCCAAGCGGAGGCGGATCAGCAGCGCAGAGATGTCCCCAGCCGATACACAGGCAAGCAGTACATGGCCACCGGATCGGACCGGACCCTCTCCACAAGGGAGAGTGGGACATAGAAGAAAAAGAAAAGAAACGGCAGATCAACTGGTCTAAAAAGGGAGTCTATTTAAAGGCTAGAGTATACAAATGAGTTTTAAGGTGAGACTTAAATGCTTCTACTGAGGTGGCATCTCGAACTGTTACCGGGAGGGCTTTCCAGAGTACTGGAGCCCGAACGGAAAACGCTCTATAGCCCGCAGACTTTTTTTGGGCTTTGGGAATCACTAATAAGCCGGAGTCCTTTGAACGCAGATTTCTTGCCGGGACATATGGGACAATACAATCGGCAAGATAGGATGGAGCTAGACCGTGTAGTATTTTATACGTAAGTAGTAAAACCTTAAAGTCACATCTTAAGTGCACAGGAAGCCAGTGCAGGTGAGCCAGTACAGGCGTAATGTGATCAAACTTTCTTGTTCTTGTCAAAAGTCTAGCAGCCGCATTTTGTACCAACTGTAATCTTTTAATGTTAGACATGGGGAGACCCGAAAATAATACGTTACAGTAGTCGAGGCGAGACGTAACAAACGCATGGATAATGATCTCAGCGTCTTTAGTGGACAGAATGGAGCGAATTTTAGCGATATTACGGAGATGAAAGAAGGCCGTTTTAGTAACGCTTTTAATGTGTGACTCAAAGGAGAGAGTTGGGTCGAAGATAATACCCAGATTCTTTACCGTGTCGCCTTGTTTAAGAACACTCTTTATTTCATCTTCATCTCTCACAATACAACACTATTTTATCCTCATGTGTCTGGAGCGTTTTCCCAAGACCTTTGAGATAAACCTTTTATATGTTGTGTATTTGTGCTCAACCACTGGGATTGTCTCTCGGACACGCAGGCGGGAGCCAGTGACTGTGGGGATGGTTGCCAGGCAGCGTATGGGCGGAATAGAGGGGGTGTTAAGAATATGCCCTGCTATACTGAATCCTTTTTTTCTGCAGACCTCTGATAGATTCCTGCTCCTTTGGGAGGTAAGTGGCTGCGTTAAAGGCCCAGCTGTGTTTTGAAGAAAGCACCCGATGGGAGTGTTGCACGGTATGCATGAGTGTAAGGATGACTCTCATAACTACAGTACCCACACACGAAATGACCAAAGTCTATTAAAATACACACAACACACACAGTATTTTTATAACTCCACTGACGTGTCAGCTATTTAGGTGTCCATTTGATGGATTCACACATTCTAACTAAAAGTGTGAGTGGTACATTCTGTCCTACATAACAATGTTGTTTTTGACAACCATCTTACATTTAGTCTTAGCCTTAGTCTTTTGGACTAAAATGCTTATTAGTTTTAGTCACATTATAGTCACTTTTATATGTGATAGTTTTAGTCCAGTTTTAGTCGACGAAAACTCAAAAGGGTTTTGGTCCAGATTTAGTCGATGAAAAGTCAAAAAGGTTTTAGTCTAGTTTTAGTCCAAAAAAGAAAAGAATAAAAAGTATAATATAAATATATAAGTATTGTCTTTTAACAAACTAATTTAGGTCAGTAAGTATTGGAGATTGCTGTTGGGCAGTGTCACACATAAGTTGTGAAAATAGCAGCAGATCTATATGTTCAACCCATTGTAAGCTTGCAGATCTGCTATTTTCACAAATAATAACAATAAAGGAATGGTTTTAGACATATAAGTTTTCCACCCAACAGCAAATTTCTGATCCAAGGATTGTGTATTACACACAGATAAAGTGGTAACAGTGGAATCAAAGTTCATTACTCCAAAAAAGCCAAAAAACAAAAACATTCTACTTCAGCAATTGTGGCTTTATTTCTCAGAATTTGTTAAAGTACAATGAACGTAAACATGGCCAAAATATGAGTGATGGATGAGGAACACTTATGCTCAACTTGGCCCTGTCTGCCAGTGCAATTACAACAGATATCATACAACCCCACTCTATCTTTAATTTGTGCAAACCATGTAATAAAAATAATCAATTAATTCCTGAGGTACAGTGAGGTAGGTTGTAAGTTATACCAGAGAGTTATACTGTACATACTTGAAAGTATGAAACAAACATTTTCTTAAGTTTTTGGAACAAAATAGACCACCCTGTAAATACTGTAAACACTAGTAAATTCAATAAATAAAAACAGCAACAGTGTTTAATATGAATTAGAGGAGGGCCTGTCTCATAACAACAACAAACTTAATATCAAAATCACATATCTGTATCTGTACTAATAAGTAGTTCTGGTCTCTGGGATCTGGTTGAGGAAAAAACAAAGAAGGGTTACAATTACTCTATCTCTGTATACAACGTACACATCCTGTAAAGATTTACAGGTGAATACAAAACAATCAAATGTATACCATAAAAATACTCCAAATACTACCGTGTTAAGAAAATAGTATGGTCTTAACTATCAAACAAGCAGAACAAAAATACATAGCTTATTAACTGACCCTGTACTAAAGCTTTCTGATCTTTCATTCTGTACCGCTGTGTGTGTGTGTGTGTGTGTGTGTGTGTGTGTGTGTGTGTGTGTGTGTGTGTGTGTGTGTGTGTGTGTGTGTGTGTGTGTGCGTGCGTGTCCCAACTTTACTGTAAACGTAAACGCACAGGTCCTGGTTGGGGCTGGACAACGTCACTTGTGGCTTTTAGGCTAAGGCTAGCAGACTCTAGGTACAACAGTAACTCGACCTGTTTAACATATCAAGTTACGTGCTGACAGAACGTACTCACAAAGAGATAACCACACTGTCACTGAATGTAAACATGGCTAAACATGCTGCTAAAGTAACACACACATAATGAATTGATGTTGGTGTAGCAAAAGCTAACTTTAGCCTGAAGTTAGCAGCCCATTTGCGCCAGGGGTATGTGGAAAACGTACTAATGTATTAGCTTACTATGAAATTTATCGATTATGTTAACAGCATTTGTAACTTATCTTTGAAAAAATATCCTTGTGGTGAGCCTTAAAGGGGAACATTATCACCAGACCTATGTAAGCGTCAATATATACCTTGATGGTGCAGAAAAAAGACCATACATTTTTTTAACGGATTTCCGAACTCTAAATGGGTGAATTTTGGCGAATTAAACACCTTTCTGTTTATCGCTCATGTGGTGATGACGTCAGAATGTGACGTCTCCGAGGTAACACAGCCGCCATTTTCATTTTCAATACATTACAAACACCGGGTCTCAGCTCTGTTATTTTCCATTTTTTGGACTATTTTTTGGAACCTTGGAGACATCATGCCTCGTCGGTGTGTTGTCGGAGGGTGTAACAACACTAACAGGGAGGGATTCAAACTGCACCACTGGCCCGAAGATGCGAAAGTGTCTGCAGCCAGACCCCCATTAAATGTACCAAAGTGTTTCCACATTTTACCGGCGATGACAGACATGGCACAGAGATGTATGGATAACCTGCAGATGCATTTGCAACGATAAAGTCAACGAAATCACAAAGGTGAGTTTTGTTGATGTTGACTTATGTGCTAATCAGACATATTTGGTTGCGGTGTGACTGCCAGCTAATCGATGCTAACATGCTACGCTAATCGATGCTAACATGCTATTTACCGGCGGTGCTAAAGCAGACATGGCACAGAGATGTATGGATAACCTGCAGATGCATTTGCAACAATATTACGTTTCCTTCCACCCACATTTAATGCGAAAAAAACACTTACCATTCAACGGATTTAAGTTGGTCCAGTGTCAAGAAATGCGAAAGTCCTGATCGTTTGGTGCGCACATTTTACCGGCGATGCTAACGCAGCTATTCGGCCATGCTATGGGTATGAATAGCGTCAATCGCTATTCGCTCAATAGCTTCAGTTTCTTCTTCAATACTTTCAAACTCCAACCATCCGTTTCAATACATGCGTAATCTGTTGAATCGCTTAAACCGCTGAAATCCGAGTCTGAATCCGAGCTAATGTCGTTATATCTTGCTGCGGTATCTGCCATTGTTTGTTCACATTGGCAGCACTGTATGACGTCACAGGGAAATGGATAGTGGCATCGCAAATAGGGAAAATCAAGCACTTTAAAGCTTTTTTCAGGGCTATTGCGGGACCGGTAAAATTTTGAAAAAAACTTCAAAAAATACAACAAGCTACTGGGAACTGATTTTTATCGTTTTTAACCCTTTTGAAATTGTGATAATGTTCCCCTTTAAGGTGCCGCTTAAGGTTGGTCATATTTTTTCCGCATATTTTGTGGCCACATTTGTCACCGTCTTCCTTCATAATACACTCTGTTTTATTATCTGCTGGGTTATATTTAAAATACACCCATATGTCGTCTCTACGTTTGCGACCACCGAGCCCCTGTGTTGAAACTGCCGCCGCCATCACGGTCCATTGCCTGATGAGTAACAACAGTCTGACGTGTTGAGCACGTTGTGCGCTGCACGCCAGTTGGTGGGCGTGACCAAACAAGGATAGAATGCAGCAGCCTGCTGTAGGCAGCAGCAGATACATTTTAGGTTTTAATTGACACATACAATAAACAGAAATTTCATGCATTTTAAACGTCTGACAGATTACCCACTAACATTTTAGTCTGTTCTCATCTCGTCAACGAAACTCACACACGTCTCGTCATGTTTTCGCCATCAGAGAGACATTTTATCTCGTCACCGTCTCGTTATCGTCATGAAAAAAAGTGGCGTCAACGAAATGATTACGTCATCGTCATCGTTGACGAAAACAACACTGCTACATAAGTGATCATCAATAAGCTGTCTAAATACAATCAAATGCAGAGATTTAATAATTTTTGCTTACAAATCATACAGAAAACAATGATGTCGTTATCACGTATAAAAAATGCCAAATTGTTTTTTGTAGCCAACGGCTGCTCATGTGAAAAAGTAGAACATTTTCAAAATGCAGGAAACTCATGCACTCTCCACTGCTAGCTAGTGTTAACATATCTGAGTTACTGTCTAGAAATATGGGGAAATGATTACAAAAGTACACTTCATTCATTAACGGTGTTACAAAAAAGATCAGTTAGAATAATGCTTAATGTTGGATATAGAGAACATACAAATCCTTTATTTATTGAATAAAAGATACTAAAATTCCACAACATAGTGAATTTGCAAACAGCTAAAATTATGCACAAAGCAAACTATAACCTGCTACCCAAGAATGTACAAAAATTCTTCTCAACAAAAGAGGAGAAATATAATCTTAGAGAAAAATGTATTTTAAAACATTTGTACTCATGTACAACACTTAAGACCTTTCTGTATGTGGAATTAAATTATGGAATGGATTAAGCAAAGAAATCAAACAATGTACTAATGTGATCCACTTGAAGAAACTCTTCAAACTTAAAGTGTTTACAAAGTACAAAGAAGAACCACGATAAACATTCTGAATTTATTTCATCCATCCATTCTTTCATTCTCAAAATAATCTTTGTGAGGACTGTGTGGCATAACGACGCCGGATTTGTTCCTCTGTGGATGCATCGGCAAGAACACAGCAAAAGGTAAGAAATAGCGATTTATTAAACTCAAAACAGGCTAGAACAAAAACACTGGTGCTAATAGAAAAAGGCAAACAAATGGCGCCAGCATGGAGGCTAGGAATAACAAACGAATCACAAACACTTGGCACGAAGGCACAAAGAAAGAAAACCAAATGACTAGCATGAAAGCTAGGAGTAAAATACAGCTTAGCGTGAGAGCTAGCGAGTAATAGAATCAATAGCAGTCGTCACTAGTTGCGTATAAGCAAATTAGGATCCCAGGCAGAACTAACAAAAGTGGCGAGGTTAAATAAGGGAGGTGATTCTCCCCGTGAATGCGTGGGTTCGCTCCGGGTACTCCGGCTTCCTCCCACTTCCAAAGACATGCACCTGGGGATAGGTTGATTGGCAACACTAAATTGGCCCTAGTGTGTGAATGTGAGTGTGAATGTTGTCTGTCTATCTGTGTTGGCCCTGCGCTGAAGTGGCGACTTGTCCAGGGTGTACACCGCCTTCACCCGATTGTAGCTGAGATAGGCGCCAGCGCCCACCGGGACCCCAAAAGGGAATAAGCGGTAGGAAATAGATGGATGGATGGATTAGTAAAACAGGTGTGTGGGAACAGAGAGTAGCAGGTGGAAACAATATGAAATCATGGTGACAGACCAAACAGGAAATAAGGAGGCCAAACTACCGAAAGTGATTTAAAAATGGAACAAAGCAACAATATGTGAAGATCCGAGCAGCGGATCGCAACATTCTTACTCATCTCATCATATGAAAGATAACTTACTTCACCTCTTATTGTTTATTCATTTATTTTGTTTTGTGATTACTTATGGAGTATATTGTGAATAAATTAAAAACAAGACGTGAACAAACATTATAGCAACTGTTATGTAAAAGAAAAGGGGTTATGATTAAATAAGCTCTGCTTCTTCCTACTCCTTTTCCAACATGTTGAATAGAGAAACTGGAAATTGTGATGTATCATGTTGTATGCTTGCATGGTCGAAATAAACTTAAACTCAAACTCAAACTCAGTTGTGTTGTACCTAATGAAAGGAATGAATGCAACTGCTTCTCCTGTTGAAGAAATGTCTGTAACGTTTGGTTTCAACTTGAATCCGCGAATATGTATTCTTCTGATTCAGTATTTGAGCTTAACAGTGTAGAATATCAATGCAGAATTCGAACCTCGAGGACAAAAACACATTGCTTGATTATTTTCCAAGTATGAATATTTCAGTGCAATTCAAAGCATTGTAGAAAGGGAACTTTAACAAATAAGTCTCAACTGTGATAGACAAGTGCATTGCAGCAGGTAAAACTATACATATAACAATATACTGAACCTGTACTGTAGTCGGCTACATAGGCTGATTATTTGAACAAAAAAAAAACGCTCAGTCAGCTCAGAAAGAGAAACTACATAAAAAATGCATTAGAAAATGATGTGCTTCACTGCACAATGCCAAACAAAGACACCACTAGGCATCAGCCACTACATAATTACACATTATTTATCTCCCTCATTCCACAATGCGATTTTAGCCGGCTAATCTCAGCCCTTCCTCTTGTTAAGGGCCTTATGTTCTTTTCTATGTATTATTTATTGCTGTTCTCCTTAACTGCCTATTTGTTGCTGCCTTTCCTAACACTTGTAGGGACCTGAGTCTGAATTTGGTACCGTATATGTGCAAACATGTAAGAGTATGCCAGATGATACTCCTTCAATCCTAGTGAATAATAAATAAAACAGGAAGTACAAATCAAAACTGGGGAGGAAAAAAAACAAAACCCATAACTAAAAACAATTTTTTTTTTCATATTACCAAAATGAATGCACCTGGCTGTTTTTTACTTTTAGGGTTTGTCCATCAAAAGTGACTAGTGGCTAGTTAGTTCAGCTGCTAGAAAGTATGCATAGACTGGGAAGCTTCCTTTAGAGCAACACATGTTTTGTAACCCTCGCAGCGTCCGTGTTGTTTCACGTCTTTGTTGTCGCTGCATTTAGTTATTTATTTATTTATTTTTTTAGCTGTGCAGGTCATTCTTTCACTCTTTTTCTCCATTGCTCCCTCTGGTGCTGATCGTGCCAATGCTTTACAGACCTCATTTGCTTATTACTTGACATTAATAGACATCCCACCCCTCCCTGATTTTCTATAAATGCCAGATTACCCGTACAAAACACTCATTTCAAAACGAGAGGCCGACTGATAACAATGCAGGACGTCTCAATTCGCAGATGTGAAATGTTATGAAAATGCGTGACTGTCACCCTTATTCTTTTTATTTTTTATTATTGAATAAAAGATACTTACAGTTAGTGCACCAACCCCCCCAACCCCCCTCCCACATTCTCACTCATTCAAACAAAGGGGTTGTTTCCTTCTGTTACTAATATTCTGGTTCCTACAACATATATAAAAAGCGGTCTGCAAGGGATACTGTCATGACGTGGACTTGGGTGCGGTTTGTTTTCCCGTGGTGCAAAGCGATTGGACCGAACATGACGTGAAGGTAATCCATCCATCCATCCATTTCCTACCGCTTATTCCCTTTGGAGTTGCGGGGAGCGCTGGTGCCTATCTCAGCTACAATTGGGCGGAAGGCGGGGTACACCCTGGACAAGTCGCCACCTCATCGCAGGGCCAACACAGATAGACAGACAACATTCACACTCACATTCACACACTAGGGCCAATTTAGTGTTGCCAATCAACCTATCCCCAGGTGAATGTCTTTGGAAGTGGGAGGAAGCCGGAGTACCCGGAGGGAACTCACGCAGTCACGGGGAGGACATGCAAACTCCATACAGAAAGATCCCGAGCCCGGGATTGAACCCCAGACTACTCAGGACCTTCGTATTGTGAGTCACGCACAGGCATCCTCCATAAAGGGATACCCCCCCGCACCCCCCCCCCCCCCCCCCTCCACACACCAGGACGATCGTCATACTCATTCGAGTGACCGCCGATGATGATATATAATTAATATAATTCATCTTCAAGGATGCACAAAATTAGTACTCAATGTGCCAAATTTAGTGAGTGCCACAACCACACACTTTATAAAGAAAGGTATGAAAAGAAGAGGTTACAAAAAGCATAGGTAAATAGGTATATATTAGAAATAGAGCAGTGTATAGATAAAGTTTTAAAGTGTGGCAAAATACTTGTCGAAAGTGTAGTTTGATTCTTGTATTGTTGTTAATCCCACTGTGAATATTAAACATACGACAATTCATTTACACTGTATCATAGC
Organism: Nerophis ophidion; assembly: GCF_033978795.1. Lineage (NCBI taxonomy): Eukaryota > Metazoa > Chordata > Actinopteri > Syngnathiformes > Syngnathidae > Nerophis > Nerophis ophidion. Next base: position 58,718,222 of record NC_084616.1, read on the forward strand.
TACATATACAAAGTTGATATTTCAAAAACTTGCATGAAAATCAGCTAAGTATTGAGGAAGTTTTGATGGATTAAATGTGCTGACACTTCATTGATCCTGTCACTAGATCAGGGGTGTCAAACTCAAATACAGAGTGGGCCAAAATTTAAAACCGAACAAAGCCGCGGGCCAAAGTTGAACAAATTAACCTTTTAAAAGGGACCCAAACAACTTTTGCATTGAATATTAAACAATCAAGGCTTATATAACTTTATAATGACATGCAAAATCGAGTTTCAAAATAAAAATGATAATTAAAAAATATCAATGGCATATCAAATAAAATTTTAATAAAAATTGAATGCCTCTTTTCGGCGGTAGGGTTGAGGTGGACGGGGTTTGGTGATAGCGGGGGGTGTATATTGTAGCGTCCCGGAAGAATTAGTGCTGCAAGGCGTTCTGGGTATTTGTTCTGTTGTGTTTATGTTGTCTTACGGTGCGGATGTTCTCCCGAAATGTGTCATTCTTGTTTGGTGTGGATTCACAGTGTGGCGCATATTTGTAACAGTGTTAAAGTTGTTTATACGGCCACCCTCAGTGTGACCTGTATGGCTGTTTACCAAGTATGCCTTGCATTCACTTGTGTGTGTGTATAAGCCGCATATATTATGTGAATGTGCCGGCACGGTGTCTGTATGGAGGAAAAGTGGACTTGGAGACAGGTTGTAGAGAACGCCAAAGGCAGTGCCTTTAAAGCCAACCCCAAATATTGTTGTCCCGGATGAAATTCGGGAGTCTCCCGGGAAAATCGGGAGGGTTGGCAAGTAAGAGTATTAGCGGTGAATGCGGTGTTACAGCGGCGGGCCAGCTCTAATTTTAATTTGATATTGCCTCAAGGGCCAAGTGAAATTACACGGCGGGCCAAATTTGGCCCGTGGGCCAGAGTTTGACACCCATGCACTAGATGGAGATGTTGACAGTTTTAAGATGGCGCCCTAACGGCTCGTTAGTGCCAATAAGCAGGAGCGGTCGATGCGGCGTCAATGAATAAGATGTCTATGGTCCAATCCCTATTTACTACAACAACATACTGGAAGCTAATACTAGTCAACAAGAGTTGTGGTTGCTTCTTCCAAAAAACATTGCCCTCTAGCGTTTTGGAAAAGAATTGCAAGTCATGCATCACAGTTTAAATTAATCAAAATGCCGTTAGAGGGGGGACGCAAGCCAGAAAAAGAGTTACTACTGGCGTCAACTGCTAGGAAGGCAGGCTAGCCAGCACTAACTTCTGACTTTTAAAGCCTTCTAACTGTGAAGTGAAGTGAGGTGAATTGTATTTATATAAAAGGCCTTTACCACAAGTTCCAATGCAGAGAAGGAGGATATGGAAGACAGTCTGTTCTATGGATGTCAAACATGCGGGCCGAACAGGTTCAATCCGGCCTGCGAGATGCCTTTGCGAAGTGTAAAATTAAACTGCATTTAAAAAAAAAACAAAAAAAAAACTGCTGTTCTAAATGTGTCCACTGGATGTCGCAATCGCAGTTCTATTAGGCAAGCAAATAGTTTATACCGGTGTGAGCAAATACACCAAGCAAGAGGTACACAGTAAAGTGAAGCTGCAACTCCTTCCCCTCGACCCAATTTAAAACAAACATGAGTGAAATAAATAATTGGTAACCCTACTTATAATGCTGCATGAGACATTGCACATTGATATAGTTCTGTAAAAATGATGCTCTTCTGTGCAAATTTAAAGAAAGTGAACAGTGTGAGATTTATTGCAAAACTGTTTTTATTTTTTGTTTGTTCAAATTTTTCACACATTGCACAGTTTTTATTTTTCCTAAGGGGTGTTTGGTGTTGTGAGATTATCAAAAAAAAAAAAAAATCCAGGGACCCAAACATTTTTTGGGTTTGGCTTACAGAATCATATGTAGTTTTAAGGCTCCAAAACTAAAATTTTCAGTTAAAGATTTAGGGTGAGTGATGGAGTACGACTTGGACTGATCACCAGCCAACCGCAGGACTGACACATTCACGATCAAATATTCATGCAACATATTAAACATGTTTTTGGAATACCAAACTCCCCAGAGAAAGGCCCCATTATGTAACTAGAGACTTTTTTTTATAGAACTCCTGACAGCTCACAATCATAGGAACCATACACATCTGCTCGTCAGGTAAAATTGACTTGTAATAAATCCTGCCGGGAGTTGCCGGAGATACCATCTTCAATGATAACGCCAATAATTTAATCAGAGAAGCATGTCCTCTGACACAACAAAGATACGCTTCTGCAGTAAAGGCAGCTTAACCTCAGACTAACTCTGCTCAGAGACGAAAGGCGTTGCTAAACCTGGATTACTTTCTTTTCATGGACACCATTTTGTGTCAACAAGCTGTGAGTATCAGGATGTTTTGCTCCATCCAGTGTACCTTCAACATGTCTCAATTGCTTCCGCGTACTAGAAATGCGAAGAAAGCAGGTCACCTCGCCCTGCTACATTTAAATAGGTGACATTAAAAGACAAGATGGGTCACATTAACTCTGTGCAACCCTAAGGCCCAAAACGACATTACAAATGTTCATCATGTGATGAAACTGTTTGAAGGTTAGCGGTCTGAATTTTCATCAGGGAGTTTTTAACATCCATCCATTTTCTACCGCTTGTGCCTTTTGGGGTCGCGGGAGGTCGCTGGAGCCTATCTCAGCTGCGTTTCGGGTGGAAGGCAGGGTGCAGCCTGGACAAGTCGACAATTCCATTAATTTTTTTTTTTTTTATAAAATCGGATTGTGTTTTTGATTGTTAAATAAAAAGTATTGCTTGTGTTTCGACACATGACTTCTTCCCGGAAGTGAAAACTAGTGGTGGTCAACCAAGCCAAAATGGCTGTTATACAGCAATGCGTGAACCATCGGAGTACAAAAGACACTTAAATCTTTCAACAAAAAGCAGAAACGATCAAAAAATCTAACAATGCAATGGAATAAGGAGCGCTGTAACCGTCTGATCCGTCGGCGGTCTCGTCTTGTCCCCCCCTGTAACGTATGTCTGCTCTTAGCGGGACTGTGCCGAAAATGTAATTTCAGTTCTGATGTGTCTTGTACATGTTGGAACGGACAAATAAAATGATTCTGATTCTGAATAGATCTATATACTTGCTCAAAAAATAATTTGTCGAGTGATAACAAGGATTACGTCGGTCGCGTTCCCAGACATATCAAACTATTGTGGTCCTGACGCCATTTTAATCAACGAAACAAATGGAAACTTTGAAAAGCATGGAGCATCGTTTTTGCTCGGGTAAATTTTGCATGTCATGATTTAAGTTGGTGTCTACTGCCATGTTTGTTGCTGTTGTAGGCACCGTTTACGAGTAGCATGTTTTCCCGTCTTTATCAAAGTATAACTATAGATGGTCAACATTGTGTATGTGCTGAAAGCTTCATTTGATTGTTGCTTTTGGGTAAAAGCTTAATAACTCTTTTAGGTTTTGCTCACACTCGTAGCAAACATGTGTTAAACAAATACAAATAACATCAAGATAATACCTAATTGAGAAATAATAAACCTTAAAAGTGCATCAAACAAATGAATGAAATAATCACTGCAAACTCATGCATTCTTAGACTCTGCTCCCTTGGAATGGCGTGTGTGCTGCTTTTCTCGTCGTTGTTTCATAAAATATTCCGCCTTTCTTGACTACCTCTCGAGGAACTCTTAATAAAATGTATATCCCTTCTGCGATATGAAAGATTTGTACAGCTGAAAACAACACGATCATAGGGCATTTTTTCATTGAGAAAGGCTAAATGGTGCTTGACCGCCACCCATATTTAACAGACAAGACGTGAGCCGGACGTGACGTCAGTAAAATCCAAGCAATACACTTTTTTTCAGAATTCTTTCGGCCCTATCGACTCCAGTTATAACAGCTATTAATTAAAAGATATAAACATGGTATATTACTATGAGTTTTCTATGAAAACCAAATTAAACTCATTCCTGCCAATTAAAATGCACGAAAATATTGTTTTGGTGTTACTGCCCCACTTAACTACCATATGGCACCAAAAACCTTGCACAAAATGTTATTAAGCATTTATGAGCATAAATTAGTTTAATCCCCATTAAAGCACAGAAATGCAGTTAAATGATCTTGGTCAGTTATAAAACATGGCATATATATATATATATATATATATATATATATATATATATATATATATATATATATACACATACATTAGGGGTGTGGGAAAAAATCGATTTGAATACGAATCGAATCGTTTACGTTGAACGATTCAGCATCGATTCTCATTTTTAAAAAATTGATTTTTTTATTTTTTCCCAAAAAATTGTCAATTTTTTTTTTTATCAATCCAACAAACCACTACACAGCAATATCATAACAATGCAATCCAATTCCAAAACCAAACCTGACCCAGCAACACTCAGAACTGCAATAAACAGAACAATTGAGGAGACACAAACACGACACAGAACAAACCAAAAGTACTGAAACAAAAATGAATATTATCAACAACAGTATCAATATTAGTTATAATTTCAGCATAGCAGTGATTAAAAATCCTTCATTGACATTATCATTCGACATTTATAAAAATAAAAAAAAAGTGTCAAAGTGGCTTACACTTGCATCGCATCTCATAAGCTTGACAACACACTGTGTTCAATATTTTCACAAAGATAAAATAAATCATATTTTTGGTTCGTTTAATAGTTAAAACAAATTTGCATTATTGCAATCAGTTGATAAATCATTGTCCTTTACAATTATAAAAGTAAAAAAAAAAAAAATCTATTACTCTGCTAACATGTCAGCAGACTGGGGTAGATCCTGCTGAAATCCTATGTACTGAATGAATACAGAATCGTTTTGAATCGGAAAAACATCGTTTTTTAATCGAGAATTGAATCGAAAAAAACATCTATATATTATCAAATCGTGACCCCAAGAATCAATATTGAATCGAATCGTGGGACACCCAAAGATCCACAGCCTGAATATATATATATATATATATATATATATATATGTATATATATATACATATATATATATATATATATATATATATATATATATATATATATATATATATATATATATATGTAGCTGATTTGTCATACAATACCTTGAAGAGGAACAATTACAGCAAGAATAATGCAACTGTACTACACAAATAAGAGCATCAACTTAGAACTACGGACTAAATGTGTATTTATTTTGCTTCCTGGAGAATGTTGGACATCTGTAAGTGATCAAAATGAGCTGGGGTTGTATTCTACCAAAAAAAGAGATCAGCGTTGCCTACTGAAAAAAGTTAACAAATTTGTATGTTTAAACAACTCTTTAAACTAAAGAGCAAATGTTAAGTTGTTTGTGACTGTGTTTACTACATTATCGATTAATAAATGTACCTTGTTTGCAAGATTATTGCAAACTGCAAAAACTTTCAAAATGTGTACTTGTTTCTTACTATACTTATTTTCACCAAGTTTTGAGCGAAAAAAAGACTTGCAGTTCAGTAAAACTTTAAAAAAATGTTCCTGTATGACATTCTAAATACACAATTACATTTGTATCCGAATATTGGGATTTATCGTCAGAAAATTGTATTTATGTAAGCAAACAATAACCCGTGATTAGTCATGATATATATATATATATATATATATATATATATATATATATATATATATATATATATATATATATATATATACGTATATAGTACCCCACTTTCCGCCTGAATGCAGCTGAGATAGGCCCCAGCACCGCCCGCATCCCTGAACGGGACAAACGGTAGAAAATGGATGAGATGGCTAAATATACTTTTGAGAGCTTGATAAACTCAAAAAGGTCTTCCTCTTATTTCTCTCATCCGAACGCAGTAGGCACTACAAAAATCATCTTGTTTTTGTCTTCTTGTCTACTATATCAAAATTAATGTTGTCATGAATTATTGTCTGCGATAAGGTGGCAACTTGTCCCGGGTGTACACCGCCTTCCGCCCGATTGTAGCTGAGATAGGCGCCAGCGTCCCCCGCGACCCCAAAGGGAATAAGTGGTAGAAAATGGATGGATGGATGGTGTTAAGATCCGTACTCGGATCTTCTCATTTTATTGTTTATTGTTTCCATTGTTGTATCACTCTGTCATTCTACCTCTTATTTCCTATTTGTTCCGTCACCATGGTCACTCATTAGTTCACCTGCTACTCACGGTCCCGCACACCTGCTACGAATAATCACCTTCCCTTTATAAGCCTTCCTCTTTTCATTCTTCTGCCTGGGACTCTAATTTGTTCATACACAATGGTACGTCTGCTTTGCGCTTTCGCTTACATGCAATTTCTGTATTATTCCCGCGAGCTCTCACGCTGCGCAATTTTATTCATTCTTAGCTCTCATGCTAAATGTTTTGTTTTCCCCTTTGTGTGCCTATGTGCCAGTTTAGTTTATCATTTGTTTATCCTAGCTTTCATGCTAGCGTCTTTTGTTTGCCTTTTCTTAGCTCCAGTATTTTTGTTCTCTAGCACCTTTTGTTATTCAAATAAATAGTTAAACCTTACCTTTGCTGTGTTCAATTTCGACGCCGAACAGGCGTAACAGATGGATGAATTATTGACTTATCCAAGGTTGTAATTACCTAACCTCTGATATTCAACTCTGAAACTTTTTATTTGTATTTATTTTCTTTACAAATAGTGCATATTTCACGTTTCCCAAAACAAAAACAGTTATAAAAAGGGCATATGACATCATAAAACAACAAACAGCAAAAAAGTACTATCAATAGATGGAGCTGATATTGTTAAACGATTTCAAGCGTATTAACTTTTTGGCTGACTTGGTACATTTTTATGGGCAAATTTGGTTTGGATCCTAAGAGTAAGTGTATACCGTGAAGGAAAAGTTTGCAAAAAGATTAAGTATATTGCGGCAAATTGCCAACCAATCAGCGTGCGCTGTTCAGTATCGTGGCCACTGATGGGCTCCGACTCAGGCAGCATCTCTAAAAACAACAGGCTCTAACTACAAAAACAATCAATTTATTATTAATCAGAGGGTTTACTGTTTATTATAAGCCAAACGTGAGATCTACCAGAAAGAGGTGTCTTTCCACATAACAAACAACATAAAGTAGTGTAATTGTAACACAACAAAATGCACCAGTGTTACCTACTGAGGGATGATACTCTATTAAATCTTTAAATGAAACTATTCATTTACAGTGCCAGATATACACATACCTTGGGTGCTGTTAAAAATTAAGCTAATTTAAATTCCCTCTCAGCCCCCAACCCATTTTTAATCACATTGCTTTCCCTGCCCTTTGTGGATCCCCATTTATATATTGCAGTAGTATCCACACCGGTTAATTAGACCTATCAGGGATATCATTACCTTTATGCAAATGTACTCCAAAGAGCAAGCTAAATGTGACCTCGGCCGATTGGACTCTTTGTCCGTGATTGAATCATGCAATTGTGTGTCATGACGCAACACTTTGAAGTCAGTGTTCAAGGCACAGAAGCAGTACCAGCGATGACAACAGGAGGAGAGGGAGACTAGAGAGTAGTGTGACATGCTTTAGTTTTTGTTGCAGCTGGGGATGCTTCCCACGCACAGGAACAGGGAGTTTGAGAGATCTGGGCTGTTTTTCAAGTGCCAGCCAGACGGATGGCTAATTGTAACAGGGGCACTAAATTGCTAACAATTAGAGCTGAATTAAGATGGATGTAGAATGATGTGGCAAGGAAAAAGCTTGCAGAATAGGAATAATAAAAGAGACAACAGCGAAGGTCATCCCGCTCCTGTCCTCCTCATCCTTGAAGTACTGTCCTATTTTACTCACAGTTTATCAAGCACTTATTCTTGGAAGTTACCGGAGGAATAAAGGAGTTTCTGTGAAATACGATGAATTGCCTTGATGCCAGCAGAGTAAATGGTATTCAGCTACATTAAATAGGTAGTTATACTTGCTGAATAGTTAGATTAATGGTTAGGAAGGTCATATGTCGTTAGGGTTACGGAGCATTACAGACACTCTGCTGTGGGGATTTGGAATGGCATATTGAGGTAAAGGCTACGACATGCCCAAGTAATTTTTAGCCACGGCGGGGGACTGAAAAGCGAAACAATCGACCGTAGAAAGGTAAAACGTCAATTTTCTTTCACTGACATGGTTGTCGTTTGCAGTAATTAACTTTAGTCTGCCGACATATTGAAAGCACATTGAATAAATGTGATGCAGCATGTTCTATAAAACAATCGCAAAAGCCCTCTCACTTGCAACACTTTCTACACAGTATGTACTGCATAGGGCATCATGGTGTTTGTCAAGTTTAGCACATGCAAAAGGTGAGTTGTGAGATATTGAAACGCAATGTTTTCAATTTTCTCAAGTAAGCTGAACCGCTCATGGCTGGACTCCAACAAGTTACAATCTCTCTTTCTTAAATATATACTGTAATTTGCATTTTAAAATTTCTTTTTCATTTTTAAATTTGTCTTTGTTTTCTGAAATAAACCAAGCCTGGCTTCTATGCAACCATGTTGCAGTATCAATAAAGGACAGCAAGGAAATAACTTTAAAGGGGAACATTATCACAATTTCAGAAGGGTTAAAACCAATAAAAATCAGTTCCCAGAGGCTTTTTTTATTTTTCGAAGTTTTTTTCAATATTTTACCCATCATGGAATATCCCGAAAAAAGGCTTTAAAGTGCCTGATTTTCGCTATCTGTAAATCCAATGTCCATTTTCCTGCGGCGTCACATATTGATGCCAATAGAAACAAACATGGCGGATAGCCCAGTAAGATATAGCGACATTAGCTCGGATTTAGACTCGGATTTCAGCGGCTTAAGCAATTCAACAAATTACGCATGTATTGAAACGGATGGTTGGAGTGTGGAGGCAGATAGCAAAAAGGAAATTGAAGAAGCTATAGAACTGAAGCTATTGAGCAATTAGCTATTGAAGCTATTCGGCGATCGCCTTCTGACCAACGATTGCATCTTTTGACCAGACCACTGGAGCAACTTAAATCCGTCGATTGGTAAGTGTTTGTTTGGCATTAAATGTGGGTGGAGGGAAAGGCTGGATGCAAATATAGCTACAAATGTACATACAGCTAGCCTAAATAGCATGTTAGCATTTATTAGCTGGCAGTCATGCCGCAACCAAATATGTCTGATTAGCACATAAGTCAATAACATCAACAAATATCACCTTTGTGATTTTTTTGACTTTATCGTTGGAAATACATCTGCTTTGAGTGTCGCAGGATATCCACACATTCTTGCCATCTCTGTGCCATGTCTGTCGTAGCATCGCCGGTAAAATGTGCAGACCAAACGAGGGACTTTCGCATCTTTTGACACTGGTGCAACTTAAATCCGTCGATTGTTTGTGTGTTTGTTCGGCATTAAATGTGGGTGGAGGGAAAGGCTGGATGCAAGTATAGCTACAAATGAGGCATAGCAATGCAATATGTACATACAGCTAGCCTAAGTAGCATGTTAGCATCGATTAGCATGCCGTGCTAATCAATGCACACTCCACGTAAATCAACTTGAATCCGTTCCTGATCGTGTTGTTACACCCTCCGACAACACACCGACGAGCGATGATGTCTCCAAAATACGGTAAACAGTCCAAAAAAACGGAAAATAACAGAGCTAATTTGACTTGTGTGTGTAATGTGTTTAATAAAAGGTGGATTGCTTCCCATTGTGATGTCACGGGTGAAAGGTCATCACTCCGACAGCGAACAATTGAAAGGCGTTTAGATCGCCAAATTCACCCTTTTAGAGTTCGGAAATCGGTTAAAAAAACATATGGTGTTTTTTTCTGCAACATCAAGGTATATATTGACGCTTACATAGGTCTGGTGATAATGTTCCCCTTTAAAAAATAAATCCATCCATCCATCCATTTACTACCGCTTATTCTCTTTGGGGTTGCGGGGGGCGCTGGTGCCTATTTAAGATACAATCGGGCGGTAGGCGGGGCACACCATGGACAAGTCGCCACCTCATCGCAGGGCTAACACAGATAGACAGACAACATTCACACTCACATTCACACATTAGGGCCAATTTAGTGTTGCCAATCAACCTATCCCAAGGTGCATGTTTTTGGAACCCGGAGGAAACCCACGCATTCACGGGGAGGACATGTAAACTCCACAAAGAAATATCCCGAGTCCGGGATTGAACCCTGAGTACTCAGGACCTTCGTATTGTGAGGCAGACGCACTAAACCCTCTGCCACCGTGAAGCCCTAAAAAAATAAATATAAGATGCAAATTTGATACACAGTGGTACCTTGGTATACATGCACCCCTGTTTTAGTGTGATGTTTTAGGCATAAATATTTACCAAAAATATGTTTTCAAATAAGTTTTCATACACTTTTTTGGATTTAATACAATTAAACACGTTGGTGGTCTTTGTGCTTCTTCTATCGAGTACCGTATAGTACCTTTTTTTTAATTCATTTGTACCGCAGTACTTTATTAGTACCAATATACTACACAGTCATAGAGCCAAATAAAGTTGTAGCATACAGTAATAGTCCAAGCAAAGTCAACAAGAGCCTTAGAGTCCATGTTTCCAGAGTGTCACTGAACACACCATATTGTCATAGTCTAGCCAGGGGTCGCCAACCCATCGAATTGCCATCAGCCAGTAGATTTCCTGGGTATTACTAGTAGATTTCAAACATATTAGAACAAATGAATGCATTATCACATCATAACACTTGCCATTGTTTGTGCAGCACTTTGGTAAACAAGGTATGTCTTGTTATGAAAAAAGTTGGAGTATTGTGGTATCATTGGTGGGACCCTCCGCCCTCCCCTCCTTATGTGAAATGTTCATTTATTAATTTTGTTCTTCATGTAAATGCCTTTTGCATTGTTTTCTGCATATAAAACTAAATATTCTCGATAAAAAGTGTTAATGTCTTTTAATGTCTGGAATGGATTGAATGGAGTTACATTATTTTCCATGACAAATATGGTTTCTGTTTTTATATGATTGAGTTTTCAACTGATCCTTTTAAACGGATAAATAACAAAAACTGAGCTACCATTGAATTGTAGTTTTGAAGCGAGGGAAACGCCAACAACAACCTTCTGATTCAGTATCCGCAGACAATACAGATATTTAAATTCATAAATAATACATCACATTGGATACTGCCATTCATTCAACCTTAGCATCAATGTGAGGAAATAATCAACGCAATAGATGGTACACAGTGTGTAGCAGCTATTTGACACAATTAATCATAATATCTTAATTATAAAATTAGAACAATGTGGCATCAGATGCCTAGTTTTAAAATGGATAAGAAGCTACTTAACTAACAGAATGCAATACAGGACGCTACGTGAAAATATATCAACAGAGCTAGAGATATTTTGCGGTGTACCCTAGGGATCAATACTGGGAACAAAATTGTTTATGTTGCGATCTGCAGCTCAGATCTACACTATTTATTTTTCTATTTTGTATATTTCTCCGACTCCTTATTTCCTGTTTGCTTTGTCACCATGGTCACTCATCAGTTCACCTGCTGCTCACGCCCCGCACACCTGCTACAGATAATCACCGTCACTTTATAAGCCGTCCTCTTTTGTTTGTTCAGCCTGGGTTCATAATTTGCTTTCACGCAATGAGTTACGTCTGCACTCTTGTCATCGTATGTATATTCTCGTTAGCTTTTCACGCTAAACCTTTTTCTCATTCCAGCTCTCATGCTGTATGTTTTGTTTTGCTCTTTTATGTGCCTACGTGCCAGTTTAGTTCTCATTGTTGTATGTCCTAGCTTTTTTGCTAGCGTCTTTGGTTTGCCTTTTTATTAGCACCAGTGTTTTGTTTCATAGATCATTTTCGTTAAATAAATTGTTTATATTCTTACCTTTGCTGTGTTCACTTGACGCATCCTCGAGGGAATCACAATGCCGAACAGACGTAACAGTTTATCCTCTACATCAGGGGTCGGCAACCCGTGGCTCCGGAGCCGCATGCGGCTCTTTGACAACTCTGATGCGGCTCAGCTGCACGATCGCCGACCCCCCAGATTGTTGCAGGGAGATTCCAGAAATCAATGCCTCTCCCGGACATCAACCGGAATCAACGTTCTCCAATTTTCACTCCAATTTTCACTCGGACTACAATATCAAGGGCGTGCCGTGATGATATTACTCTTAACTTCCTCTTGAACGTCATCGCGCCCGCCATTCACGGAATGCTATTTGCGTGCTGACCAGACACATGCATTTCGCTGCTTCTATCGGCACATGTATGAGATTGCAAGGCATACTGGGTGACACAGAGTGCACTGACGGTTGTGATATAAACAACTTTAACACGCCTACTAATATGCGCCACATTGTGAACCCACACAAAAGAAGAATGACAAACACATTTCGGGAGAAAATCCTCTCAGTAACACAACATAAACGCAACACAACAAACACCCAGAATCCTTTGCATCCACTACACTTCCTGACTATGTTATACACCCCGCGAGCACAACCCTCCCCACACCCCTCCCTCCTTGCTGGTTGAGGTTGAGGTGGGCAGGGTTTGGTGTTTTGTCAAACACAAATACAAATAGACAGAGTAGATATTGAAAAAAATTTAATAAATCATATTTTATTATATAGATCAGTGTTTTTCAACCACTGTGCCGTGGCACACTAGTGTGCCGTGAGATATTGTCCTGTGTGCCATGGGAAATTATGCAACTTCACCTAATATATGCCAAAAATATTTTTTGCAAATCAATAATTAGAATCTGCCACTAATGTGCCGTTGCTTAGTGTTTGTGACATGTAAAACTTGGCAGGGTAACCACGTAATACTCCATGTCAGTCGGTGGCAGCATTGCTTTGTAAAAGTCGGAATGTTTCGGGTGAGACAAGGATGGTTTATTGTGAACGTGGACCACGACTTAACAAATTGAAAAACTTATTCAGGTGTTACCATTTAGTGGACAATTGTACGGAATATGTACTGTACTGTGCAATCTACTAATAAAAGTCTCAATCAATCCCGATATGCAGACCACAGTGGGAGGCAGTGAGCAGGAAAAAAAGATATGTAATACTTAAACCTAAAATTAACGAAAGAGAAAGGAAAAGGCTATGCAAAACGAAAGTCAAACTGAACTGGCTACAAAGTAAACAGAGAAAGAACTCTGGACGACAGCAAAAACTTACGGCGTCCACAAAGTACATCCATACGTGACACGACAATCAACAATGTCCACACAAAGAAGGATAGCCACAACGTAAATAACCTTGCTTGCTAACACAAAGCAGGTGCGGGGAATAGCGCTCAAAGGAAGACACGTAGCTGCTACAGCAGGGGTGTCAAACTCAAATACAGAGTGGTCCAAAATTTAAAACCGAACAAAGCAGCGGGCCGAGGTTGAACAAATTAACCTTTTAATAGGGACCCCAAGTTTTGCATTGAATCTTGAACAAGCAAAGCTTACAGTATATAAATTTATAGTGACATGCAAAATCGAGTTTCAAATAATAATAATAATTAAAAAATATCAATGACATAGCAAATACAATTTTAATAAAAATGGAATGCCTCTGTACGGTGGCGGGGTTGAGGTGGACGGGGTTTGGTGATAAGCGGGGGGTGTATATTGTAGCGTCCCGGAAGAGTTAGTGCTGCAAGGGGGGTGGGTATTTGTTCTGTTGTGTTTATGTTGTGTTACGGTGTGGATGTTCTCCCAAAATGTGTCATTCTTGTTTGGTGTGGGTTCACAGTGTGGCGCATATTTGTAACAGTGTTTAAGTTGTTTATACGGCCACCCTCAGTGTGACCTGCATGGCTGTTGACCAAGTATGCCTTGCATTCACTTGTGTGTGTGTATAGGCCGCATATATTATGTGACTGGGCCGGCACGCTATTTGTATGGAAGAAAAGCGGATGTGGCCCACCCCCAATATTGTTGCCCGGTATGAAATTCAGGAGGGACACTGAACTTCGGGAGTCTCCTGGGAAAATTGGGAGGGTTGGCAAGTAAGAGTATTAGCGGTGAATGCGGTGTTACAGCAGCGGGCCAGCTCTAATGTTAATTTGATATTGCCTCAAGGGCCAAGTGAAATTGCACGCGGGCCAGAGTTTGACGCCCATGTGCTACAGGAAAACACAGATAAAACAGGAAGGGCCACCAAAATAACAGCGCGAGACAAGAACTAAAACATTACACACAGGAATACACCAACGCACTCAAAATAAGGCACAGCGACCTGGTGGAGTTACATTTTTTAACGTTTTCTACTGGTGGTGTAACTCCGGATTTTTTCTATGACAAAAATGTGCTTTGCCTTAAAAAAGATTGAAAAACACTGATATAGATGACAAAATGAACTGGAAATATCTTATAAAAATATACAACGTTAGGTGGCAAAGAATATTTCAATAATCAATAAAGCAAAATATTTTCTAAACCAAAAATCAATTCATATTCTCTACTGCTCGCTAATGTTACCATATCTGAGTGATTGATTGTTTGTTACACCCAATGATTTGGGCAACGTTTTCCACATGGTCACTGCGCTTAGAAAACAGGAAGTCAAAATGGCAGAAATTTTAGCAGGTTTCCAGTTTGCAGCATACACTTTTCTGGACTTTCTACAAGAATGATATTGTATCTGTGGACATGTTTGTTCATTCAGGTCAGGGCTGTATACTAATGTTGGATGTGAGAGAGGGCTTGCTGACTTAAACGCTATGTTCTAGTTCTTTCCAAAAGTGTTTGATGTTTTAAGGTCAGGATGTTGTACAAGTTCTTCTACACCAAAGTCGTCCAAGTACTGCCTCTTGATGAGGTATGTGAGGGCCCCGTTGCAAACACCCATAATGATGTTGTAAAAAAGGTTATTTGACTAATAAAGGCTCAAGAAACAGTTGCACGATAATTTGTGCTTCTTGTTAAAGCATTGGTTGCACAATATTGCCATATTGTAAAATATAATATGAGTATAGTAAATATGTATGCATGTATTAACATATGTAGCTTGAAGGAGCTTTATACCGTATGGCAACATTCAGATGATCAAATCCTCGCAGCCGCCTGCAGTCCAGCACAACAGCTGTGGTTTTAAATCCGCAGCTCGTCATTGGGAGGACTGCCATGCCAAAGCTGTCTTGTCTTACGTGCGGCTGTCCACCGTGTTTACCTTTAACACTAAGCTCCTCAAACAAACCAGACATCTCCACACATTAGGTTAATTATTTTCTACAAATTCAATTACTCAGTTAATAAACTGATATGCTATATTACCTGGGCCACTTCTTTTCAGGGCAGTTTTTTTAGTAACTCATGATTCAGTTTTGAAAAAAAAAAAAAAAAAAGAAGTTTGCTTTATGACATGGAAATTATTATGGAAGTAGAATTATGACTGAGAGAATTCTTCCTTATTTATTTTATTCTAATATTGTTGTACATATGAACCTCTGCATGAACTGTCACCGTCTGCCGTTGGCTGCAGACTAGTGCTGCTGTGCATTCATGTTGTGTTGCTCTGAGTCTAGGAATAAGACGATCCAATTTTTCTAATGACTATGAATCCCGTGATGTGATTGTCCATTTTGCAGCCCACAATTATCCATATTTCCACGGAGCCGTACTGGGCCGCATATGCCTTCACAATGGGGTTACTTAAATATAAATTCCATTTTGCACAAGGCGCCATGAAATTTAGGCCTTCTGTTATTTTAAAATTTAGAAACTTTATGACAGTATCTATGGGTTCTTGGTAGAGATGCGCGGATAGGCAATTATATCATCAGCAACCGCATCACTAAAGTTGTCATCCACCCGCCATGCACCCGAACCAACATTTTATCAAAACAGCTGGGTGTATAATATAGTCAGGAATAGTCATGGATGCAAAGGATTCTGGGTATTTGTTGTGTTGCGTTTATGTTATATATATATATATGTATATATATATATATATATATATATATATACATACAGTATATATGCATATATGTATATATATATATATATATATATATATATATATATATATATATATATATATATATATATTTGCAGTGTGTATATTAAATGTTGGAGTGTTTTGAAGTTTTTTTAGAGGGCTTTGAAGTTTACAATGGTGACTCCCTTAAGCCGCATCTTGCAATGTTTCTTTTTATTTTCAGAATCCTGAAAAAACAAAAGTCATGTGTGTTTTTGTTTGGGAACGACAGGCAAAACTCCTCCCAAAAAGTGCAGTTCCCTTTTAAGTGATGGTACTGCTATATGTCATTTCCAAAAACATCGTGCACTACCTGTTGCAATTGAACATTTTCCTTACCCCAAAAATATCATGTACATTTATAGCCAGTATTTTTAACCAATAGCGAGGAGTGTTCAAGACCACATTTGTACCAGGTGGAGATTATGCAAAGGTAGAACTGATCATAGGTCAGGCTTGAAATGATTGGAAGTATAGCGGACACACATATAGGCGGATCAATGCGCCGTAACAGAGGCCCATTTATACAAAAGCAGGCAGACAGACATGTTGCGACCTTCAATCTAGCACCTCATCTGGGTGAGGGCTATTTTAGGAAAGAGCACAGGACACACATTGCCTCCAGCTCTCCTCTGTTTCTACTCTTGTCTTGCCTGCTTCCACCTTGCCTTTGGCCTTCCTTGCCACCAATCACCTCTCTGTTGTCTGCATCAACAATATACAATCTATTTTATTAGAAACACCTGCAGTCTATTGAGTTCCAAAACAAGAACTTCATGTTGTCGGAGCAAAATAACCTCTCTCTTTCTTTCTCTCTATTTGGACCTGCTGATGCTGCGACCGAGTTTGTCGCATACAGGAAACAGTATCACAATTATTTTTTTCTCTCTTGAAGCTCAAACCCAAATATTAATTACACAACATATCTTACAACTTGGGTTTCGCGGTGGACAAGGGGTTAGTGTGTCTGCCTCACAATATGAAGGTCCTGAGTAGTCCTGGGTTCAATCCCTGGCTCTGGATCTTTCTGTGTGGAGTTTGCATGTCCTCCCCGTGAAGGCGTGGGTTCCCTCCGGGTACTACGGCTTCCTCCCACTTCCAAAGACATGCACCTGGGGATAGGTTGATTGGCAACACTAAATTGGCCCTAGTGTGTGAATGTGAGTGTGAATGTTGTCTGTCTATCTGTGTTGGCCCTGCGATGAGGAGGCGACTTGTCCACGGTGTATGCCCCCCTTCCGCCCGATTGTAGCTGAGATAGGTAACAGCGACCCCAAAGGGAATAAGCGGTAGAAAATGGATGGGGATGGATCTTACAACTTGAAGATCATGGAGCCAGAACACTGACAGTAAGATTTAGCATATTTAAAAACATTTTTTACATTGTAAAAAAAGTTCTACTGACACCGAAACATGTTTTGGCAACAAAAAAATACAAACATTGAAAAAATTAAATACAAACCCCTTTTCCATATGAGTTGGGAAATTGTGTTAGATGTAAATATAAACAGAATACAATGATTTGCAAATCCTTTTCGACCCATATTCATTGAATGCAGTACAAAGACAAGATATTTGATGTTCCAACTCATAAACTTTATTTATTTTCTTGCAAATAATAACAAAGTGAGAATTTCATAGCTGCAACACGTGCCAAAGTAGTTGGGAAAGGGCATGTTCACCACTGTGTTACATCACCTTTTCTTTTAAGAACACTCAATAAACGTTTGGGAACCAAGGAAACTAATTGTTGAAGCTTTGAAAGTGGAATTCTTTCTCATTCTTGTTTTATGTAGAGCTTCAGTCGTTCAACAGTCCGGGGTCTCGGCTGTCGTGTTTTACGCTTAATAATGCGCCACACATTTTCGATGTGAGACAGGTCTGGACCGCAGGCGAGCCAGGAAAGTACCTGCACTCTTTTTTTACGTTTGAAGTTACGTCAAGCCCACAGCTGCCTTTTAAACAGGTACTGCAGGAGGACGAATAATCCAATGATGTCTACGGTAAGATATATATGACAATTTTCCCATCCAAAAACATGCTGGTTGACGTAGAGAAAAATGTTCGCTTGACCGCTCCGTGTTAAAAACAAAGAAACACCGGCTGTGTCTCGGTGCTAAAGACAGCTGCAATCCACCGCTTGCCAACAACAGCATTGTTCTTTATAGTCTCCATTATTAATTGAACAAATTGCAAAAGATTCAGCAACACAGATGTCCAGAATACTGTTTAATTGCGCGATGAAAAGAGACGACTTTTAGCCGCAAATGGTGATGCGCTAATATTTCCTGACAGTCCGTGACGTCACGCGCACGCGTCACCATTCCGCGACGTTTTCATCAAGAAACTCCGCGGGAAATTTAAAATTGCAATTTAGTAAACCAAACCGGCCGTATTGGCATGTGTTGCAATGTTAATATTTCATCATTGATATATAAACTATCAGACTGTGTGGTCGGTATGAGTGGGTTTCAGTAGGCCTTTAATCCCACAACTCTTGTAGGCATATTTCATTCTGCTAATTTTTAAAATGAAAATTCTGTTGCATGATGTCCTCTTCGAAAGCAAAAAAAGGACCCAAAAAGATCCTGGTTCGCCCTGAGGGTTAAACTTTGTTTTGCTTTTCAAGTAGTGTAGCCACCTTAATGTTATTTGTGATGTTAAAAGTTTTGTTTAGTACAAATGTTTGTTAAGCGTGGACATCTGCGTGTCGTGTGTGTGTGTGTGCGCGCATACTTGCCAACCTTGAGACCTCTGATTTCGGGAAGTGGGGGGTGTGGGGTGGGGGGCGTGGTCAGGGGTGGGGCGGAGGCATGGTTGGGGCGGGGGGCGTGGTGGGGAGGAGTATATTTACATCTACAATTCACCAACTCGAGTATTTCATATATATATATATATATATATATATATATATATGTATATATATATATATATATATATATATATGAAATACTTGACTTTCAGTGAATTCTAGCTATATATATTTATTTTATTAAATATATAAACAAAAGGAATGGTTGAATTTGAGACGGCACCTATCAAATACACAGTAATAAAAACACAGTTGTTCTACTAACTGTACTGTGCTTGCTTGTTACTAAAAAACAACAACACTTACCTTTCACTATTTGAGTAACCTTTGTTCTGCCATTTATTTCTTCATTTTGCTCGTCCACGGTGTAATATATTGGGTTGGAGTCAATAACCAGGTGAGGTTATGAAGTTATGTCTCTTTACTGTGGGCTTCAGAAAAGACTCCCTCACTTGCCGTCAGGTGGGCAACACCACGTAAATCGTTGGCCAATCAAAAAGCAACCCCATAACGCTATAGCCAACATTCGCCAGGAGATGGCAACAGACACCATAGAATCACTCTGTTACAGACGGCGAATTTCAGGAGATTTTCGGGAGAACATTTCTTCCGGGAGGTTTTCAGTAGAGGCGCTGAATTTCGGGAGTGTCTGGGAGGGTTGGCAAGTATGTGTGCGCGCAACTCAGAGAGTGACAACGGACAGTTTAAAATTGACTGTCAAAAAATATATAGATTGAATCAATTGATTAAAATAAATCAATGTTTCTATTATTATGCTTGGCACATTCTTGTCTCTCACATTTCATCAATAAAGTGATTGTTGATTACCTCCTACCATTTCTATTAAAACATTGCATACTGTCCAGCCGAAATCATTGTGTATAAAATCTCCTGGGACGTCCACATGCGGAAAAAAAAAACATGTAGCCCCCTTGCGTTTTAAGCCGTGGTCATGTCCGTCTTGACTTTTATTTACGCAGAGACACAGCAGGTAAACAATGTGCATTTATATTTGTGGTGGTTAACTCAGAGTTGAATTGTGGTGCTTTTATCCTCATCTCATTGGATGTTTGTAGGTGTCTTAATTGAAGTAGTCAGAACATATTTGAGAGTTTTCTGGAAGTTTCTTTTGTCATTTGTATAATGTGTGGCGTGTACTGTATCCATACTTCAAGTACAATGTAATGTTTCACCTTCCAGGAGCGCAGGACATATTGTAGCCTCAGAAAAAACTTAAAGGGGAACATTATCACAATTTCAAAAGGGTTAAAAACAATAAAAATCAGTTCCCAGTGGCTTGTTGTACTTTTTGAAGTTTTTTTCTAAATTTTACCGGTCCCCGAATATCCCTAAAAAAAGCTTTAAAGTACTTGATTTTCGCTATTTGCGATGCCACTATCCATTTCCCTGTTACGTCATACAGTGCTGCCAATGTAAACAAACAACGGCGAATACCACAGCAAGATATAGCGACATTAGCTCGGATTCAGACTTAAGCGATTTAACGGATTACGCATGTATTCAAACGGATGGTTGGAGTATGGAAGTATTGAAAAAGAAACTGAAGCTATTGAGCAAATAGCTATTGACGCTATTCATAGCCATAACATTGCCGAATAGCTGCGTTAGCATCGCCGGTAAAATGTGCGGACCAAACGATCAGGACTTTCGCATCTTGTGACACTGGAGCAACTTAAATCTTTCGATTGGTAAGTGTTTTTTCGCATTAAATGTGGGTGGAAGTAAACGTAATATAGTTGCAAATGCATCTGCAGGTTATCCATACATCTCTGTGCCATGTCTGCTTTAGCACCGCCGGTAAAAAGCATGTTAGCATCGATTAGCGTAGCATGTTAGCATCAATTAGCTGGTAGTCAACATCAACAAAACTCACCTTTGTGAATTCGTTGACTTTATAGTTGCAAATGCATCTGCAAGTTATCCATACATCTCTGTGCCATGTTTGCTTTAGCACCGCCGGTAAATAGCATGTTAGCGTCGATTAGCGTAGCATGTTAGCATCGATCAGCTGGCAGTCATGCCGCAACCAAGTATGTCTGGTTAGCACATAAGTCAACATCAACAAAACTCACCTTTGTGATTTCGTTGAATTTATCGTTGCAAATGCATCTGCAGGTTATCCAGACATCTCTGTGCCATGTCTGTCATCGCCGGTAAAATGTGGAGACACTTTGGTACATTCAATGGGGGTCTGGCGGCAGACACTTTTGCATCTTCGGGCCAGTGGTGCAACTTGAATCCCTCCCTGTTAGTGTTGTTACACCCTCCGACAACACACCGACGAGGCATGATGTCTCCGAAGTTCCAAAAAATAGTCGAAAAAACGGAAAATAGCAGAGCTGAGACCCGGTGTTTGCAATGTGTTGAAAATGAAAATGGCGGCTGTATTACCTCGAAGACGTCACATTCTGATGTCATCGCAAAAAGAGCAATAAACAGAAAGGCGTTTAATTCGCCAAAATTCACCCATTTAGAGTTCGGAAATCGGTAAAAAAAATATATGGTCTTTTTTCTGCACCATCAAGGTAAATATTGACGCTTACATAGGTCTGGTGATAATGTTGCCCTTTAAGGTGATAGGTGGAAGGTTTGACAGGGAAAGCCCACATTTAAGGGTTGCGCCACCCACAGTTTGCATTTTGGATGAAGGCGCACATTAACAGACTTATGTCAAGGAGGAGAATGCTTCCCAGCCAGAATCCGCACAATTGCACAGCTTTTTTCACATAAGCACATGGAAAATTAGGGCCCTAAGTGCAGAACTGTGGACAGTTATAGGCTTTCAGCTTCATTTGAATGCTTTGAGCAAGGCACCTTTCTTCCGAAATGAATGTGTCTCAGTACACCGACAGCTAGATTAATTTTTTAAAAGGAAAACAAAACATTTCAACACAAACAAAAATGTATCCAAAAAGGGCGAAAGACGACAACAGAAGAAACACTGGGTGGTCAAATGCAAGCTCAACGAGTATATGGTGTATCACCAAAGTCTTATAAACGCTCAAACTTAAAAGTAGAAGCCCCAAAGTGTATTTCTCTGAGAAGAACTGAACCCTATGGACTCCTCCAATCCGAAGGAAGTTTGAAACACCCTTCCGGGAAGGAGTTCTGGAGGTCTGACTCTGGAGCCCAGTTGAAGCGACAGAAAACTGTGTTCACCTGTACTTTCTGCGCCCGCCGTTTGTCTGCTCTCTGGTTCTGGTGATAGATGCGGCTAAAGTTGGACACGATGACAGGAACAGGCAGGGCGATTACCAGCACCCCACTCAAAGAGCAGATTGAGCCAAAGATCTTCCCTGCAATGGTTTTAGGAACCATGTCTCCATACCTGCAAAAGGGTGAAAGAGAATGTCTTAAGGGGCTTAAAATTCTTATTTAATACTTCAATCAAAAATGATGGCACCACATTCACCCTCACAGACACCACCACTTCACATCCAAACAACCGATGTCCCTATTTCCTTATCTGGAACCAAATATTCAACATACATTTTCAGGTCGGCTCCTGATATCCATCATCAACAGAGTAAAAAAAAAAAAATGACCTTGTGACTGTGGCTCATCTCAGGGAGATAGCTCCTGAAACCTGCTTGTCTCACAAAGTTATTCAATAATTCACAGGCACTATTAACCTTTTGAAGGCGCACATCCAATGTTCCCAAAAGTAATTTGGCCTGATATATCTGCAAGGGGATAGGTTGATTGGCAACACTAAAATTGACCCTAGTGTGTGAATGTGAGTGTGAATGTTGTCTGTCTATCTGTGTTGGCCCTGCGATGAGGTGGCGACTTGTCCAAGGTGTACCCCGCCTTCCGCCCGATTGTAGCTGAGATAGGCGCCAGCGCCCCCCGCGACCCCGAAAGGGAATAAGCGGTAGAAAATGGATGGATGGATGGATGGATGGATATCTGCAAGTCAAATTTGATCTCATTCCATGTGCAAAAGACATCAACTTTATTGTATTCTTTTTTTTCTTTCTCAATGGAGAAACCATAACAGTAAAGCTAAAATTATTTCATTAAAAAAAAAATCTATTTTTTATTTAAGAGCAAAAGTAGCAGGTAATTTATCAATTTCTGTTGAAAAATGTTTCAATGTTAGTTGTCAAGCACTATAAATTGTGCGTTTTTATAAATTTAACATATTTTTAGCAAATATGGGTTTGAGTGGCACGAAAGGGCTGCAAGGTGAGTCGCAGCTGAGAGAGAGTTTACAGGCAGCAGCAAATTTAGGAAAGCTTCTGTCTCATCATTGTCACCCCTGCAGAAGTGAAGGTGATGTGTCAGACTGTGAGAAATAAAAACATACCTTAGTTGTGTCAGGCAGCTCTAGTGGGAGATAAAATGCATGAAGGTGAAGTCAAAGAGAACTCCACCAATTCCCCACCTTATAGATATGTACTTTCTAGAGGTAGGTGTTTAACATTAACTGTTTATTATGACGATATGATAATAAATTAAGTGCTCTAGTGCAGTGGTTCTCAAATTGGGGTATGCGTACTCCTGGGGATACTTGAAGGTATGCCAAGGGGTACGTGAGATTTTTTTTTTTAATATTCTAAAAATAGCAACAATTCAAAAATCCTTGATAAATATATTTATTGAATAATATGTTGACAAAATATGAATGTAAGTTCATAAACTGTGAAAAGAAATGCAACAATGCAATATTCAGTGTTGACAGCTAGATTTTTGTGGACATGTTCCATAAATATTGATGTTAAAGATTTCTTTTTTTGTGAAGAAATGTTTAGAATTAAGTTCATGAATCCAGGTGAATCTCTATTACAATCCTCAAAGAGGGCACTTTAAGTTGATGATTACTTCTATGTGTAGAAATCTTTATTTATAATTGAATCACTTGGTTTTTTTTTCAACAAGTTTTTTGTTATTTTTATATCTTTTTTTCCAAATAGTTCAAGAAAGACTACTACAAATTAGCAATATTTTGCACCGTTATACAATTTAATAAATCATAAACTGATGACATAGTGCTGTATTTTACTTCTTTATCTTTTTTTTCAACCAAAAATGCTCTGATCTGGTTAGAGGGTACTTGAATTAAAACAATGTTCACAAGGGGTATATCACTGAAAAATGGTTGAGAACCACTGCTCTAGTGAGAATGAAAAAAAATTCACTTTTGAAGGGACAGTCTTGCAAGCATGTTTTATTTTGTCATCATACATAATACTTAAAACTAAATTATAGATGACCAAGACTGGACCACAGAATGTCATGCTGTGTTCTGACAAAATGGCACTAAGCATTCATTGTCCCTTCCAAGAACTTTTATGTTTCTTTTACCCAAATTAGGCAAAAATAAGCACAACATAACATTTTATTTCCTTCCTTCTTCCATTAGGAGGAATAAAAAGCTAATCATACTCATCTACAAGCCATCTGTAATGATATGCTATCAGATTGCTTTATAGCGGCTCTCCTCTCCTAATAGTACAGCTAATTTGCCACCCTCATTTAGTCAAGCTGGCCTGCCTCCCATGATAGCATCTTTCAGTCATTATACATAGCACACAGATAAAGATGGGCTTGTACACTTAAAAAACAAAAAACTGAAGGTTGAGGAAGGGGATGCGAGTACGCGAGTGATAAGTGGAGGTTTGATGCAATTTATTTCCTTTCTGCCTGGATGAGCTCTTTTTTTGAGAAAATTCGGTGAAGGCGGTAATGAACTCACTGTCTCACAGAGAAACAAATTGAATAAACAGTGGAACAAAAGTGTTCTGAATGGAGATATTTAGTTTTTCAGATACACTATATAATCATACAACACAAAGACAAAAAGAGATGTACATATTTATTTTGCGCACACACATACACAGCGGTTGAGGTGATCAGGTCAGCTGTTGGTCCGGGTTGTCAAAGTCCATCTCGGTCTCTCTGGCTTGGGTTAAACTTCTAACCTCTATGAAATATAGATAAGGGGTTGTTGAGTGAGCCGAAATGGTTTTGTGATGTATTAGTATAACAAAGTTGGTCTGAGGGATGACAGATTTGTGATGATGGCTGATCATGTTAGTACAATGTAGGGCTGGGCGGTATACCAGTAATACAGGTAATAACGGTATATTTTAGAAAGATATATATATATATATATATTTGAGACAATACCGTCATACCTGTAACTTTTGATGTGCCTTTGTTAGGGCCTTTTGATCTTCTCTGCGTCCGACGGGCGCAGCATATAGGGCATTCCCTTTGGCTCAACCCCGCCTCCAGCATGTCTATGTAGGCTTCTCCACTGCAAGACTGCATGTACAATTGATAACATGGAGACACTTAAAGGCCTACTGAAATTATATTTTCTTATTTAAACGGGGATAGCAGGTCCATTCTATGTGTCATACATGATCATTTCGCGATATTGCCATATTTTTGCTGAAAGGATTTAGTAGAGAACATCGACGATAAAGTTTGCAACTTTTGGTGCTGATAAAAAAAAGCCTTGCCTTTACCGGAAGTCGCAGACGATGACATCACAAGGTTGAGGGCTCCTCACATCCTCACATTGTTTTTAATGGGAGCCTGCAGCAGCAAGAGCTATTCGGACCGAGAAAGCGACAATTTCCCCATTAATTTGAGCGAGGATGAAAGATTTGTGGATGAGGATATTGATAGCGAAGGACTAGAAAAATCCAATAAAAAGTGGCGGCAGTGTGAGCGTTTCAGATGTAATTAGACACATTTACTAGGATAATTCTGGAAGATCCCATACTGCTTATTGTTTTAGTGAGATTGTAAAGACATACCTCAAGGTCGGATGGCTGCGGTGAACACGCCAAGCTCACAGCTGCCTTTTAAATAGCTACTGCAGGAGGACGAATAATCCAATGATGTCACCGGTAAGATATATATCACAATTTTCCCATCCAAAAACATGCTGGTTGACGTAGAGAAACATGTTTACTTGACCACTCTGTGTTAAAAACAAAGAAACACCGGCTGTGTCTCGGTGCTAAAGACAGCTGCAATCCACCGCTTTCCACCAACAGCATTGTTCTTTATAGTCTCCATTATTAATTGAACAAATTGCAAAAGATTCAGCAACACAGATGTCCAAATTACTGTGTAATTATGCGATGAAAAGAGACAACTTTTAGCCGTAACTGGTGCTGAGTTAATATTTCCTGACAGTCCGTGACGTCACGCGCACGCGTCATCATTCCGCGACGTTTTCAACAAGAAACTCCACGGGAAATTTAAAATTGCAATTTAGTCAACTATACTGGCCATATTGGCATGTGTTGCAATGTTAATATTTCATCATTGATATATAAAGTATCGGACTGCATGGTCGGTTGTAGTGGGTTTCAGTAGGCCTTTAATTTCTTCCACATCCATTGTATGATGCTCCATCCTGTGGTGATTTGCTGTGTTGAGAAACATGCAGCAGACAGCAATAATCCGGCCACATTTTCTGGTTTATATACAAGTATTTATATAGAAGAAGAAGCTCTGGGAGCCGCTGGCTGCAACGGTGCGCTCGAATGATACAGACACAAAAACATGCAGTGTTGCAAGAAGATGTTAGGATTGCGCCTTATCTTGGTAATTGTGAGCCCAAGATGTGGAAACAAGAAATGGCTTGTAGGCAGGAATTATATTTATAAACCAGAAACAAACACTAGTGCAGCTGGGAATGCACAAATAACCAGAATCAGTGTGACATAGAAGTGCACAAAAATATTAAAGTGTGCTTAATTCTATACATCAGGATCACCAAAAAGGGCTTCACGGTGGCAGAGGGGTTGGTGCGTTTGCCTCACAATACGAAGATCCTGCAGTCCTGGGTTCAATCCCAGGCTCGGGATCTTTCTGTGTGGAGTTTGTATGTTCTCCCCGTGAATGCGTGGGTTCCCTCCGGGTACTCCGGCTTCCTCCCACTTCCAAAGACATGCACCTGGGATAGGTTGATTGGCAACACTAAATTGGCCCTAGTGTGTGAATGAGAGTGGGAATGTTGTCTGTCTATCTGTGTTGGCCCTGCGATGAGGTGGCGACTTGTCCAGGGTGTACCCTGCCTTCCGCCCGATTGTAGCTGAGATAGGCGCCAGCGCCCCCCGTGACCCCAGAAGGGAATAAGCGGTAGGAAATGGATGGAAAATGGATCACCAAAAAACATTAGTAACAATCACAATGATCAAGCACCGATTGAATGGCGAGGCTGGCATATAAAGAAGCCTTTATTAGGATTGGCAGCAGGTGAGTGTCCTAATCAATAAACAGAAGCAGGTGTGTCCATTTTTAATTCTAAGAGAGACAAAACTCAAATAGAATTTGAAAATCAAAGAAAATATTTTAAAGACTTGGTCTTCACTTGTTTAAATAAATTCATTTAATTTTTTACTTTGCGTCTTATAACTTTCAGAAAGACAATTTTAGAGAAAAAATACAACCTTAAAAAGTATTTTTGGATTTTTAAACACATATACCTTTTTACCTTTTAAATTCCTTCCTCTTCTTTCCTGAAAATTTAAATAAATGATCTAGTAAATTTATTTTTTTTATTGTAAAGAATAATGAATACATTCTGTTTTTTCGACAAAAAATATTTGTGAGATATTTATTCAAAGTTATTATGATTAAAATTCCCAAAAATTATTCAAGCAAATCTAGAAAATCTGTAGAATCAAATTTAAATCTTGTTTCAAAGTCTTCTGAATTTTTTTGAACATTTTTGTTCTGGAAAATCTAGAAGAAATAATGATTTGTCTTTGTTAGAAATATATCCATCCATCCATCCATCTTCTTCCGCTTATCCGAGGTCGGGTCGCGGGGGCAGCAGCCTAAGCAGGGAAGCCCAGACTTTCCTCTCCCCAGCCACTTCGTTTAGCTCTTCCCGGGGGATCCCGAGGTGTTCCCAGGCCAGCCGGGAGACATAGTCTTCCCAACGTGTCCTGGGTCTTCCCCGTGGCCTCCTACCGGTTGGACGTGCCCTAAACACCTCCCTCGGGAGGCGTTCGGGTGGCATCCTGACCAGATGCCCAAACCACCTCATCTGGCTCCTCTCGATGTGGAGGAGCAGCGGATTTACTTTGAGTTCCTCCCGGATGACAGAGCTTCTCACCCTATCTCTAAGGGAGAGACCCGCCACACGGCGGAGGAAACTCATTTCGGCCGCTTGTACCCGTGATCTTATCCTTTCGGTCATGACCCAAAGCTCATGACCATAGGTGAGGATGGGAACGTAGATCGACCGGTAAATTGAAAGCTTTGCCTTCCGGCTCAGCTCCTTCTTCACCACAACGGATCGGTACAACGTCCGCATTACTGAAGACGCCGAACCGATCCGCCTGTCGATCTCACGATCCACTCTTCCCCCGCTCGTGAACAAGACTCCTAGGTACTTGAACTCCTCCACTAGGGGCAGGGTCTCCTCTCCAACCCGGAGATGGCACTCCACCCTTTTCCGGGAGAGAACCATGGACTCGGATTTGGAGGTGCTGATTCTCATTCCGGCCGCTTCACACTCGGCTGCGAACCGATCCAGTGAGAGCTGAAGATCCCGGCCAGATGAAGCCAACAGGACCACATCGTCTGCAAAAAGCAGAGACCTAATCCCGCGGCCACCAAACCGGAACCCCTCAATGCCTTGACTGCGCCTAGAAATTCTGTCCATGAAAGTTATGAACAGAATCGGTGACAAAGGGCAACCTTGGCGGAGTCCAACCCTCACTGGAAACGTGTCCGACTTACTGCCAGCAATGCGGACCAAGCTCTGACACTGATCGTACAGGGATCGACCTGCCATAATAAGACAGTCCGATACCCCATACTCTCTGAGCACTCCCCACAGGACTTCCCGAGGGACACGGTCGAATGCCTTCTCCAAGTCCACAAAGCACATGTAGACTGGTTGGGCAAACTCCCATGCACCCTCAAGAACCCTGCCGAGAGTATAGAGCTGGTCCACAGTTCCACGACCAGGACGAAAACCACACTGTTCCTCCTGAATCCGAGGTTCGACTATCCGGCGTAGTCTCCTCTCCAGTACACCTGAATAAACCTTACCGGGAAGGCTGAGGAGTGTGATCCCACGATAGTGGGAACACACCCTCTGGTCCCCCTTCTTAAAGAGAGGGACCACCACCCCGGTCTGCCAATCCAGAGGTACCGCCCCCGATGTCCACGCGATGCTGCAGAGTCTTGCCAACCAAGACAGCCCCACAGCATCCAGAGCCTTAAGGAACTCCGGGCGGATCTCATCCACCCCTGGGGCCTTGCCACTGAGGAGCTTTTTAACTACCTCAGCAACCTCAGCCCCAGAAATAGGTGAGTCCACCACAGATTCCCCAGGCACTGCTTCCTCATAGGAAGACGTGTTGGTGGGATTGAGGAGGTCTTCGAAGTATTCCCTCCACCTATCCACAACATCCGCAGTTGAGGTCAGCAGAACACCATCCGCACCATACACGGTGTTGACAGTGCACTGCTTCCCCTTCCTGAGGCGGCGGATGGTGGTCCAGAATCGCTTCGAAGCCATCCGGAAGTCATTTTCCATGGCTTCCCCAAACTCTTCCCATGTCCGAGTTTTTGCCTCTGTGACCGCCGAAGCTGCACACCGCTTGGCCTGTCGGTACCTGTCCACTGCCTCTGGAGTCCTATGAGCCAAAAGAACCCGGTAGGACTCCTTCTTCAGCTTGACGGCATCCCTCACCGCTGGTGTCCACCAGCGGGTTCTAGGATTACCGCCACGACAAGCACCAACTACCTTGCGGCCACAGCTCCGATCAGCTGTTAGAAATATAGCTTGGTCCAATTTGTTATATATTCTAACAAAGTGCAGATTGGATTTTAACCTATTTAAAACATGTCATCAAAATTCTAAAATTAATCTTAATCACAAAAAATTACTAACGATGTTCCATAAATTCTTTTTTTAATTTTTTCAAAAAGCTTAGAATTAGCTAGATATTTTCTTCATTTTTTCGGTTGAATTTTGAACTACAAAGAGTCGAAATTGAAGATAAACAATGTTTCAAAATTTTATTTTGTTTTTTTTCGTATCTTCTCCTCTTTTAAACCGTTTAATTAAATGTTTTTTTCATTAATTATTCTCTACAAAAAAAAATTCCTTAAAAGGAAAAAAAATTGTACGACGGAATGACAGACAGAAACCCATTTTTTAAATATATATATAGATCTATTTATTAAAGGTAAATTGAGCAAACTGGCTATTTCTGGCAATGTATTTAAGTGTGTATCAATCTGGTAGCCCTTCGCATTAATCAGTACCCAAGAAGTAACTCTTGGTTTCAAAAAGGTTGGTAACTCCTGGTCTATATTATCGTGACGCACTTGATGGACAGTTTCTTTGGTGAAGCTGGGACGTTATTTCCAGTTGGTTTTGGGTAGGTGGAAAATAGTTTCTACCAATGCAGGGTTTTTGGCCGCAAACAGTTTGTCTTTCATTGTGATACAGTTTCTTTGAGCAGTGTCCTCCTCGCCAGATACAAAAAGCCTTTCCATCCATAATGCTACTCAGCCACTCAGTGCAAATACTCTCCATTTTGTCGCCATAGGTCGGCAAGCTCCACATATACAACAAAAAGTCCTGCTGGTCCTGGTTTTCTCGGCCCCCATCTCAGTTTTCTCCAACCTTTCACCCTCTCTTTATGTTCGCTCAGCTTCTATAACCAGAAGTTCATCCTCCTTATATACAGGTTAAAAAATCTAAGGTTGTGAATCTTCCTTTGTACGAAAATAGTCGTCTATTTCGAGGTCTGCCATGATTAGCAAACACACGCTGTTGTTGCCGAAAGTAAGAAGTACATTGCTATGGACACTGAAATAAATGCGCATAAGAAAAAAGTCATGCTTAAAATGACCAAAACTAGGTATATATTGTCCACATTACATACTGTTATGAACATATCTGTACTATATTATATAAATATTTACAGCATATATATACAAACCCCGTTTCCATATGAGTTGGGAAATTGTGTTAGATGCAAATATAAACGGAATACAATGATTTGCAAATAATTTTCAACCCATATTTAGTAGAATATTCTACAAAGACAACATATTTGATGTTCAAACTGATAAACACTTTTTTTTTTTGTTTGAAAATAATCATTAACTCTAGAATTTGATGCCAGCAACAAATAAGTTGGGAAAGGTGGCAATAAATACTAATAAAGTTGAGGAATGCTCATCAAACACTTACTTGGAACATCCCACAGGTGTGCAGGCTAATTGGGAACAGGTGGGTGCCATGATTGGGAATAAAAACAGCTTCCCAAAAAATGCTCAGTCTTTCACAAGAAAGGATGCGGCGAGGTACACCCCTTTGTCCACAACTGCGTGAGCAAATAGTCAAACAGTTTAAGAACAACGTTTCTCAAAGAGCAATTGCAAGAAATTTAGGTATTTCAACATCTACGGTCCATAATATCATCAAAAGGTTCTGAGAATCTGGATAAATCACTCCACGTAAGCGGCATGGCCGGAAACCAACATTGAATGACCGTGACCTTCGATCCCTCAGACGGCACTGTATCAAAAACCGACACCAATCTCTAAAGGATATCAACACATGGGCTCAGGAACACTTCAGAAAACCACTGTTACTAAATACAGTTTTTCGCTACATCCGTAAGTGCAAGTTAAAGCTGTACTATGCAAAGCGAAAGACATTTATCAACAACATTCAGAAACGCCGGCGGCTTCTCTGGGCCCGAGATCATCGAAGATGGACTGATGCAAAGTGGAAAAGTGTTTTGTGGTCTGACGATGCAACATCTCAAATCGTTTTTGGAAATATTCGACATCGTGTCATCTGGACCAAAGGGGAATCGAACCATCCAGACTGTTATCGACGCAAAGTTCAAAAGCCAGCATCTGTGATGGTATGGGGATGCATTACTGCCCAAGGCATGGATAACTTACACATCTGTGAAGGCACCATTAATGCTGAAAGGTACATACAGGTTTTGGAACAACATATGCTGCCATCTAATCGCCGTCTTTTTCATGGACGACCCTGCTTATTTCAGCAAGACAATACCAAGCCAAATTCAGCACGTGTTACAACAGCGTGGCTTCGTAAAAAGAGAGTGCGAATACTTTCCTGGCCCGCCTGCAGTCCAGACCTGTTTCCCATCGAAAATGTGTGGCGCATTATGAAGCGTAAAATACGACAGCGGAGACCCCGGACTGTTGAATGACTGAAGCTCTACATAAAACAAGAATGGGAAAGAATTCCACTTTCAAAGCTTCAACAATTAGTTTCCTCGGTTCCCAAACGTTTATTGAGTGTTGTTAAAAGAAAAGGTGATGTAACACAGTGGTGAACATGCCCTTTCCCAACTACTTTGGCACGTGTTGCAGCCATGAAATTCTAATTTAATTATTATTTGCAAAAAAAAAATTAAGTTTATGAGTTTGAACATCAAATATCTTATCTTTGTAATGCATTCAATTGAATATGGGTTAAAAAGGATTTGCAAATCATTGTATTCCGTTTATATTAACGTCTAACACAATTTCCCAACTCCTATGGAAACGGGGGTTGTACAACGTTGATGGAGGGTTTTGAAGATGTGCCAGAAGGCAACACAGGCGACACTCAGTAGTCGCAGCTTACATCTGGTCTCTCATCATGATTGTGAACAATAGGCAAAATTCGGAAAAAAGTGCAGTTCCCCTTCAAATCTATACATCAGGAGTACAAACAAACACCTGTTACAATTATAATGATCCAGCACTAACTGATTGGCGAGGCTGTCATATAAAAAAAACAACTAATTGTGAGATTGGCAGTAGGTGAGTGTCCTAAGCACCAAACAGAAGCAGGTGTATCCATCAGTGCTCCATCATGACCGTGGCGGGGCAGGAGAAGTGGACAGGAGGTGGGTAAATCAAGAAGGAAGAACTACTGAGACCGATTAAACTCATAAACACAGGAAAACAATGTCCAAGCAGGCCATGACAGAAGATACAGAATGGCTCCTTTTGGTGTCTGCTGGGTCCAAATCCGTCATCCAACTGCTCAAAAATGTAATTCCTGGATAAACAATATGTCTCTGATCTATTTATATTCTTCCAAAATGGCTAAATATAGCCACAAAAATACTGTCAGCAAACACAATCAGATTTGATAAACACATTGCGCGTGCTAAATGATTACATTTGCTCCTCCTCACGGTATTGCGGGTGTTCTGATAATCTGCATTTGATTGAGGGCATATACGTTAAATGGCTTGCATTTATTTATCAGATGCAATCCTCTTTGCACAAGCATAGTAGATCAGCTTTGTGCTGTCAAGTTTGCATATATTTTTTAAAGCGTGTCCAGAAAGGTAAAGCTCGCTTGCGCAATAAGTATTTGATAAGGAAATATAGCTCGGTTGGTAGAGCGGCCGTGCCAGCAACGTGAGGGTTGCAGGTTCGTTTCCCGCTTCAGCCATCCTAGTCACTGCCGTTGTGTCCTTGGGCAAGACACTTTACCCACCTGCCTCCAGTGCCACCCACACCGGTTTAATGTAAAAATTAGATATTGGGTTTCACTATGTAAAGCACTTTGAGTCACTAGAGAAAAAGCGCTATATAAATATATTTCACTTTACTTCACAAATGTGCAAATATGGGCTTTTTTTTTTTAAATATCAAAATTTTTGGGAATCCTACAGAAAATACATGTATAATTATTCAGTGAACAAATATGAATATCTTATTTGTTATAATTATTAGTATTTTTATTTTTCATCATGACTTGTGAGGCAAAGCCTCATTACACATACCCGGCCCCGCCAACAGTCCGAATGCAGCTGAGATAGGCTCCAGCAGCCCCAAAAGGGACAAGCGGTAGAAAATGGATGGATGGATGGCCAAAGAGGGCACTTTAAGTTGATGATTACTTCTATGTGTAGAAATCTTTATTTATAATTAAATCACTTGTTTATTTTTCAACAAGTTTTTAGTTATTTTTATTCTTTTTTTCCAAATACTTCAAGAAAGACCACTACAAATGAGCAATATTTTGCACTGTTATACAATTTAATAAATCAGAAACTGATGACATAGTGCTGTATTTTACTTCTTTATCTCTTTTTTTCAACCAAAAATGCTTTGCTCTGATTAGGGGGTACTTGAATTAAAAAAAAATTCACTGGGGGTACATCACTGAAAAAAGGTTGAGAACCACTGGTCTAACTCACACTCTAGCTCGCTGATGGTGTTCTTGTTATATTTTTGGGTTTTAAAATGGAACTTTGAGCAAGCTGCATTCAGACCCTTTAATTCCTTTTAATTAACGTGAACCCCGACTTAAAGGCCTACTGAAACCCACTACAACCGACCACGCAGTCTGATAGTTTATATACCAATGATGAAATATTAAAATTGCAACACATGCCAATACGGCCGCTTTAGTTTACTAAATTGCAATTTTAAATTTCCCGCGATGTGTCCTGTTGATGACGCTTATGTTGACGCGGGCTTGTGACGTTATTGGTTGGCGCGGACATTTTATCCCAGCACCACTCACGGCTAAAAGTCGGCTGCTTTAATCGCATAATTACACAGTATTTTGGACATCGGTGTTGCTGAATCTTTTGCAATTTGTTCAATTAATAATGGAGACTATAAAGAAGAATGCTGTTGGTGGAAAGCGGTGGATTGCAGCTGCCTTTAGCAACCAAAACACAGCCGGTGTTTCTTTGTGTGTTTGTAATATGGAACAGAGCGGTCAAGCGAACATGTTTCTCTACCACATGTCAACCGGCAGGTTTCGGTGAGAAAATTGCGGTAATAAGTCGGCTCTTACCCGAGAAATGAGCGGAGCTTGTGCCCTCCTGCAGCTGTCAGAGGCAGCCGCAACTTTCTTGGCTCCTCCATGGCTTCCATCAGAGACACTGGCGGTCACCACACCCCTCCGACTTTCAGGTATGACTTTATAATCTCACTAAAACACTATTAACACAATAAGCAGATAAGGGATTTTCCAGAATTATCCTAATAAATGTGACTAATAACATCTGAATCGCTCCCACTGCCGTCGCCTTTTTTTTTCTAGTGCTTCACCCTAACTCTCCTCATCCACGAATCTTTCATTCTCGCTCAAATTAATGGGGAAATCGTCGCTTTCTCGGTCCGAATCGCTCTTGTTGCTGGTGGCTATGATTATAAACAATGTGAGGATGTGAGGAGCCCTACAACCCGTGACGTCACGTGCACATCGTCTGCTACTTCTGGAACAGGCAAGGCTTTTTTATTAGCGACCAAAAGTTGCGAACTTTATCGTGCATGTTCTCTACTAAATCCTTTCAGCAAAAATATGGCAATATCGCGAAATGATCAAGTATGACACATAGAATGGACCTGCTATCCCCATTTGGATA
Organism: Nerophis ophidion; assembly: GCF_033978795.1. NCBI lineage: Eukaryota > Metazoa > Chordata > Actinopteri > Syngnathiformes > Syngnathidae > Nerophis > Nerophis ophidion. Next base: position 58,753,465 of record NC_084616.1, read on the forward strand.
AGAAAATCTCAATTCAGTAGGCCTTTAAACAAGTTGAAAAACTTATTCGGGTGTTACCATTTAGTGGTCAATTGTACGGAATATGTACCGGACTGTTCAATCTACTAATAAAAGTATCAATCAATCAATCAATCAAATCCACAATATAGTTTTGTTGTCCATTGGTTTGTTTACAAAACAGCATGGACACACCTACAAACCACTTGACAATTGTTCCCAACAGAAATGTATTTCACATTCATATAATTAAATTGCAAACGTATAAATACATGTCTCTACATCTTGGGAAGTCTTTGCTAATAATTAAGTACAGGTAGCCTATAATCAGTTCATAAAAAGTTCACAATTCATCTCGGAGGGTCCCTAATGAAAAGGAGGGTGCCGAGTACCGACACCTGCGGGACACCACATGTGACGGAGAGCAGCCTGGACTTACATCAATCAATCCTGCCGGACAGGTAGACTGTAAGTAATTCCATTTAATTTATGGTCAATTTCCAACAGTAGTTTAATATATTAATGTTACACTTTCTTGTACTGTAGTTTGCATTGCATTGTGGGTGGTTAAACTTGAAGCAACAACAAACAGGCCTTCAACAGTATGTCAATGTGATAAATTATATTACTTGTTAAAGCATGGAACACGCGTTTCTACACACAAACACAAACTTCTGCTTCCTCTGCATCCATTATGAATCCAGAAGTAACACCGTATTCAATATTTTAACTTATCTTAGTTTTTTGCCAAGAGAATGATGTTAGAAATGAAACCTTTGCTTGGTTGGAATACAATCTACAGTGTGCATCCCTCAAAGACTGAAAATAGGCCCTTTGATGATCTTGGAAGGCAAGCTTACGAACTGTAAGGCCAGATTTCCTATAATTACGTTCCTGGGCACGGCTGACCATTTTCGTTTGGCATAGTTCCTGTGTAAACCAGGGAACAGAACGTGTTACAATAGGGACATGAAGGTCAAAAACATTGCTCAGAGATGTACTGTAATGTTCCTCAAGTTCATCCACTGATGTAAAGACTGGGCAAATGATTTGCTGGAGGGGTATTGCCATCGAAGTATGATCGATTTGTTTCCAGTTTCAAACATTCCTTTGGCTGTTGTTACTGTCAGGCAGTAAAAATGTGAAGCCCATACAAATACATCTTGTTTATCTATACTAACTGTTCTCAAAGTGTTTTCACCAAATACCACCTCACAGAAAATATGGCTCCCCACTTACCACCATATAACCAACATTAGAATACTGCAGCGTAGTAGGTCTAAGTATACATAAAAAAAAAGGCAGCGATTTTATTTACCCCGTATATTTAATATTTTGGCCGCTATAACATTACTCATAGTTGAATATAGGAAAATAAAACACTGTACTTTAATCAAGTGAATATTTGTTGTTCCACTGGATAAAGCCAGCGTACCACTTATGGTATACCGTTCGTGGTGGTGGATTTCTTTTCAGTGTGGTGGCTGTTTCCTTTTTAAAAAATCTATGGATTAGCCGCAGCATTGTATAAAGCGCTGGTTTCAGAGCGTGGGAAAAATGTTGCGGCTTATAGTGCGGAAACTATGGTATTTGTCCCACTGGGTCATCATTGTCACCGACGTCCCACTGGGTGTGAGTTTTCCTTGCCCTTATGTGGGTCTACCGAGGATGTCGTAGTGGTTTGTGCAGCCCTTTGAGACACTAGTGATTTAGGGCTATATAAATGAAGATTGATTGATTGATTTATTACACTAATTTGCTTAGTCACCAACAGTATACAGCAAAGCTCATATAGCTTTTATTACACTTGTAATACTCACAATGTATTGAAGTGGCCCATGCATCTGTCAATTTTTCTGTGTGTTATATATATATATATACACACAATATTGTGTATATATATTAGGGCTGGGCAAAGATTAAAAATTTTAATCGAAGTTAATCGCACTATTTCTCCGATTAATCGCGATTAACTGCATTGTTTACGCAAAGCCCAATAATGAATTCAAAAGTAGTGTGTAGTGCACCTTTATTGGAATATTCTCCCACATGAACAAAAGCGCCAAAACATTTGTTTTGCAAACACAATTCAAATCCGTACTTGTTAAACAGTAGCAGTTAAATAGCATATTTTATGAAAATCAACTCAAAAAATGTAAATACAAACATTTAAGCTTATTTCCACTGCCAGGGTATTTAAGTTATTCTGTTTGTTATGGAAAATAAATATCATCTACATACAAATCTCTGAGCCACAATCATAACATCCGAACAGGCAATTTCTGAGGTAACAGCAGGAAAACATTTTTTATCAGGGATCTTATGTTTAAAAAACCTATATCATAGGTAGTGGGCTGTATTAGGGAATTTTTGATTAAATTATCCGTAGTAGCAATATTAATAATGTTGTGTTTATTATGCGTAGTGCACTTAAAATAATTTTGACCATATCTAGGAATTGATATGATGGGAATTTTCCGATTGTTTGCTTGGTGCTTTGATAAACTGAACGCATCATATACATGGTACTATATTGTGATGTTATGAGCCAGGGAATAAAATAACTACCCTACCCAGCATGCAACAGGAGTGACGAGCATGCGCGGTAGCCCGGTATAGGTTGTGTCGCCATGACGGCATCTTGTATGTTGTGATATGCACGCTCTGAAAGCAAACGTTAAGAACTCAGCCAACACTCCTCGTCTGCATTATTCATAAATAGACAGACAACACATATACTCCGCTGCTTCACAGGCCGCTGGATGTAGCCGGCAAAGTATTCCCATGCTAGCTAGCCGGTCTAGCAAGCACGCGTCATTCAGTCTAAAACGGCCCGATCTATCCACATCCAGAATTGTCTGGCGGTCGTAAGTGATCCCGGAGTGACCACGCTGTAAGCCAGCCATGAAATTTGCAGAATTGTCCGGTATTTTTGCCAAATGTTCCATCTTTACCAACAGCCCCTCCACGCCGAAGCCCGTCCGGGCGCCACCATCTTTCTAAGAAAAGGCGTTAACAAAATAAAAGCATGTAAACAACATACGCAAATGCGCGATAAAATAATTGTCGGCGTTAATAGATTAATGAGTTAACTCGTAATTAACGCATTAATTTGCCCACCCCTAGTATATATATATATATATATATATATATATATATATATATATATATACATACATACACACACAATATTTTTTTGTTTTTAGAATTGTATTTATTAGAAAATTAGCTGTAAGCAGTTTTCTTTTTTTATGACTCATTAGAAAAATCTAAAGCTCAGGGAAGCTGTTTTTTATCCGGGCATTTTGTTCACTTAATGTACCAAAGTACGAATTGTAACGTGACCTTCATCCCTCGCGCATGTAGAAGTAGATACCAGCACATCTGCACAATATTGTCATTGCAACAAAGCTGATTGCTTCTGAGTTGAGCACACTGACAAATTGCCTCTCTAGGATTCTAACCTTCAAACAAGCATTCATCTGTACGTTCATCTGACTTTTCATGGCCAGTAACTCAAGGTGAAGTAACTTGAATGACACATGGTTCTTCAGATAGTGGAGAAAGGTCTATAATCAAGCCTGAAAATGTCACAGCAGTAAAGAAATAGCAGGTACAGAGATACAAAACAAAGGATGACACAGAAAAAAGATTAAGATGACAGAGAACTGAGAAAAACATATTTAGATTTGGGCAGTGTGCTTTGGAGGTTGATATGTTTGGTTCCATTCTATAACACTTTTTTGTACAGTATCTTCTGTGAATGTCTCTTGTATCTATGTGTTTATGAGAAGGTAAAAGGAAAAAAGTAGAACAGGGAAAATATAGACATTTATTTTAGTCAATTTTTTTAACTGTCCTTTCCAGCAACACAGGCAAATCATATTGTTGATGTGGATGCCAAGATATGCTTTACAGATTTACTTTACAAAAGAGAAGTGTGGGATACTTTGCTTGTTTCCTTATTTGTGTCTGACTTTATTAAATGTTTGGATATACTGTATTTCCTTGAATTGCCGCCGGGGCGCTAATTCATTTAGAACCTCTTCTCACCCCTGCGCTTACAAAAGGCATGCGGTAAAAATTTGAGTGTGATGCCCTGCGATGAGGTGGCGACTTGTCCAGGGTGTACCCTGCCTTCCGCCCGATTGTAGCTGAGATAGGCGCCAGCGCCCCCCGCGACCCCGAAAGGGAATAAGCAGTAGAAAATGGATGGATGGATGGATGGATACCATCATGAAAAGCTAATTTAATTTAAAAAAAAAGTTATTATGGTCGTACCTTTATGTAACGCATTTGCCAAATACATTTGTGGAGACTATTAGGCTCTTGCCTTTCTATTTACTCTTTGCGTGATTCCCAGTCACGTGACCGCCACAGTCCAATCAGCTGTAGTTGTATGCCAGTAGCAGGAAGTGACTGGTATGCTCTTCAATCAATCAATCAAAGTTTATTTATATAGCCCCAAATCACAAATGTCTCAAAGGACTGCACAAATCATTACGACTACAACATCCTCGGAAGAACCTACTCTATTTACTCTTTGGGAACTTGGTGCTCTTTCCCTCTTCCCACGCCGCCAACTCCAGCGTGCCCTGCCTGTCTGTCGGACATAGCTGCTTACTCTTTTTAGCATACCCATATTCAATAATTTGGACCTTAAATCCTACTGAATAGCTCTTAATTTTCTTCCCTTTATGCAATTTCAAATTACCGGTATTGAAATCAGCCTCCTCCATTTTGAAAATGATGACAGGTGAAGTGTCACTGGTGACGTCACGAGTTTGACCAGGCGGTTATACTAAGCATGTGCTAATTATTTTGCAAAGCGAGTTTGACCCGGCAGTAATTCAAGGCAGGCGCATCCTATATACCCGGAAGCAATTCAAAGAAATATGGTATTTAGTGTTTGGTGCAGTCGGACCGTAGCATGAAAGGATGGAAAGGAAAAAAATGGGGAAATTGTGGGTACAAGAAGGACGACAACACAGAGGGATACAATAACAAAAACAACATAACTACATCACCAAATATGATGCATACAATACACCAGGATTGGTTTGATGAGAACCATGAAGAAATTAGCGCCATGCTGAAGGAAAAGAACCGCCTTCATTAAGCCGACATCCAAGATCCACAGTCATCATCCAAGAAAGACGCATTTTCAAACACCAGGTGTACCATCCAAACAAATTGTCGAAATATGCAAAACAAATGGCTCAGCGACAAAGCAGCAGAAATTCAGAGATTTGTAGACATGAATGACACTAAACACTTCTATGAGTCTCTAAAAGCAGTCTATGGTCCTCAAGCTTCTGGAAAATCACCTCTTCTGAGTTCTGATGGCTCAACACTGATCACCGACGGTGAGCAGATCCTCGAAAGATGGGCAGAACATTTCGAAAGCGTCCTCAATCAGCCATCATCCATAAATGGCGAGGCTATAAATCGGCTCCCACAATTACAGACAAATGAAACCATGGATGTTGAACCTACTACGCAAGAGATCGTAAAGGCCATCAAACAGTCTTCCTGTGGAAACTTTCCTAGTGCGGATGCGGTCCCAGCCAAAATCTACAAATCTGGAAGACAATCACTGAAACAGAAACTTCAAAAGCTGTTTGTGTCCATCTGGAGTCAGGGTACTTTACCTCAGGAATTCAAATATGTCTTTGCCGTGCGTCAGCTGCAAGAAAAGTGTCAAGACCTTTGAGACCTGACCAGGGCCTTTGACACTGTGAGCAGGGATGGTTTGTGGAAGATAATGGCAAAGTTTGGATGCCCAGAGCACTTCACGAAGATGGTTGGGAAGTTTCATGATGGCATGATGGACAGGGTCCTTGTTGATGGAGAAGCATCCAAAGACTTCGCTGTGAGCAACAGAGTTAAGCAGGGTTGCATATTAGCCCCTACCCTGTTTAGCATGATGTTTTCTGCAATGCTGACAGAAGCCTTTGCTACAGAGAATCCAAGGGTGCGCCTTAGATATGGAACTGATAGCAAGCTCTTCAACCTTCGGCGACTCAAGGCTGTTACAAAGGTCGAGGAAACTGTGATCCGTGATCTCCTCTTTGCAGACGACTGCGACTTGAATTAAACTACTGAAAGAGAAACGCAACACAGTGTGAACTAGTTCTCAAAGGCTTGTGACAACTTCGGCGTATCAATAAGGACAAAGAAGATGGAAGTCCTCCATCAACCCGCACCAAGTAATCAATATGTTGAACCTCCAATTCAGGTCAAAGGAGAAAACCTCAAAGCGGTAGACAAGTTTACATACCTGGGAAGTACCCAGTCTCGTGTGGTACACATCGATGATGAAGTCGACTGCAAAATTGCAAATGCCAGAGCAGCATTTGGTAGGCTATGAAGTAATGTATTGAGTTGTCTTGGCATCAGGCTCAAAAAGAAGATATGTGTTTACAGGGCAGTAGTGATAACAACTCTACTGTATACTTGTGAAACTTGGACAGTTTATGCCAAACATGCCAGGAAACTGAACCACTTCTACATGACTTGCTTGCTCAAGCTGATGAACATCCGCCGGCAAGACAAAGCGCCAGACACTGAAGTTCTTTCTCGTGCCAAGCTACCATCAATATACAAACCCCGTTTCCGTATGAGTTGGGAAATTGTGTTAGATGTAAACATAAACGGAATACTATGATTTGCAAATCATTTTCAACACATATTCAGTTGAAAATGCTACAAAGACAACATATTTGATGTTCAAACTGATAAACATTTTTTTTTTTGCAAATAATCATTAACTTTAGAATTTGATGCCAGCAACATGTGACAAAGAAGTTGGGAAATGTGGCAATAAATACTGATAAAGTTGAGAAATACTCATCAAACACTTATATGGAACATCCCACAGGTGTGCAGGCTAATTGGGAACAGGTGGTTTCCATCATTGGGTATATAAGCAGTTTCCATGAAATGCTAAGTAATTCACAAACAACGATGGGGCGAGGATCCCCAATTTGTAAGCAAATTGTCAAACAGTTTTAGGACAACATTTCTCAATGAGCTATTGCAAAGACTTTAGGGAGTTTACCATCTAACGTCCGTAAAATCATCAAAAAGGTCAGAGAATCTGGAGAAATCACTGCACGTAGGCGATGATATTACGGACCTTTGATTCCTTAGGCGGTACTGCTTCAAAAACCGACATCAGTGTGTAAAGGATATCACCACATGGGCTCATGAACACTTCATAAAACCACTGTCAGTAACTACAGTTGATTGCTACATCTCTACTATGTAAAGCAAAACCCATATATCAACAAGACCAAGGAACGCCGCTGACTTCGCTGGGTCCGTGCTCATCTAAGATGGACTGATGCAAAGTGGAAAAGTGTTCTGTGGTCTGGCAAGTCCACATTTCAAATTATATTTGGAAACTGTGGACGTGGTGTCCTCCGGAACAAAGAGGAAAATAACCATGAGGATTGTTTTAGGCGAAAAGTTCAAAAGCCAGCATTTGTGTTGGTATAGGGGTGCATTAGTGCCCAAGGCATGGGTAACTTACATATCTGGTAAGGCACCATTAATGCTGAATGGTCCATACAGGTTTTGGAGCAACATATGTTGTCATCCAAACAACATTATCTTGGATGCCCCTGCTTATTTCAGCAAGACAATGCCAAGCCATGTGTTACAACAGCGTAGTATCGTAGTAAAAGAGTATGGGTACTTTCTTGTCCCGCCTGCAGTCTAGACCTGTCTCCCATCAAAAATTTGTGGCGCATTATGAAGCGTAAAATACGACTAAAGCTCTACATAAAACAAGAATGAGAAAGAATTCCACTTTCAAAGCTTCAACAATTAGTTTCCTCAGTTCCCAAAAAGTTTATTGAGTGTTTTTAAAAGAAAAGGTGATGTAACACAGTGGTGAACATGCCCTTTCCCAACTACTTTGGCATGTGTTGCAGCCAAGAAATTTTAAGTTAATTATTATTTGCAGAAAAAAGAAAGTTTATGAGTTTGAACATCAAATATCTTGTCTTTGTAGTGCATTCAACTGAATATGGGTTGAAAAGGATTTGCAAATCCTTGTATTCCGTTCATATTTTCACCTAACACAATTTCCCGGGGTTTGTACGTTCCTCTTCAGCGCTCTCAAACCCGTTGAACTGGTCATGTATACAGAATGCTGGATACAAGGAAAACCAAACAATTTCTGTGCGGGGAACTGTCTTGTGGCACAGGTCTGTAGGCGGGAAGCGCACATGCTTTCAGGACTACTTTAAAGCTAACCTTAAGATGCTCAACTTCAACCCGGAGACATGGAAGTAGCTGGCAGATAATCGTCCCGTATGGCATACGGCAATCTCGGTTGGGACTAGAAATGCTGGGAACACTCGCATTGAAGCATGCAAGAGGAAACCTGATCTCCGGAAGCTGAGAGTGTCAAGTACCTCCGCTCTAACTGACACGAGTGACTTCAAGTGTCCTACATATAGCAGATACTTACGAACACTTCCGGGGGAACATAATACAAATATGATACCATTAACTATAAAGGGAAAAAAGTGTTGAATTATATAGTAATAACACAGTATTGATAATGAACATGTTATGCATTGCAAGTGAAACAATTATGATACCAATAAAAAAAACAATATTGATAATGAATAACAATATTTACCTTTATTATCACCATTACTATTGCTTCAATTGCAACAATACACACATGTAATGAATAATTGGATCAATAAAGAAAGGAAAGAAATAGGGCGAAAAGAAAAATAATCAAACTCTATTAAACGTAAACATTATTATGGTTGAAAATAAGGTAAATTCCAGCAGTGCATCGAGTTTTATGTGATGTGTGTGCGTGTATTTGTATGAGTGTCATAGTCTACATTTGTATGTATGAATATACTGTATATTTAACAACATGTCTTTGTATGCATGAGTGATTGTATGTATATGTCATCAAATATCTTGTCTTTGAAGTGCATTCAATTGAATATGGGTTGAAAAGGATTTGCAAATCATTGTATTCCGTTTATATTTATATCTAACACAATTTCCTAACACATATGGAAACGGGGTTTGTTCGTACGGGAAATAAATGAGTTCAAATATACCTACAAACGAGGCTCAATGATGCAATGTGTACATACAGCTAGCATAAATAGCATGTTAGCATTAATTAGCTTGCAGTCATGCACTGAACAAATTAACACTCCAACAAGTCAATAACATGATCAAAGCTCACATTTGTCGATTCACATGAAAGAGTTTGGTGGTCAAAATGAGACAAGTTGGTGCGCCTTAAAACATGTCGTACTGTGGCAGCGTCTGAGAAACTTTTACATGTAAGCAAACTACGGTGAGTTTAGGGGCCACCCAAATTAGTAAGACAAAACAGTGCTTTCCAAATACTCTGATCAGTGAAGCATGTTTAATGTAAACAGTGGAATATTTAACAATTAGGAAGGTTTGTGTCGCGTTTGTTCTCCTTCAGAAACCATATTAAACCAAAAAAGTATATTTTTCTCACATTATTCCCATTTTCATATATTTTTGAAAAAGCTAAAGATGGGTTATACTTGTACAGCACTTTTCTACCTTTTTTTTTAAAGAACTCAAAGCGCTTTGACACTATTTCCACATTCACCCATTCACACACACACACACACATTCACACACTGATGGTGGGAGCTGCCATGCAAGGCGCTAACCAGGCAACATCAGGAGCAAGGGTGAAGTGTCTTGCTCAAGGACACAACGGACGTGACTAGGATGGTAGTAGGTGGGACTTATCTTGAGTCCTGATCTTCAAAATGAGGCCCTTGAGCCATGGGTTGCTGACCCCCGGACAATTCTGTCACCAAAGAATGGTAAAGTTTGGGCCCCCAAACTGTTTTATTTTGCCATCCAGCCGAGTGTCCGCTATGAAGGCAGCGCTTTTCTCGCTTTCGAACCTCTTGTATTTAGCTTGAACGCCAGAGATGAAGAAAATAAACACACAAACAGTTATAGCAATTCATAGGTAACCACAATGTTCTTAAATTAATTTTCATTTATTGTTTGATGAATTGACACATTGACTATCGGCCAAGTCCTACAATTGTATTACATTTATTAATGCCTCTGGACATCGCATATAATGCTTTTTACTGGCATTAAAGGTCGAATTTTGGCAGAATCTATTTAATGCTTTTTAATGCCCCGAAGAAACCCTGGTATATCTGGATTTGTTAGGGAACATTTTTCCTCCTTTTTAGTAAAATAGAAACACTTTAGAATTGGGCTTCATTCAAGTACAAGGAGATACACACAATAAACACACCCTGTGTTTTTATCCATGCACTAACACACATTTCTCATTAAATAAATCAAAGAACATTATCAATACATCTCCTCCGTTGATTAAACCCACATGTAGTAGCCAATTTATTATAGTCTGAGGAATACAATTTCTATCATCAAAAACAGATAAAAGGACCTATCAAATATTGAAATCTAATAAGTTTGATGTTCCAATTTCACATCAACATAATTTGTAGTCCCTGGATCGGTTTGCAGCCGAGTGGGAAGCGACCGGAATGAGAATCAGCACCTCCAAGTCCGAGTCCATGGTTCTCGCCCGGAAAAGGGTGGAGTGCCATCTCCGGGTTGGGGAGGAGACCCTGCCCCAAGTGGAGGAGTTCAAGTACCTAGGAGTCTTGTTCACGAGTGGGGAAAGAGTGGATCGTGAGATCGACAGGGGGATCGGTGCGGCGTTTTCAGTAATGCAGACATTGTACCGATCCGTTGTGGTGAATAAGGAGCTGAGCCTGAAGGCAAAGCTCTCAATTTACCGGTCGCTATACGTTCCCATCCTCACCTATGGTCATGAGCTTTGGGTTATGACCGAAAAGACAAGATCACGGGTACAAGCGGCCGAAATGAGTTTCCTCCGCCGTGTGGCGGGGCTCTCCCTTAGAGATAGGGTGAGAAGCTCTGCCATCCGAGAGGAGCTCAAAGTAAAGCCGCTGCTCCTTCACATCGAGAGGATCCATGATGAGGTGGTTTGGGCATCTGGTCAGGATGCCACCCGAACGCTTCCCTAGGGATGTGTTTAGGGCACGTCCAACCGGTAGGAGGCCACGGGGAAGACCCAGGACACGTTGGGAAGACTATGTCTCCCGGCTGGCCTGGGAACGCCTCGGGATCCCCCGGGAAGAGCTAGACGAAGTGGCTGGGGAGAGGGAAGTCTGGGTTTCCCTGCTTAGGCTGTTGCCCCCGCGACCCGACCTCGGATAAGCGGAAGAAGATGGATGGATGGATAATTTGTAGTCACTAAAATGTGTGAGACATCAACATTGGACTTTTCACTGATTTAGTGCTATTCTTGCACAAGCTAGAGGCATAACTACCCTTAAAATACAACATCTATCATGGAATAGCCACGTACTTGTTACGTTTGGTGGGTATAACGATGCCGGCTTTGTTCTTCGAAGGATGCGTCGGGCAAGATCACAGCGTACGGTAAGCAACAAATCATTTATTTTACTAATAAAAAGGCTAAGAACAAAACTACTGGTGCTAGGCAGAAAAGGCAAACAAAAGGAGCATGGAAGCTAGGGAAACTAACAGAAACACACACTTGGCACAAAGGCACAAAAAGGGAAAACAAAATAACTAGCATGAGAACTAGGAATAAAATAAAGCGTAGCGTTAAAGCTAGCGAGTAGAGCATGGAAAGCAGTTGTCACTTGTTGCATGAGAGCAAATTAGGAACCGAGAGCGAAATAACAAAAGGGGCAGGCTTAAAGGCCTACTGAAATTAGATTTTCTTATTTCAACAGGGATAGCAGGTCCATTCTATGTGTCATACTTGATCAATTCGCGATATTGCCATATTTTTGCTGAAAGGATTTAGTAGAGAACATCGACGATAAAGTTTGCAACTTTTGGTCGCTAATAAAATAGCCTTGTCTGTACCGGAAGTAGCAGACGATGTGCACTTGACATCACGGGTTGTGGAGCTCCTCACATCCTCACATTGTTTACAATCATAGCCAGCCGCAGCAAGAGCTATTTGGACCGAAAAAGCGACAATTTCCCCACTAATTTGAGCGAGGATGAAATATTTGTGGATGAGGAAATTTAGAGTGAAGGACTAAAAGAAAAAAAAAGGCGATTGCAGTGGGAGCGATTCAGATGTTATTAGACACATTTACTAGGATAATTCTGGAAAATCCCTTATCTGCCTATTGTGTTGCTAGTGTTTTAGTGAGATTAAATAGTACCTGAATGTCGGAGAGGTGTGGCCACGGGTGTCTCTGAGGGAAGTCACGCAGCTGCAGTAGGACGGAAGCTCCGCTGATGTCTCCAGTAAGAGGCGACTTATTACCACAATTTTCTCACCGAAAACTGCCGGTTGACATGTAGTCGGGATCCATGTTCGCTTGACCGCTCTGATCCATAGTAAAGCTTCATCTTCGGGAATTTTAAACAAGGAAACACCGGCTGTGTTTTTGTGGCTAAAGGCTAAAAGCTTCCCACCTCCATCTTTCTACTTTGACTTCTCCATTATTAATTGAACAAATTGCAAAATATTCAGCAACACAGATGTCCAGAATACTGTGTAATTGTGCGATTAAAACAGACTACTTATAGCTTGGATTGGCCTGGAAAATAATGTCCGCTACAACTGGTGATGTCACGCGCACGTGTCATCATACGCGTCATCATTCCGCAACATTTTCAACACGACACTTTGCGGGAAATTTAAAATTGCAATTTTGTAAACTAAAAAGGACGGCCTGGCATGTGTTGCAATGTTAATATTTCATCATTGATAAATAAACTATCAGACCGCGTGGTCGGTAGTAGTGGGTGTGCGTGGAAAACAAGGGGCAGGTGAAAACTAAGGAGTAACCATGGTAACAGACTAAACAAGGAACTAAGGCAAATATTGGCAGACTATAATACAAAAATGGAACAAAACACGAATATGGAATGATCCGAGCAGCGGATCATAACAGCAAAGGCTCGATTTCTGCCACCTATCCAAGGCAGTAGGATGAGAAAATTAAGTTATACATTTTTCAGAGATTAATTCATTCAAACAAGTCCTTCTAAATTTTCAACGGACTGGCATGATGACCCTTATGGAAACATTTCTTTGTGGCAATCTTTTGGCTCTGCAGGGTGAATATAGGTTACTTCCTCATTTACATTTGTCAAGTGATGAGGGGAATCCAGAAAGAAACACACAGATAAGTTGATAAAGTGAAGGGTATTATTCTCTCTCCATACTGCACAGTGTGGAAAGGTCATTATCATCACTCACTCCACAGCCAATCTTACACTGAATCACACTGAGGGATTACAACCATTTCTCTTGAACGCACTTACAGCGTGCCCCGGGGAAGACTTTCTTTGACACTTTCTGAAGTTGTTTTCTCGACACTTGCTCTTCACATCTCTGCTGTTTATAATTTACCTCACACCAAAGCAGCGTTCTGTGTCCCACTTGTCAGTCAACAGTGAGGAGGAGCAGAGCACATTTGAGTTTATCACAGGACAAAATCCAAAGATTTATCCGACCTTTCACCCCCAGCTAACTCAATCAGCTTGCATATTAAGGGAACAATATGATTTTTTACTGTAAGTAGGGATGGGTACCGAATCTGGTACTATTTTTTGGCACCAACCTATTCCTACCAGACACCGATTCACGTAAAACCAACGATGCCATGTTACGATACCTGAGTTGCGCGTGATGACACGCCATATTGCCGACCCAGCCGGGTCCTCGGAATTCGTCACTTGGTGATCACCCAAGCAGCACTGAGCACAAACTTAGCCAAACTACCTCTAGGTAATGTTGCAATTTCTAAGCAATTGACTCAAAAAAGTTTCAACCCAAGTTAAGTAAAGCTCCACTAAACCCAAAATGAGCTAGTTTGAGGCTAATGTACATTGACTTTGCCATTAACATGCTACTGATTACATTTGTGATTTTACCTGGCGATTTCAACACCTTCAAATTTGTAAATAAAGACTACAACTACAACTAAGATACAAAGATGATTACCATCAAACCGCTGGTGCGTAATGAGTAAAATACTTACAGTATTAAGACTTTTTAGGGTGTGAAAAAAGACTAAATTTAGCAAAGACTGAACTGACTGAGCGTCTGCCTCACAATACAACGGTCCTGGGTAGTCCTGAGTTCAATCCTGGGTTCGGGATCTTTCTGTTAGACTTGCGTGGCATATTGTTGCCGGATTCAGTCCTCCGTGGATGCGTCAGCAAGAACACAGCAAAAAGGTAAGAACTAAGGGATTTATTAAACAAAAGGAGCTATGAACAAAAACACTGGTACGAATAGAAAAGGCAAATAAAAGCGCTAGCATGGAAAGCTAAGTCTAACCGAAACACAAACATTTGGCACAAAGGCACACAAAAGGAAACATAAAACAACTAGCGTGAAAGCTAGGAATAAAATAAAGCTTAGCGTGAGAGCTAGCGAAATCGAGAGTGAGAGACAAGTCATAAGCAGTTGTATGAGAACAAACTAAGATCCGACAATGAGTGAACAGAAAATGCTGGCTTATAAAAGGTGGTGATTAGTAAAGACAGGTGTGCTGGAAAAGAGAGTAGCAGCTGAAACTAATGAGTGACCATGGAAACGAACAAAACAGGAACTAAGCATGTCAAACCGCAGAGTGATATAAACATGGAACAAAAATAACAATATGGTGATGATCCGACCATCGGATCACAACACTTTCTGTGTGTTTGCATGTTCTCCCAATGACTGCGTTGGTTCCCTCCAGGTACTCCGCTTTCCTCCAACCTCCAAAGACATGCGCCTGGGGATAGGTTGATTGGCAACACTAAATGGTCCCTTGTGTGTGAATGTGATTGTGAATGTTGTCTGTCTATCTGTGTTGGCCGTGCGATGAGATGGCAACTTGTCCAGGGTGTAACCTGGCTTCTGCCCATGTGCAGCTGAGATAGGCTCCAGCACCCCCCCACTCGCGACCCCAAAAGGGACAAGCGGTAGAAAATGGATGGATGAACTGACTAGCCAACACACCACAACACTATTGCCAACTAAGTTCTTGGACTTGTAACAGTAATTACAACTTATTATCATACTTGCAAATGAGACTAAAAAATGTTTTATCAAAACAATATAGAATAACTGGACAGCGGTTAAATGTTGCACAAAAAATATATATTTTATTATCAAAAACAAAAGAAAAGTACAAAAAATTGTTACTGTTGAGTACCGGTTCTGCAACAGGTTGTGACATCGGATAAAACAAGGACAAATACGTCTAGCAGCTGGGGTATCCAGCCAATGATATGATGCAGTTCATACGTGTTTACATACACAGCCAATCAATGTCATTAATAGTGCCTATGTGCGTATATGCTGTCATTAATAGTGCCTATGTGCGTATATGCTGTAGACGTACGCACAAGTTGCACATGCTCACCGATTTTGTGGGTTGGCAAGCTTACGGTGTAGCGAGGCAAAGTGAGTTAAATTGAGCAGAGGCAGTGCCAACCCCTTGTTACGGTGAAAGGAACCGACAGTCGTAGATGTGAGTAGGTAAATGGTACATGCCCCTTTGAGCTCTGTGCCAACAGCAAAACTAAGCTCGTGGGGGCAGTGTGTCAACAAAAGTTCTTGCATATTGTCTGAAAAGGTTAACAATGCCAGGAATCTCACTACACAGTTCATGAAAAATAGGAAGAACGGACGGTTAATGCATTAGGTGATTTCACCTGGACCGTGAGCTCATCATTGAACTGTGTGATTATTTAATAGAAAAATAATATATAATGCAGCGTCCCATCACTTGATTCGATTGATTTTTTGACGGTTAATGTCAGCTGTCACGCTCCCCGTCACAATCACACACATACACACAGACAAACCAAAGAAGGGACACGAACAGCTATTTAAGCTCATTCTGAATTGTCATGTCTTCACAAACAGTTGTAGAAGAACATCACACACTACATCAGAGTATCTAAAATAAACATCCAGCTGGAAGAAGACACTGTTGCACATGCATACACACACACACATTCACACACACACACACACGTGTCCATGACACACGTACACACTACAAACTCCGCCTGGGTTGATCTAATTTTTTTTAAATTGGTTTTGAAAAGTGTTATCTTCTTCATAGATGTCAATGATGTTCACAAGTGTTCTCCATGTTCCATAATTTTCACACAGTCTCCCAGAAAAATGTGTCACCACCAAGTCCGCCTCATTAATAAAAAGCCCACCTTTATTCCAGACTGGGCCTAATTTACGAGAAGTCGGTGTGTCCGCAGGCTGTTTGGGAGAATACTAGTAAAAGAAACGGCCGTAACTGCCGGTGTGTAAAAAACAATTGAACGTAAACGGGACAATAGGGTCCTTAGTGAATGTTAAAATTGTGGAAATTACTGCTGTAATTTCATTATTTTAATAAGCCATGCAATTTGTTATGATCTCAGGATTTGGACAAGTATGATACTGGTGTGCATATCTCACGTGCTCACATGTGGTCCAAGGAATGCTCACGTAGTTGTGTGTAGGCTCAGACATAAAAAAAAAAAAAGAGTTGTGGTGGATTGTCCGAAGCTTAAACAGTAAACAAAGTGGTTTTAGTACAAAAGTTTTATTTACCCAATATCAAAAAGTACAGAGTTGGAATGAATTGCCCATGCAGACAAACAGCATCCTCCAGAGGAGCCGGATCATGCAAATCATATAAAATATTGGTCTACTGGCTTTTTATATGTTTCCCTCATGTGTTAAGGTCCCGTTGTTTTGCAACTGCTTGCTCCGCAACAACCTTGGATCGCTTAGTCAAAACAAACAATCAAAACATTTTGTAGAATGGTTAGAGCGACCACAAATTCAACTTTCACCTACATATAATCCTTCAATGGATTCAAATAGGAAAAAAAGAAAAGAGCAGAACTCTTAAGGCTTTTTGACAAGCTTTCCTCTCGGACTTTGATAGACACAAAATATGGTATAAAAGATCAGAAATTCCACTACAGAGTAAACATTGGTACTAAATGATCTGTGCTTTCTTCTTAAAATCTCTCAGATATCTTCTAAAATAAATAGGGTAACAGAAGAACATGTTTGTGGATATGTGGAAATTGCATTTCACCAAGGGTGTTGGTTAATTAACTTATTTATGCAGTTTGGTGGATTTGAAATATATTAACTAAACAAACTTAATATAGTATTCCACACCTGGTAGTTTTCCTGCAATTTTGTCTTTTATGCAGCTCCAGGTAATAATAAGAGACAACTTTAAGCATCTTTTAACAAACCCGCGACCACAAGTGCATTCGTTTGAGAAGTTGATTCAAACAGTAGGATAAGAAAGCAGCATGACTACAATTAATTGCCAGGATGCTAATAAACACCAGCTAAGGCCCGTGTTACAACCTCTGTTCATTTATGCGCCAGCATGTGTGTTAGTATGAACTTGCCTCTGTAATTAGCGATTACCAGACTGCTATAAACAGAATGCTTCAGTGAACACACTTCCGAAGCGAGCTGGGAAATGCAATTACCAGAGGAGAAGAAGCACAACATTTAAATCTGAACTGCATCGAAGTCCTTAAACCAACATTCCATTCCTGATTTACAGGATATAGTTTCATATACTCATTCCTGTATCTCTCCCACGTCTGTGAGAAGCCACTTGTAATGCATGTCCGTGTGTACACAATTCATAACAACCATATCTCTAAGTGCTCGAAAGTGTCCAAACCTCAGAGGGCTGATATGTATGGATAACATCAGCAAAGGCTGCTGGTAATTGAAAGTGGAAGCCATCCATCTCTGTAAGCTTGAGTCACGTTGCCGTAGGTGTGGAGAGTGCTGAGGAGCTGGGACACAATTATGCTGATATGTGGTTCAATTAGGCTTCCAACAAGAGAAAACTGCACTCGGCTGAATCATGAATATCTGGAGATATACAAGATTAATTAGAAAATGTGTAATTACAGTTAATTGATAGCCTGTAAAACACTCTGCCTCACGATACTGTTAACCCTATAATAACGATAGAGCCAGAAACAGATTAGAAACAGTGTTGAACCCTTAGAAGCAAAGTTCCACTGATACATTTCCTAGATACAATGTATAACATTAATTTATATCCTAAAATTACAGAACAAGCAAAATTACAGACCATTGTGCCATACTCAAGGAAAAAATATTTACTAAGGATTTTGACAACACTACAACAAATGGTCTGCTAATAACCGACATCAGTGATCATCTACCAGTTTTCCCACTGTATGATGGAAACTACAGGAAGAGGAACGTGGATGACAAAAATACATTTAGAAAAGCACACAAAATTATGAATGTTTATAAGAATGATCTGATCAAACACAATTGAGACAAAGTGTACAGTGAAAATTATGTAGATGAAGCATATGGTAGTTTTCTAAATATGTATGTGAAGCTCTATGACGAACATTGTCCATGGAAACAAACTTACTTAAACAAGACTCAAACAATTGAAGATAAATCCTCCATGGATAACGAAAAAGATTGCAAAATATTTGTAACAAGAACAATACAGTAGTACACATGTACAAAACATATAAGAAGAATAAGATAACTAACATCTTATGAACATGTAGGAAAGACTATTAGAGTCAATTATTAGACAGGTACAAAAATACCAAGATAGCTCAGTGCAGAATTTAAAATGCTTCACCAATAAAAGGAAAAGAGAAGAATGAATTTTGTGCTTTTAATACGAAGTGGACAGCCTTCAAATTCAAATACCAGGAATTTTATTATATATATATATATATATATATATATATATATATATATATATATATATATATATATATATATATCTTTATTGGATTATCCAGAGAACAGTGCTCGATACCGTGGTAGAGCGCAATATGTAGGTGTGGGAAAAATCACAAGACTACTTCATCTCTACAGAACTGTTTCATGAGGGGTTCCCTCAATCATCAGGAGATTTTAATGGAAGCATTCACATACAATGGTTTATATAGGGCACAGAGTGGGTGGGTACAGGCAGGCGTAGAGGCGTGGTGATTGGCTCATGTGTTACCTAGGAGGTATTTCTGTCTGTGGCGGCATGTTGAAATCCCTCATCCCTCAACAAGCGCAGTGAAATCACAATCTGTGGCTGACTAAATACTTTTTTTGCCCCACTGTATTTTCCAACAATTGAATAGACAATACTAGCGTTATACTATTCTGCACTCTTGAATCTAACTTCCATCCTGTTCATGTTGTCAGAATAAATTACAGTTTAGTAACTCATATTCTCACTTGGCTCCATATCTTCCCATAGCACTTGGGTCCCGCTGGGACCGATGTGGGGAGATGAAAGGAAGTGAGGCTGTGGGGGGAGATAAGACTAGAGCTGAAAGAGGAGACAGCTTGAGCAATGAGCTCAGGAGTTCAGAGGTCATATACGGGGAGTTCAAGGTCATAGAAAGATGGTGCCCCGTTAACACACCCCAGCACAGATTCATGCAGGGATCAAAGTGAAAAAATTAAATACAGGGTAGATACTGTCGGAGAGTAGAAACAAAAAAAAAAACATAAAAGAGAATTCCTGTAGAGAGGACGCAAAAATAGGCAGCCAGTTTTGCAGTATGACTGAATAAAGGGAGAATACATTGATAGTAGGAGGAGAAGACTACGAGCAAGATATGTTAAAACTATTTTCTTATTCTTCCATATAGATTATTATAATTGCAGTTCTTAAACCTGGCAATTACCTGCCTGATGTGCGTCGCTCAGATAGTGTCGCAATGCTCTCACATGTGCTTAAGCTCCACAGTTGACATAATAATGTACAAACGTAATAAGACTCACAGCTTTTCATCGGTCAGTTTTCCAATTCAATTCGAGTATGGGACCAATTATGCACAATAACATCATGCATGACAATAAACCTCCTGGGTCTTTGTGTTGCTGCAGGTCAGATGATTGACTAGACTTAAGTATTGAACTTTGGAACCCAACATGTAAAATATTTATAAACAAATTATAAACTTTGTGTGAGGAACTCGCATAACTGCCGAATTAGTGACCCCAAGATGCAGGAACCAGGAGAACGGAGAGAAGGTAAGAGGAGTTGAAATACTCCAAACAGAGAAGGAAGCAGTCTTGCATGTAACAGAACCAAAAATAAATACATTTTCAAGCACTGAGGAGTGCGCAAGACAGGCTTAAATAGGACCGCCTGCCAATCCACAGCAGGTGAGGGAAAAAACACAGCCCTAAGCGGGACAAGCAGGAAGTGGAAACAAAACAAAAGCACTGGCAGGAAGTGAATACAAAACAAGGAAACAAACAGAAATGAAGTGACACATCGGCACACTTTGCTTGTATTCTTAAGTGCCACCACAACTGAGGCTTTCTTTCTCATTAAGTACATGTGGATGTAGGCAATGACAGGCATGCTTAAAGGCCTACTGAAACCCACTCATACCGACCACATAGTCTGATAGTTTATATATCAATGATGAAATATTAACATTGCAACACATGCCAAAACAGTCTTTTTAGTTTACTAAATTGCAATTTTAAATTTCCCGCGAGTTTCTTGTTGAAAACGTCGCGGAATGATGACGCGTACGCGTGACATCACGGACTGTCAGGAAATATTAGCGCTGCACCACTCGCGGCTAAAAGTCGTCTGCTTTAACCGCATAATTACACAGTATTTTGGACATCTGTGTTGCTGAATCTTTTGCAATTTGTTCATTTAATAATGAAGACTATAAAAAGCAATGCTGTTGGTGGAAAGCGGTGGATAGCAGATGTCTTTAGGACCGAGACACAGCCGATGTTTCTTTGTTTGTTGTGAAGCGGAGCGGTCAAGCGAACATGTTTTCTTTACGTCAACCAGCATGTTTTTGGATGGGGAAATTGTGATACATATCTTACCGGAGAAATCATTGGATTATTCGTCGTCTTGCAGCAGCTGTTTAAAAGGCAGCTGTGAGCTTGGCTCCTCGGCTTCTCTCTGAGACACTTTGTGTTCACTGCAGCCATCCGACCTCGAGGTATGTCTTTACAATCTTTAAAATCTCACTAAAACACTATTAAAACAATAAGCAGATAAGGGATCTTCCAGAATTATCCTAGTAAATATCCCTTCCAGAATTATCCTAGTAAATGTGTCTAATTACATCTGAAACGCTTATACTGCCGTCGCCCGCAGCCGTCGCTTTTTTTTCCTTTTTTTTTTTCTATTCCTTCACTATAAATATCCTAATTCACAAATCTTTCATCTTCGCTCAAATTAATGGGGAAATTGTCACTTTCTCAGTCCAAATTGCTCTTACTGCTGGTGGCTCCCATTAAAAACTATGTGAATATGTGTGGAGCCCTGCAACTCGTGACATCACGCGCACATCCGGTAAAGGCAGGGCTTTTCTATTAGCGACCAAAAGTTGAGAACTTTATCGTGGATGTTCTCTACTAAATCCTTTCATCAAAAATATGACAATATCGCAAAATGATCAAGTAAGACACATAGAATTAACCTGCTATTCCCGTTTGAATAAGAAAATATAATTTCAGTAGGCCTTTAAGAACTCAGTGCTGTCCTTGAAATGTGTGGTCTGACTCAGCATGTAAACCAGCCCACCCACAACAGAGGCCACCCTCTTGATTCGAACATTAGTAAAAGTCTTGCAATTTCAAACGTGAATGTTATCGACAATGCTTTAGCTCTGTTTTCTTCGACTTTCTGTTATACCCAAACCAGCAGTTGCGTCTGCGGTTGTTAAAGGAAGACTCATAAATGATAGCATATGGACAATGTTTGTGGAAATAATTAGGTTTGAAAACACCCTGTGTTAATCTGTTAATCTCTTATATATCAAGAGTTGTAAATGTTTTGGACACTGTTGCTCCTGTCAAGGTTAAACTGGTTAAAAGAAGTCATGGGCAGGCGACTTGGAAAATGTAATAAGCTAAGCTACAAGTTACTCTTAATTAAATGTAGCTTAACTACAGGGGAACCTATCCTCAGAGAATTGTAGCAAGCTCCACTGCAAAAGTAGCTCTCTACATGTAAGCTACATTTAACGGCATTTATATCTGTGAGCCCACATGTACAATATCAATGTTAATGTTAATGAGAGTGTACACATGGATCCAATAAGAGTCCATTACTATTAACTATCCGTCATTTAGCTGGGGACAGCCTACAACTCCCTCTAGGGGTCCTCGCACCCCAATGTATGTATTTATTTTAGTTTGCCTTTTCTTTGGCCCACCCATATAATGTTATTCATTTTCTCTGCCTACAGTAAAAAAAAAAACAGCATTTATCTACATCTTGACAAAAAAAAACTAACAATGACTTGTGTGTTGTATGGGATCACTTGGTAAAGGTAATGTGCGGTAAAATACAATTCACCTTAATGTGTGTTCCTATATTTGGGTTTGATGTCTTAGATGAAGAGAGCAGTTTAGTTGCATGCTATGGTTTGGTTTAAACAATTAAAAATTAATGTTTTGGGCATTGTTTTCGTCCAACACATTATTATGTGTTTCCTAAACATCTACATTTACAAGTATGTGTTTTTTTTTGCTTTAGTGGTCAGCTTGAAGCGTCCCTCTACCTCCGGCTCCCTCATCATCATGTGACATGAGTGCGTGATTGTTATGATTTTGCTTATTAGTTTTAATGACCCGCCTTATCTATAGTACCATGTATTGATTATTGTGGACCCCAACTTAAACAATTCGAAAAACTTGTTCACGTGTCACCGTTTAGCGGTCAATTGTACGGAATATGTACCTTACTGTGCAATCTACTAATAAAAGTCTCAATCAGGGGTGCCCACACTTTTTCTGCAGGCGAGCTACTTTTCAATTGACCAACTCGAGGGGATCTACCTCATTTATATATATATATCATTTATATTTATGAAAGAGACATTTTTGTAAACAAGTTACATGTGTTTAATGATAATACAAGCGTGTGTAACACATATAGATGTCTTTCTTTCACGAAGACAAGAATATAAGTTGGTGTATTACCTGATTCTGATGACTTGCATTGATTGGAATCAGACAGCAATGATGACAACGCCCACATTTTCAAATGGAGGAGAAAAAAAGTTGTCCTTTCTGTACAATACCACATGAAAGTGGTTGGTTTTTGGCATCTAATTCATCCAGCTTCCATACACTTTACAAGAAAAACATTGGCGGCAAATTCCGTAGCTTGCTTGATTGACATTCACGGCACCCGAGGGTCTTGTGAGATGACGCTGGCTGCTGCCAGTTCATTATTATGAAAAAATGACAGAGAGGAAGGCGAGAAACACTTTTTATTTCAACATTTCAACTTTCGCGCCGTCCCTTCCGTCAAAACTCTAAAGGCCGACTGCACATTTCCTATCTTCACAATAAAAGCCCTGCTTCATGCTGCCTGCGCTAACAAAATAAGAGTCTCGGAAAGCTGGCGTGCACAAGTGATGTGCCCGCCAGCTTTCTGAGGGATCGCTTGTGCACGCCAGTTTTCCGAGACTCTGTATTTAGTTAGCGCAGGCAGCATGAAGCAGGGCTTTTATTGTGAAGATAGGAAATGTGCAGTCGGCCTTTAGAGTTTTGACAGAAGGTACGGCGCGAGAGTCTGTTGAAATAAAAAGTGTTTCTTGCCTTCCTCTCGGTCATCTTGCAGCAGCCAGCGTCATCTCACAAGACCTTCCGGTACCGTGAATGTCATTTAAGTGACGTCTTGGTGAAGATTGATGATCACTAATTTTTAGGTCTATTTTTTTTAAAAGCCTGGCTGGAGATCGACTGACACACCCCCCGCGGTCGACTGGTAGCTCGCGATCGACGTAATGGGAACCCCTGGTCTCAATCAGTCAATGAATCAATCAATCAATCAATCAAACAATCAATCAATCTGTGCCAAGCACAAAAGTCCAATTCAATCAATCAAAGCCTGTGATTGACTAATCCGTAATGTTTCGCCCTAACCTTAGCTATCTGTGACTCATCATACAAATACCAACCAGTTATCATCGATTTTCTCTGTATGAATTTATCCAGGTTGTTGTAGTTTATCCATATTTTTTTGGCCTGGATTCGCAGTCCATTTTTTTTGTTTGTAGCTTGCAGCTTTGGTGTAAGCTACCTAGCTACATGGGTCTCAAAGTAGCTAAGCTACAGGAAAAGCTACTTCTTCAAAGACTAGCTAAGCTACCGCCAAGCTATTGGGAAATGTAGTTAAGCTACATAGCTTAGCTACATGTAGCTTGTTACTGCCCATCACTGGTCAAAAGCAAGCAAAAAGCACAGTGGAGAAACAAAGACTCGGTCTGGGCACAGAAAGGCGACAAAAATGGTGCGAACCAAAGCCCTTAACTCCTTGAGATTTACAAAGACAGGTTGAATGTGTTCAATCAAACTTTGCATAGAACAAGGTCAAAAATGTTTTTTGAAAACATCACAAACTGTAGTAACAACTCGCGTGTCGTGTTTGCTACAGTAAACAGATTGACAAACCCTCCAATTTCACTTCCAGTAGAACTCCTTTGCACAAAGTGCAATGAGTTTGCAATATAATGTCATGCTAAAGGGAAGGTGAGACACCGGTCGGTAGTTTACCATGAGGTCAGGATCGAGGTTAGGTCTTTTAAGAAGAGGATGAATAACCGCTTTTTTGAATGCTAGGGGAACAGTGCCCGAGGAAAGTGATAAGTTTATAATATTTAGCACTGATGGACCTAATAATACAAAGAGAAGGGCAAGGAAAACTCACACCCAGTGGGACGTCGGTGACAATGATGACTATGAGAACATGATACTGTGATACTGATGATACTGATGACGGATCCAACACAGCAGCGAGAGTCCCGTTCACAGCGGAGCCAGTAGGAAACCATCCCAAGCGGAGGCTGATCAGCAGCGCAGAGATGTCCCCAGCCGATACAAAGGCGAGCAGTACATGGCCACCGGATCGGACCGGACTCCCTCCAAAAAGGAGAGTGGGACATAGAAGAAAAAGAAGAGAAACGGCAGATCAACTGGTCTAAAAAGGGAGTCTATTTAAAGGCTAGAGTATACAAATGAGTTTTAAGGTGAGACTTAAATGCTTCTACTGAGGTGGCATCTCGAACTGTTACCGGGAGGGCATTCCAGAGTACTGGAGCCCGAAATGAAAAAGCTCTACAGCCCGCAGACTTTTTTTGGGCTTTGGGGATCACTAATAAGCCGGAGTCCTTTGAACGCAGATTTCTTGCCGGGACATATGGTACAATACAATCGGCAAGATAGGATGGAGCTAGACGGTGTAGTATTTTATACGTAAGTAGTAAAACCTTAAAGTCACATCTTAAGTGCACAGGAAGCCAGTGCAGGTGAGCCAGTACAGGCGTAATGTGATCAAACTTTCTTGTTCTTGTCAAAAGTCTAGCAGCTGCATTTTGTACCAACTGTAATCTTTTAATGCTAGACATGGGGAGACCCGAAAATAATACGTTACAGTAGTCGAGGCGAGACGTAACAAACGCATGGATAATGATCTCAGCGTCTTTAGTGGACAGAATGGAGGGAATTTTAGCGATATTGCGGAGATGAAAGAAGGCCGTTTTAGTAACGCTTTTAATGTGTGCCTCAAAGGAGAGAGTTGGGTCGAAGATAATACCCAGAGTCTTTACCGTGTCGCCTTGTTTAATTGTTTGGTTGTCAAATGTTAGAGTTGTATTATTAAATAGAGTTCGGTGTCTAGCAGGACCGATAATCAGCATTTCCGTTTTTTTGGCGTTGAGTTGCAAAAAGTTAGCGGACATCCATTGTTTAATTTCATTAAGACACGCCTCCAGCTGACTACAATCCGGCATGTTGGTCAGCTTTAGGGGCATGTAGAGTTGGGTGTCATCAGCATAACAGTGAAAGCTAACACCGTATTTGCGTATGATGTCACCTAGCGGCAGCATGTAGATGCTGAAGAGTGCAGGGCCATGGACCGAACCCTGGGGAACTCCACACGTTACCTTAACGTAGTCCGAGGTCACATTGTTATGGGAGACACACTGCATCCTATCAGTAAGATAAGAGTTAAACCAAGACAGGGCTAAGTCTGACATACCAATTCGTGTTTTGATACGTTCTAATAAAATATTATGATCGACAGTATCGAAAGCAGCGCTAAGATCGAGGAGCAGCAACATAGATGACGCATCAGAATCCATCGTTAGCAATAGATCATTAGTCATTTTTGCGAGGGCTGTCTCCGTCGAGTGATTTGCCCTGAAACCGGATTGAAAGGTTTCACATAGATTGTTGGACGCTAAGTGTTCATTTAACTGCTCCGCAACAATTTTTTCGAGGATTTGTGGGCCTACCGAGGATGTCGTAGTGGTTTGTGCAGCCCTTTGAGACACTAGTGATTTAGGGCTATATAAGTAAACATTGATTGACTGATTGATAAAGTTCAAGCGTATCTAATTACAGAGGTTAGAAAACAGGGTAGGAATATCTGTTTCTGCTCTTAACCGGTTAAATTCCTATCTCAATCACAGGACAAACCTTGTTTGAATTGAAAACTGTCTCTGACCAAATGGTTGTGACCTGTTGGGTTCCTCAAGGCTCAATTCTGGGAACCCTATTGTTCAACTTGTATGTGCTGCCAATAGGCCAGCTAATGTGCAGTTTCAATGTGTCTTACCATAACTATGCAGATTACATTCAGATCAGCAGGTGTACATCAGCCCGATAATTTACTTTGTCGCTTCATCGAGCAGATATATGTGTGGATGTAAAATTATTTTGTTTACCTAAACTCGGGCAAAACTGAAACCATTGTCTGTGGCTCACAGAAGCAAAGAGAAACTATTAGTAGTCACCCTGAGAGCATCTCCCTCAAACCTAATGAGCAGGTTAGATATCTAAGGGTAAAAATGGACACATACTTGAACTTTAACAGCCACATTAAGTCAATAATATCAGCAGCTTTTTACCACCTGAAAAACATTGCCAACATCAAAGAAATAGTGTCCAACGCACACTTAAAAAGACTAATGCATGTCTTTGTCTCAAGCAGGTTAGACTACTATAATGGCCTTCTCGATGGGCT
Source organism: Nerophis ophidion (assembly GCF_033978795.1). Taxonomy (NCBI): domain Eukaryota; kingdom Metazoa; phylum Chordata; class Actinopteri; order Syngnathiformes; family Syngnathidae; genus Nerophis; species Nerophis ophidion. Next base: position 58,780,572 of record NC_084616.1, read on the forward strand.
CTCTAAACAAGCTGTAGAGCAGCTGCAATACATCCAGGATGCTGCTGTTTGAGTCCTGAAAAGAACTATGAAAATGGATTGCAGTGCTAAGGTCATTATGAAAGACATGACGACAATTAAAAAAAAAACATTCTAAATATTAAATAAATGCGATCAAAAGTCTGCTTACAATGGAGCCAATGGGAGCCATTCAATTCTGCCAATAGAACCCATAACAAAACATCCAAATACCTTCATTAGGGTTTTATTCACATGTTGTAAATACATACTTCCCAACCTTGAGACCTCCGATTTCGGGAGATGGGGGTGGTCGGGGGCGAGGCAGGGGCGTGGTTAAGAGGGGAGGAGTATATTTACCGCTAAAATTTAGAATTCACCAAGTCAAGTATTTCATACATGTATATATATATATATATATTTATATATATATATATATATATATATATATATATATGTGTATATATATACATATAAATAAATAAATGATAAATGGGTTGTACTTGTATAGCGCTTTTCTACCTTCAAGGTACTCAAAGCGCTTTGACACTACTTCCACATTTACCCATTCACACACACATTCACACACTGATGGAGGGAGGTGCCATGCAAGGCGCCAACCAGCACCCATCAGGAGCAAGGGTGAAGTGTCTTGCTCAGGATACAACGGACGTGACGAGGTTGGTACAAGGTGGGATTTGAACCGCACGGCCACTCTCCCACTGCGCCACGCCGTCCCTATATATATATATATATATATTGTATATATATATATATATATATATATATATATATATATATATATATATATATATATATATATATATATATAGTATATATATATATATTGTATATTTATAGTATATATATATTGTATATATATATACATATATATATAGTATATATGTATATATATATATATACATATATGAAATACTTGACTATATATATATATATATATATATATATATATATATATATATATATATATATATATATATATATATATATATATATATATATATATATATATATATATATCCTGAAAATAATTCAGACCTCAAGCTTGGATAAATATATCTTAAGGAATATAACATAACTTGGCTTCTGAGGGCTTCAAAATGCAATTAATAAATTGCTAAAGTAATTGATAAACAAGCAATTATTTTAATAATTAAATAGGGTAATTTTAAAAGAATTATTACGATCATTTAAAATTAATTATTTCAAATTATTTATTTTAATGTATAATTCTATGGTTTGATGTAATAAGGATTCAGAAAAAATACAAATAAAAATACAATTAATTTTGATATTTTTAGCAAAAAATTGTAAAGATTTATTTAGTTTTTTTTTTAATTAATACATATATTTATTAATAATACAATTTATCTCTAGTCTGGATGATTTAGTTCTTGTCACCCTGTTGTCCTCCCGTCTCTTCCCCAAGGATGGCACCATGAGCTGGGCAAACGCCTGGAGATGCCCTACAGTTCAGTGGTCCCCAACCTTTTTGTAGCTGGATCTATGTGGGGTGGGGGTTGGGGGGGTGGGGTATCGGGGGGATTTTATTTTAAATTTTTTCATAAAGAAATACAATCATGTGAGCTTACGGACTGTATCCCTGCAGACTGTATTGATCTATATTGATATATAATGTATATATTGTGTTTTTTATGTTGATTTAATAAAAAATCTAAAATAATATATATTTTTTAATTTCTTGTGCGGCCCGGTACCAATCGGTCCGCGTGGTTAGGGACCACTGCCCTACATCAACAACACGGTCTGTGGCCCGTCCATGCGCAACTCGTACATCACCGCCCTCTACTTCACCCTCAGCAGCCTTACCACTTTGGCAACGTGTGCACCAACACGGACGCCAAGAAGATCTTCTCCATCTGCACCATGCTCATTGGCGGTATGCCGGACGCCTCGTATGGAATAAGTGATTGGGCAAGCATGGTAATTATATTGTGGGAAAGCGGATGTGAAAAAAGGCTGTTCTCACTCAGGTCCGCATGGAGCTGGAGGGGGCGTGTCTTCCAGCGCCAGCTGAAAATCGGGAGATTTTCGGGAGAATATTTGTCCCGGGAAGTTTTCTGGAGAGGCGCTGAATTTCGGGAGTCTCCCGGAAAATCCGGGAGGGTTGGCAAGTATGTGTAAGTATATATGTAATGTAGTAATGAGACCCTTAAGAATAACATTTGATATTTATACATTTTATCATTTTAAGCATACGCGGCGCATTAATTTCAAAAACGCATTATGATGTTTACCTTTTTTTTTTCTTCATCACTGATTATTAGTCACTGCAGACTTTATGACAGCCAACCAACATAATAAAACATCACACACTACTGTATATATGCTCCGCTGTCATAAAGAGATGGTCAGAAAGCGGCTTGACTATGGTCTGTAAAACATAATCTATGCAAACATTTGACCATAAAACAACCATTACATTGTTAGTTAAACCACAAGAATGTGTTTTAAAAGTAGAGAAATAATCATAATGTGACCCCTTCAATTAAACCTAATCAAAATGATAAATGTAATGAGAGAGAAAGGCAAATACATGAAGAAAATATATTGTGTGCACAAGTTTCTTTATTGTAGACCACTGGTTTTTAACCTTGTTGGAGGTACCAAACCCCATTAGTCTCATATCCACATTCACCGAACCCTTCCTAGTGAAAAATAAAATGTTTTTTTTTTCAAATTCAAGACAAAGTTATGTGTTTTTGGTAAGACTTTCGTATGGAGAACATATTGTAAGTAAAAAAGACCTAATTTGGAGTTATTTGGTCAGGGTTAGAGGGTTAGGGTTATAATGAGGCCATGCTGAATAAGGCATTAATAAGTACTTAATAATGACTAGTTAAGAGCCAATATGTTACTAATTTTTATGTTAATAAGCAACTAATTAATGGTGAATATGTCCCCCATACTAAAGTGTTACCATGTTTTTTTACTGGTCACAAAATGAACCGTGCAAGAACATCACCTTGTTCAAAGAACGAAACAGACACTAAACTCACACTAGACTGCATAAACTCACAACAAATTGCACACCTGCAAATCAGGGTGACTTCTGCTGTTGCCATATCCGTAATACGCCGATAGGGAGAAGTTTTTATTAAGACGATGAGTCGGGTGTGTTTTGACCTCTGCCGAACCCCTGAGGCCGACTCACCAAACACCTAGGGTTCGATCGAACCCAGGTTAAGAACCACTGTTGTAGATACAGTGTGTCCAAACAGCTGACACAAAATTCATTTTCGGACTGGATGGGATCTCCTCGGTTTGGAAGTTTCTTCTTTGCTCTCCTATCACTGGGGGTCGGACTGGCTCATACATGTAAGGTTGGGTGCTAAAATGATCCCATTTCTTTAATGTTCTAACCCAGGGGTCGGGAACCTTTTTGGCTGAGAGAGCCAAGAATCAAAATATTTTAAAATGTATTTCCGTAAGAGCCATATAATATTTTTTTTCAACACTGAACACAACTAAACGTGTGCATTTTTAAGTAAGACCAACATTTCTAGAGTATAATAGCTCTCTTATTATTTGTAATAACATTGTTATTCTAAAGCTAACAATGGAGGGAGTGTGGCCTGCTGGCCTGCAGCGAAGCAGGGTGTGCCAGGACCGGCCTCGAAATCAGCGACAGGTGCATAAAAGGCCCACCTGGGCCTTGTTATCTAATCACCTGTCGCTCTGTTATAAGCAGCAGCCAGGGGGAGAGACGGGGGTTGGGGCTGGAGCCAGAGAGCGAGCAAGAACGAAAGAGAAAAAGACAATTGCTGGAAAGCAACGGAGAGACTTATTGAAAAATAAATAATATTGCAACCCTGAAACAGGCTCTCATGTTAATGCTTGTTGGTCTGAAGAACCCCCGGGAGGGCAAACCCTAAACTAATCAATAATAAATAAATCACTTCTTACCCTTAATGCAACTTCATGAACAAGTGCGGTAGAAAAAAGGATGGATGGATTCAAATGCATGAGCATGTTTTATATTTTGAACGTTATTTTTAACACTTTGATTACAAGTGGAATTATTCATTACTTATTGTGTTAAGCAGTGTCAGCTCAAATTTACCTGCGAGTCAGATGCAGTCATCAAAAGAGCCACATCTGGCTCGCGAGCCATAGGTTCCCTACCCCTGTTCTAACCTATATTTGTTGGTACAGCTGTATACCTTTACAATTACAAAATGGCTGACTGGATGGGGACAGAGTCGCAGCCAGCTGGAGGGGGCGAGGTGTGGCAGGGTTCTAACAAGACCTGCTTTATAAAACAGTTTGTTTTCAGAGACACTCAGAAAACGACGTATAAGTGGGTCTGCTAAGCAAAATTAGGGCAAACGTTTGACCAAAGCACCACCATTACATGTTATGCAGAAGGCAAATTAGTTTTTTAGATGTAGAGTAAAATTATAATATGACCCCTTTAAGTGAGTCTTCCTAAAAGATGGATTAGGATCAGCTCTTGCTGTTGTTAACTTAGTTCAGTTATGTATACTAGACTCTGGAGTCAAAATAGCTGTAACAAAACCTGGTTCTTGTTACACATCAGGATACATGACCAGCTAATTCTCCCATCACAAAACTAACCTCGAAAGCTGACACTCCACCCACACTCATGAAAGGATGTGTAACCATTGACAGCCTGCTCAAAGATCAAATGGCTGAGGAGAACTTTCGCATTAACCTACATCGCCATTCTGATTCTGAACATTAGGACTAGTCATTGTTGGGCTGGGTTTCAGCTCGGATACTATAAGCTTACAGTAGGAGCTGGGATGAAATTTGGCCCGGTACAAAAGGGCCAGCATGTAAGTTCAAAGGCTGTCCTTACTGAGCTGAGGAAAATGCCAGGGATGAATTAGTGATGTGCTGGAAAGCTCTGGAGGAGAGCAGTGCTGAGACTGGTAGATAAATAATGTCATGGTTCTGTAAACACAAAGTGGATGGGTGTGTGTGTGTGTGTGTGTGTTTGGGTTGGCGAGTGTATTCATGAGTGTACTTGTGGAGGCACAGAATGTGTGCTACACTGTACTGTGCATACTTTTGGAATTACGAATATTTTCAGTGGCACTGCGGCTTATTTTCGGCACCCACACAGCGAAACAAAAACGCCTACTTACACATGCTTGTGGTCTTGTTCTAAACTCTGTCCTGCCGTGAGTCATGTTCCCATCTGATGCTACACAATCACAAATGAGCAGATGCACATGTATGGACAAATGCACATGGAACACATTCAAGCAAATACTTTCTTGACATTTGGGCCATGCCCCAGGGATTCTTCGCAATGTTTTCCGCATCATCAAAAAGGCCTGTCTTTCCCACAGGTAGCCGTTGGAGTTTACCTGTTATCTCTTAGCTTTTTCTGCTTGAAGTTTTCCCCTTGGCTGCCCGGTGTGCCCACTTATATTGAATCACACACCAACCATACCATACCAGTCTGGCCAGGGAGTGAAATAGGACAGAAGGCTGGGCTGGAGACATTCTCCTGAGTCTGTGAGATGCCCTACTTTTTCTTGAAGCCTATTTTCCTCCATTAATACACTCATGCAGACAGCTCCCCTTGTGTGCATACATTGATTTACCCTGACAGGTAGACTGTTGACCGCTGCCACACTTCGTTTGGGCTACTTTGATGCCTGGGTTTAATATGTATTTAGGCTTTGTCCTCCTTAGCCAACATTCTTTATCTGGTTCAGTCCATTTGCTCTTCTAACAAACTGGAAAATAGTTCTGTTTAAACACAATTTAGTGGGGACGGCATGCCGCGGTTGGTAGTGCGGCCGTGCCAGCGACCTGAGAGTTCCTGGTTCAATCCCCACCTTCTACCAACCTCGTCACGTCCGTTGTGTCCTTGAGCAAGACACTTAGCCCCTGCTCCTGATGGGTTGTGGTTAGGGCCTAGCATGGCAGCTCCCGCCATCAGTGTGTGAATGGGTGAATGTAGAATATGTGTCAAAGCGCTTTGAGTAACTTGAAGGTAGAACAGCGCTATACAAGTATAACACATTTACCATTAGTGTGTAACTTTTGGTTTGATTTCATTGTATGATTGTGTCGTAACTTATAAAGATGGACATGTCACAGGCAAGATGAGATGTTTTTATCTATTAATATTGACCAGCGTGAAGAGGATTTAGCAGAAGCAGCGTAGGTGTATTGACCACCTCTCCATCTCACTTGGTCATAGATCAGTGCCATCGATGCTGCCAGTGGGCCTGACACTGATGAAAAGTCATCTTGTCCATGTTCACAGTCAATAAGTCAGGCTGCGTAAAACAGTGTTTGATAAGCCCGAGGAACGGGCAAATATTCTTCACTAGGGATAAACAATCTGAATTTGGCAACATTCGGTTACCAAAATACACTAGGGGCCTGTTCTAAAGTTTTACGTATCATCGTAGAGATCTTTTCAAACGGGGTGCAGCACTAATTTTTCTGAGTCAGTTTTAGCCACGCACATCTATCTTTTTCTTAACTTTCTTCCTGACATGACCATTTCTTTTTTTATTCCTGCCTTTGTTCAGTTCTTAGAGACACCATGAAAGGTTGACAATCGCTCTGCCATTTGCACCAAATACAAGAAAGAAGTACTTCCTACTGACTTGTGATTGGTCAGAACGTACCGAGTTCACGCACAAAAAATTAGAACAGTATGGCATCAGAGGGTTGGTCTTAAACTGGATTAGAAGTTATTTAACGAACAGGAAACAATACGAGAAGCTAGGCGAACACACATCTACAACACCCAATATATCTTGTAGTGTACCTCAGAGATCAATACTCGGCATACTTGCCAACCTTGAGACCTCCGATTTCGGGAGGTGGTGGGGCGTGGTTAAGAGGTGAGGAGTATATTTACAGCTGTTGTGTGCTCAGTTGTGCACTGCACTTTCTAAAGTAGACGTTATTGTCACATATGCATGATTGATTGATTGATACTTTTATTAGTAGATTGCACAGTACAGTACATATTCCATACAATTGACCACTAAAGGGTAACACCGCAATAAGTTTTTCAACTTTTTTAAGTCGGGGTCCACGTTAATCAATTCATGGTACAAATATATACTATCTGCATAATACAGTCATCACACAAGTTAATCATCATAGTATATACATTGAATTATTTACAATCCGGGGGTGGGATGAGGAGCTTTGGTTGATATCAGTACTTCAGTCATCAACAATTGCATCAACAGAGAAATGGACATTGAAACAGTGTAGATCTTACTTAGTAGGATATGTACAGCGAGCAGAGAACATAGTGACTTCAGATAGCATAAGAACAAGTATATACATTAGAAATACGTTCGATTATTTACTAGGTTATTTACAATCCGGGGAGATGGGATGTGAATGTAGGAGAATTAGTAAAGGGTTGAAGTTGCCTGGAGGTGTTGTGGTGCATGTACAGTAGATGGCAGTATTGTCCTGTTTAAGAGTGTCACATGCAGATGAACTGCCTTACGGTAGAGAGGTAGATGTAAACCTGACTGCTGTTGTTGTGTGTTGTTACTGCGCTGGGAGGACGTTAATGAAACTGCCTAACAATAAACCCACATAAGAAACCAAGAACACGCCCTCGATCATTCTACAGTCATAACGTCATTGGGCAGACACGCTATCAGACACGTCACTCAGGTCCTCATGCATCTGGAGGGGGCGTGGCCTCCAGCTCCGCCTGAATTTCGGGAGATGTTCGGGAGAAAATTTGTCCCGGCAGGTTTTCGGGAAAGGCGCTGAATTTCAGGACTCTCCCGGAAAATCCGGGAGGGTTGGCAAGTGTGATACTTGGACCAAAATTGTTCAATCTCTACATAAATGACATTTGTAAAGTTACAAAAGATATAAAGTTAGTATTATTAGTGGAGAGAACACACAGAAAGCTAATACAAATAATAATAGAAGAAATTAACATATTAAAAAGATGGTTTGACAAAAACAGACTATCTTTAAATCTCAGTAAAACTAAAATAATGTTATTTGGTAACAGTAGAAGAGAAAGTCAAACACAAATACAAATAGACGGAATAGAAATGGAAAGAATAAATGAAACCACATTTCTACGTATCTTGATTGATGATAAATTGAACTGGAAATCTTATGTAAAAATATACAACATAAAGTAGCAATAATGAATAATGAATAATGAATAAAGCAAAACATGTTCTGGACCAAAAATCACTTCATATTCTTTACTGCTCGCTAGTGTTACCATATCTAAGGTTATAGTGTAGAAATAACTACAAAAGTACACTTCATTCATTAACGGTTTTACAAAAAAGATCAGTTAGAATAATACATAATGTTGGATATAAAGAAAATACAAACCCTTTATTTGTTGAATAAAAAAATACTTAAATTCCATGACATAGTGAATTTGCAACAGCTACAATTATACACAAAGCAAACTATAACCTGCTACCCAAGTATATGCAACAATTATTCTCAACATAAGAGAGAAATATAATATTAGACAAAAATTTAATTTAAAAAATTTGTACTTATGTATAACACATAAAACCTTCAGTATATGCGTATGTGGAATTAAATTACGGAATGGATTAAGCAAAAGAAATCAAACGATGTACTAATAGGATCCATTTCAAGAAACTCTTCAAACTTAAAGTGTTTACAAAGTACAAAGAAGAACCATGATGAACATTCTGAATTTATCTCATCCGTCCATTAATTTTAAAGGTAATCTTACTAATCTCACCATATGAAATTTAACGTACTTCACCAATTATTATTTATTTATTTATTTACCGTAGAACAGGGGGTTGGGCATGTACCTGACAATACGGAGGTCCTGAGTAGTGCTGGGTTCAATCCCAGGCTCGGGATCTTTCTGTGTGGAGTTTGCATGTTCTCCCGTGACTGTGTGGGTTCCCTCCGGGCACTCCGGCTTCCTCCCACCTCCAGAAACATGCACCTGGGTATAGGTTGATTGGCAACACTAAATTGGCCCTAGTGTGTGAATGTGAGTGTGAATGTTGTCTGTCTATCTGTGTTGGCCCTGTGATGAGGTGGCGACTTGTCCAGGGTGTACGCCGCCTTCTGCCCGAATGCAGCTGAGATAGGCTCCTGCACCCCCGCGACTCCAAAAGGGACAAGCGGTAGAAATGGATGGATGGATTAGTTATGGAGTATATTGTGAATAAATTGAGAACAGGAAGTGAACAAAAGTTTTAGCAATTGTCATGTAAAGGAAAAGAGGTAAGATGAAATAATGTCTGCTTTTTCCTACTCTTTTTGGAACATGTTGAACAGAAATACTGGAAATTGTGATGTATCACGTATGCATGCATGTTCGAAATAAACTCAAACTCAACTCCTCTCAACTCACGGCTATTTTCAATATAATTTGCATAGTTATAAGGGGCGTGATCTGGGCATGCCAAGCCACGCACACATCTGCATGGACTCCAAGTAGATCGCGATGCAAAAAAGAAATGTTCTTGGATTTGTGCGCCGAACACTTCCATGCATCTGAAATTTTACTTGGTGCGCCATCTTTTAAATTTGTTCGTACGTCCATATTTATTAGGAAAGCCACACAACTCACAGCAAATGATGCCCTTGATCTACTAAGATCTCAATACCAAAAGGATTGCGCTCATTATTCTGCTCCCTGAGGAGACGCATTCGTACACACATAAGCTTAGTAGATCAGTTTTGCGTGAGCTTTCAAGTTCATACGTGTTTTAAAACCTGCAAACCTATAGTAGATCAGCAGTTGACTATTTTCCCACACTTCAAACAATGTGCTTTATACAGTGCTGCAGGGAGTTCTGGTATGTTCGGAGTTCAAAAGCTTCACGTTTAGACTTGTCGCAATGGATCAAGGAAATTGCTGAACGGGTCCCAGTGGACCAATGACATTGTTCACGTTGAATCAAAAACACTTACACAATCATTCAGTCAGACATTTAGCGCGTTGTGGACTCACCCTCGTCATGGAGAAGAAACAATTGGATGCACACAACGCAGCCCCAAAGCCGAATTTGTTTCAATGTGTACACCTGTGGTTTAGAGACTTGTGTGGCTAGTATATGTACTGAATACAATTTCCTCAAAAATTATGGTGCAACTTTAAGTTTATTTATTATTTGGGTGTACTTTATAGCCTGGGAGTTACTGTAGGTAAAATGAAATGTGTTTTACTGCATATGTATACATATACAGTGTGTTCCTTGAAGTTTACAAAAATGATACGAGTGCACAGCGCCCATGACAGCAGGCACCAACAAAGAGCTGAGACATTTAAACACTGGACGCCACTGAATGTTAACATACCCCTATTTGACTGAGACAGAAGAGAGGCCACACCGTCCCCTTAAAGCAGTGGTTCTCAACCTTTTTTCAGTGATGTACCCCCTGTGAACATTTTTTTAAATTCAAGTACCCCCTAATCAGAGCAAAGCATTTTTGGTGGAAAAAATAGATAAAGAAGTAAAATAGAGCACTATGTCATCAGTTTCTGATTTATTAAATTGTATAACACTGCAAAATATTGCTCATTTGTAGTGGTCTTTCTTGAACGACTTGGAACAAAACATTAAAAATAACTAAAAATTTGTTGAAAAAACACAAGTGATTCAATTATAATTAAATATTTCTACACATAGAAGTAATCATCAACTTAAAGTGTTCTCTTTGGGGATTGTAATAGAGATCTATCTGGATTCATGAACTTAATTCTAAACATTTCTTCACAAAAAATGAAATCTTTAACATCAATATTTATGGAACATGTCCACCAAAAAATGTAGCTTTCAACACTGAATATGGCATTGTTGCATTTCTTTTCACAGTTTATGAACTTACATTCATATTTTGTTGAAGTATTATTCAATTAATATATTTATAAAGGATTTTTGAATTGTTGCTATTTTTAGAATATTAAAAAAAAAAATCTCACGTACCCCTTCGCATACCTTCAAGTACCCCCAGGAGTACACGTACCCCCATTTGAGAACCACTGCTTTAAAGTACTGGTTCTGTAGTTATACACCATGCAAAACCTGAAGGCTGCCAGAAAACCAGTAAAAGAAGAAATGTCCAGCTGACACAGTCCCCTATAGTACGCTACACAGAAGCATCATGGAAGAAGACTCGAACACCAAGCTGACAATAAAATGCGAGCAGCTTTTACCGAAAATGATTTTCCATTTAAGTTGTTTGGACACACGTTGGTTACAATAAGGATGACCTCAAGCCGTAGTAATAGTAGTAGAGCAGTAGTTGCAGTAGTTGAAAGTAGGATAATCGGGCATTCACCAAAATTGAGGTACAAAATGTAATCATTGTGGCTTTGAATTTTGACATACTTGCCCATCCCTGAAGGGAAGGCAACAAGTATATCTGATAAATTATTCGCTTTCCAAATAATAGCAATACCCAGTGAAGTAGTGAAGGTCCTATGATGTGCCACTGACACTGAAAGGGTGAGAGAGTGGGCCCTTTCTTACATTTCATGTATTGACTCCGGCTGATTGCATCTTGACTGATCTCTGCGTGAGAGACTGTGAGCGCAGTGGGTGGGTGGAAGTGCAGGAAAGAGTGCGCCTCAGAAAGAAGACGCTGCTAAATTGTAATTTCACAGAGGTCCCTTTTTCCTCAAGGTCAAACATAAAAATAACCCTCAAAGGAAGCTGGGCAAGAAACAAAAGAGACTATCTATAGGAAGGCTTGCCCACGCAACAGGAACATGAATCAGACTGAACATCCCAGCTTGTACTATGAGCCAATTAGTTACCATGGCGATACTCACGGAGGATGAACATGGAGCATTTCATGCAGGCCTTAACACCAGTGAAGGGTTTTATTATACATAGCTCAGACATGTGAATGCGTGCAAGCGCGCATTGACACACACATCAGCTCACTGGAACCAGATGATTTAAGCTTCTGCATTGTAATGTGATCAGCTAATAGAGATGGCAGATACGAGGTTCCAGGCGTCAAATCATTTCCATCCCATATCAACTCTTTCAGACATCCATTGCTAATGCAGCAAAAAAAAAAAATCAATTTGTCAGGCTGTGCTGCTCGCAACCTCTCTCGCACAAGGGTCAAGCGACCATTATAACAGAATCACTAGATAAACTGTCAGCAGCAATATGTCATTATTAGACTTTCAATAGTGCTCAAGGTATGCTTAGTAGTGATCAGCAGTTCTTTTGACTGTACTGAATCACTAGGATCAGTTCCTTAAATAGATTCGTTCAAAAAATGTGTTCACCGAATCACTTCTGCAGCAGCAGTTCTGTGTGCAGGTCGGCGAATCATGAGTCAGTCAGTAACAGCTTCCCCAGCGGCAGATCTTGGTGTGTGTCAGTTCGTGAACGACACAAGCCCTCAGCACCCAATGAACGACACGCACTGTGACTGAACGAGAGCCTCAATGTGACATCCTCCTCCGTCACACAGTCACTTCTCTGTGTCAGTAGGTTCGCGAATCGCGAGTCCTGATTCTGAATGAGTGAATGAGTGCAGCGCGAACGTGATTCACGTCCTCAGCGACAACCAGTCAGTTCTTGTAGGTTCGTGAAGCGAGCCTGAATCACTCATCTACAGTTCTGTGGGCTCTCTGCAAAAACAAATATTAAATTAAGAAACCCTTAACAAATGCCAGCATAAAAACTTAATGTTCTGTAGCAAAGAAATTCAATTAAATTCAATTCAATTACTTTTATTGTCATTGTCAAAAACATCACTTAAGTCATACATGTCAACGACATTTCGTTTGAGCTCTGTCCAGCGGCATATAAACTGCATTGATGTGCAGGTTGACCATAGTTAACAGTTAAGCTTAGTTAGCATTTGTTTATGAGAACACGTATACAGGGACGCAAGGACGTGGGGATGGGGGGGTGGGAGCAGTCAGATGTCTAATGGGTGTTGCGTTGAAACACAACAAAGAAAGAACATGTAAACTTAAATATGCAAACAAAAAGAAATTAAATACCTTCAAGATAAAACAAATAAATCAAGAGCCAGAAATGCCAACATAAAAACCAAATGTTCTGTAGCCTACGTTTAAAAATATAACAAAGAAAATATAAATTTAAAGGGGAACATTATCACCAGACCTATGCAAGCGTCAATCTATACCTTGATGTTGCAGAAAAAAGACCATATGTTTCTTTAACCGATTTCCGAACTCTAAATGGGTGAATTTTGGCGAATTAAACCCTTTCTATTTATCGCTCTCGGAGCGATGACGTCAGAACGTGACGTCACATCGGTCGTCAACGCCATGTTTCCCTACCACATCGAGTCAAATCAGCTCTGTTATTTTCCGTTTTTTCGACTGTTTGCCAGTACCTTGGAGACATCATGCCTCGTCGGTGTGTTGTCAGAGGGTGTAACAACATGATCATGGACGGATTCAAGTTGATTTACGTAGAATGTGCATCGATTAGCACGGCATGCTAATCAATGCTAACATGCTATTTAGGCTAGCTGTGTGCATTATGCCTCATTTGTAGCTATATTTACATCCAGCCTTTCCCACATTTAATGCCAGAAAAACACTTACCAATCGACTGATTTAAGTTACTCCAGATGCGAAAGTCCCTCGTTTTTTTTTTTACCAGCGATGCTACGACATAGATGGCAAGAATGTCTGGATATCCTGCGACACTCAAAGCAGATGCATTCCCAACGATAAAGTCAACGAAATCACAAAGGTGAGTGTTGTTGGTATTGACTTATTGATCCAGTGTCAATGCGAAAGTCCTGATCGGTTGGTCTGCACATTTTACCGGCGATGCTAACGCAGAATAGCGTTAGCATGGCCGAATAGCTTCAATAGCTATTCGTTCAATAGCTTCAGTTTCTTGTTCAATTTCGGTTTTGCTATCTGCCTCCATACTCCAACCATCTGTTTCAATACATGCTTAATCTGTTGAATCGCTCAAGCCGCTGAAATCCGAGTCTGAATCCGAGCTAATGTCGCTATATCTTGCTGTGCTATTCGCCATTGTTTGTATTGGAATCGCTATGTGACATCACAGGAAAATGGACAGTGGCATCGCAAATAGCGAAAATCAAGCATTTTAAAGCTTTTTTTATGGATATTCCGGGAGATTTGAAATTTTAAAAAAAACTTCGAAAAATAAAATAAGCCACTGGGAACTGATTTTTATTGGTTTCAACCCTTCTGAAATTGTGATAATGTTTCCCTTTAAATGTGCAAACAAAAAGAAAATAAATAGGCTACCTTAAATAAAACAAAACAAATATTAAACCAAGTGCCTGAAATGCCAACATAAAAACTAAAATGTCTATAGCTTACATTTAAAAATATAAAAATGGAAATATCAACTTAAATATGCAATAAAAATGTTATGTGTTGAAATAATGGGGACGTGGCGCGTGTGTGTGTTTGTTTTCATGTGGCTTGAGTCAACATTAGCCGTTAGCTTGGAGAATGAATGGAGAACGGATGCCAATGGCATGAAACATATCCCCGCGACGGGAGGAGAATCACTCGTGACATTGGGGCAAGCAGAGCAGAGAGCGAGAGCGTTGTCGTTCACTGAGTGATTCATGTCGTTAATCCGCGGTGAACGAATTGTTCGCTCAGTCACTCCCCCCGCCCCCATGATGAGTGGCTGGCTGCGTCGTTCGCCGACGTCGAGGGCTCAGTGAGTCACAGAATGTCGCGGCGGAGCTCAACTGAACTGAGAAAGGAACGAATCAGTTCATGAAGTGATTTGGTTCAGTACGTTCACTCAAAAGATTCGTTCATTCGAATGAATCGTTCGCGAACGACACAACACTAATGCTTAGGTTCAAAAGATAAGTCATTAGAAGTTCAATGTTCAACAAATCAGTTACAACAAACAACATTTTAAAAAAAGGATGAAGAGGATAAAGCATGTTCAGTCTTAATAGCTGTCAGAAATATATTATGAGAGAGATAAAACAACATTAATGCCTTGATAGCTTTCCTAGATGACTCATTTAGTCTTCTTGCCTGGCACTCCAGATTACCTTTTTACAGGCTCTATGTCCACTTAAAGGGATTGCATTAACCTCTGTCACTCTCCATGGGCAGATGAGCTGCCCTGCACTCCTTAAGATGTGTTCCGTATTAAACTTCCTTCTTTGGCTGGGATCCCTGCCTGGCTTCTATCCAGAAAGCACAAACCTACACACACACACACTTGGAAGTCAGACACAGTCCAGTGTGCGCTCGTCAAGTTTAACACAGTACAGTTAATTTACCCTTCAGCGCAGTTCTTTCTTTGAAAGGCCATAGCAATGTTTACTGAGCTGTTTTTGAGCCTTCACATGTTAAGAGACTTTGAGCTGATGGTGAAGAACAAACACAGAAGAACTGGAACGGGACGTTTTTGTTCTGAAAGGAATACAAGGGGAATGATGCATGGGTACTAAAGATAGTCAATAAATGTATGCACAGTCTGCCTCGTTACTGGATGGGACTGAGCATTATATCTCTTGTTTGGAAAATGTGGGACTGACAGCTTTGCTTTAAAGCCCATAAATTTGCAGCCATTCCGCTTGCATGACAGATGCCACCAAGGACGTGTGTACACACTCTCTCCTTTCCTTCAGATCCCTCATCTCCTGATTAAACTCGAGTTCCCCCCAGAAGAGTTCACATCTTGCAGCCAACCTGTATCTGAGGTGTCCACAGACTGCCTGACAGACGGTGGGTCTAAGCTTCTCAATCGTTCACTCGACCCGCTCAGTGCCCCCTCCAGCTGGATGTTCAGTAGCTTTTAGCTTCTGTCCTTACAGCCAGCCAGCTAATGTGCCAAAGTCTACTGTATCTCTTCCCAACTCACACATTAGACCAAGGGTCTCAGACACGCGGCACGCGGGCCAAGTTGTTTTGCAGCCCCCACCTTTATATGAAAGTTTAATGTTAGTGCGGCCTGCAAGTTTTATATGAATGGCGCTTGACAGCATTGTGTTATTTGGCTCCAAAATGGCTCTTTCAACATTCTGGGTTGCCTACTCCTGCACTAGTGGAAAAGCGGCAAATGAGTTGAAGTGACAGAGATGTTGCCATGGAGACGAAAGTTTTCTTAAGTGCCCGGCTGCAGTCACACCGCGGCACCTGTCCTTCAGTAATAACAGTCCCCGATAACCTCGACCAATTCAAACCGTTATATGTAGAGATGTCCGATAATATCAGAGTGCCGATATTATCGGCCGATAAATGCTTTGGAATGTAATATCGGAAATTATCGGTATCAGTTTCAAAAAGTAATATGTATTACTATTTAAGATGCCACTGTACAGAGTGGTACACGGATGTAGGGAGAAGTACAGACCGCTAATAAACTTCAAAGGCACTGCCTTTGCGTGCCGGCCCAGTCACATAGTATCTACGGCTTTTCACACACACAAGTGAATGCAACGCATACTTGGTCAACAGCCATACAGGTCACACTGAAGGTGGCCGTATAAACAACTTTAACACTATTACAAATATGTGCCACACTGTGGACCCACACCAAATAAGAATGACAAACACATTTCGGGAGAACATAAACACGACAGAACAAATACCCAGATCCCCTTGCAGCACTAACTATACCGGGACGCTACAATATTTTCTTTTCTTGCGGCCCAGCCTCACCCAGACTCTGCATCCAGTGGCCCCCAGATGAATTGAGTTTGAGACCCCTGCTTTAGACCATCTCTTTAAGGCTATATTTACACTATGGTCAGTCTAAGTGACTAACGGACTAACTGACATCTCCTTTAAAGTGACCCATATCCAATATCACTGTGTCAGGATCACGTTTACAGGGCAGACCCAGGAATTGTAAAGGATGCACATTTCTTAATTCGACCAATATTAAAAAGAAAATATTACAAATTCCCAATGGAAACATTGTTTTCTATAATGATCGAAGAGGTGGTCAAACAGTATACTTAGCGGGTCTGCTGTATGTGAAACAATGATGCCAACTACAACTCAAAGAGGAAATTAAGAAAAGTCAACAGTTTATTTTCTGTATGGCATTATTACTGCATAAATAGTAAATGATTTTTTGAGTAGCAGTAAAAAAACACTTACAGCCTGATTTACTAAAGATTTGCATGTACTAAAACACATGCAAACTTGATAGCACACTCAAAGCTAATCTACTATGCGTGCCAAGTGGATTGCATCTCTTAAGTGAACGGGATAAGGTGTGCAATCCATTTTGCGTCTCTGTTTTCCTTTATATGCAGAATATAGGCTGATCATCTAAACACCCAAAATACTGGGAGAAGATGAATCACACGCAAAGTGATTTTATTAACACTCATCGCTGTTTTACAATAACTATTTCACGTTGTATTTAGCTTGAGTAGGAAGGACGTACAAACTGGCAGTTCCACACATGGATGCAAGATAAACAGACGATGGACAGACGAGAATCCTCTGTCACTTGTCGGTGTCAACATATTAGATCAATGATTCTCAACCTTTTTTCAGTGTTGTACCCCCTGTGAACATTTTTTTAATTCAAGTACCCCCTAATCAGAGCAACGCATTTTTGGTTGAATAAAAGAGATAAAGAAGTAAAATACAGCGCTACGTCATCAGTTTCTGATTTATTAAATTGTGTAACAGTGCAAAATATTGCTCATTTGTAGTGGTATTTTTTGAACTATTTATAAGGGCTTCACGGTGGAAGAGGGGTTAGTGCGTCTGCCTCACAATACGAAGGTCCTGCAGTCCTGGGTTCAAATCCAGGCTCTGGATCTTTCTGTGTGGAGTTTGCATGTTCTCCCCGTGAATGCGTGGGTTCCCTCCGGGTACTCCGGCTTCCTCCCACTTCCAAAGACATGCACCTGGGGATAGGTTGATTGGCAACACTAAATTGGCCCTAGTGTGTGAATGTGAGTGTGAATGTTGTCTGTCTATCTGTGTTGGCCCTGCGATGAGGTGGCGACTTGTCCAGGGTGTACCCCGCCTTCCGCCCGATTGTAGCTGAGATAGGCGCCAGCGGCCCCCGCGACCCCGAAAGGGAATAAGCGGTAGAAAATGGATGGATGGATGGAGCACACAAATTAAAAAAAATATCCTTACAATAGCCACACTGGACTATAAGCATTGTGAAGGGAGTTATCTACAAATAAATATTTTGTACATGTTCATTTACATGCCTTAATTGTTTTCAAACGGTGTCTGTAACACGGCAGTAAAAGGGCTGATCAAACAAAACAGAAGTCATCGCTATGGACCCAATAGCTGTGGAAGCGAGCTCTCAAATCAGCCGAACAGACTCAATTACTCCACAGCGGCGACTTAGTGAATTTCCTGAGGAATTTTTGAAACTGGAAATATACACACAGAATAGCATTGTAGGCTACTAATACGAACACAGACACTTGGAAATGTGTTAGCATATTAGCTAATGCCAGCGACGCCAGCTTCATTACATTATGGTAGCACGTACAAATATGCATGACAATACTCCCATAGTCATCACGCGTGGGACAGTTTTGTTGGTAAGAACTGTTTTAGTTATACTGTGAAAATTACAAATGTTGCTTGGCGTGATGAATAAAGAATCATTACGGGTAGAGGAGCTATGGACACTCAAAAGACAGAACAACACTTTTACTTTCGGGTCAAAGCTTTAAACAGCAGGAAACACACAGGTTTTCACCCAGCTGAGCAAACCCTTCCAAAAGTAATGGCAAAAACAACAACACACAATTTAAAGGCCTACTGAAATGAGATTTTCTTATTTAAACGGGGATAGCAGGTCCATTCTATGTGTCATACTTGATCATTTCGCGATATTGCCATATTTTTGCTGAAAGGATTTAGTAGAGAACCACCCACGATAAAGTTCGCAACTTTTGGTCGCTAACAGAAAAGCCCTGCCTTTACCGTTGATGGCTCCTCACATCTTCACATTGTTTTTAATGGGAGCCTCCAACAAAAAGAGCTATTCGGACCGAGAAAACGACAATTTCCCCATTAATTTGAGCGAGGATGAAAGATTTGTGTTTGAGGATATTGACTAGAAAAAAAAAAAGTTACAAAAAAAACCGCGATTGCTTTGGGACGGATCCAGATGTTTTTAGACACATTTACTAGGTTAATTCTGGGAAATCCCTTATCTTTCTATTGTGTTGCTAGTGTTTTAGTGAGTTTAACAGTACCTAATAGTCAGAGGGGTTTGTCCACGGCCGGGTGTCTTGACGCCAGTGTCTCAGGGAAATCGACAGCAACTTTATAAACGGCGCAAGCTCAGCTGATCTCTGGTAAGGAGCGACTTTTTACCACAATTTTCTCACCGAAACGTGCTGGTTGACATTCAGTCGGGATCCATGTTCGCTTGACCGCTCTTATCCATAGTAAAGTTTCACCTCCGGGAATTTTAAACAAGGAATCACCGTGTGTTTGTGTGGCTAAAGGCTAAAGCTTCCCAACTCCATCTTTCTACTTTGACTTCTCTAATATTAATTGAACAAATTGCAAAAGATTCAGCAACACAGATCTCCAAAATACTGTGTAATTATGCGGTGAAGGCAGACAACTTTTAGCTGTGTGTGTGTGCAGCGCTAATATATCCTAACAGTCCGTGACGTCAGGCCTACACGTCATCATTACGCGACGTTTTCAAGAAGAAACTCCCAGGAAATTTAAAATTGTAATTTAGTAAACTAAAAAGGCAGTATTGGCATGTTTTGCAATGTTAATATTTCATCATTGATATATAAACTATCACACTGCATGGTGGGTAGTAGTGGGTTTCAGTAGGCCTTTAAGTGTCTCTGCATGGGTTTGATTAAAAACCATAAATTAGACGTACCATTTCATAAGCCACAGGGTGCAATGCATATGAAAATATTTGCGGTTTATAGTCCGGAATTTACGGTATTTGCTTAAACTCTTAGTTTGACGGAGAAATTGACAACAATTAATCTTTGAAGTCTTTGTATCGCTGTTCAATCCATAATTAAAAATGATGACATTGTTTGAAATAGGATCTGCATTCTAATTTAAACAACAAATTTAAAAGTCGGCACTCATAAAAATTTAAAATCCTTTATTTTTGTCAAAGTCGCTCTAATATGGATACAAAAAAAACAAATAAACCTTCACTAGAAAGAACTGTATACTGAAATACAACATGCAGATGGGAAAAAATGTTTGTAGATACTAAGGACTTACATTTTAGTAATGTTCGGGTGGAATTAAGGTATGAAAACAAAACATTAGTAAAAATGAGTAAATTTCGACCATTTTCATTTTGGAACACAGAAACACATAAGAAAAATGGTTTGAAAGCCCTGGTCTAAAAGTTAACATTTTGAAATAACTTTAAACTAAATTGGTTGTATTATAGCCTCTTGATGAATCCGAGATCGTTCGGGTTATGCGGGTAACTACTGTGCTCCCTTTATGACACTGCGGTAGCTTCTGCAGTGTTGTATGCCACCGTTTGCTGGGGACGGGGCAGTACTTTCGGAGACAGGAACCGATTGAATAAACTAATTAAGAACGCTGACTCTCTCCTATGCTGCCCAATAGACAGCATTGAGGATGTGGCTGACAGCCTAACGTTGACAAAGTTGACATGAATAATGTCCAATCCCTCACACCCCATGAATGACACTATGCAGGCCCTTAGTAGCTCCTTCAGCATTAGACTGTTACATCCAGAGTACAGGAAGGAGCGCTACCACGGGTCCTTTCTACTCACAGCTATAAGGGACTTTACAATAGACTTCTGTGATTATCATGATTTTTTTTTTGGTGTGCAATATGAACGTTGAAGTCCTTCTGAAACCCACTACTACCGACCACGCAATCTGATAAGTTTATACATCAATCATGAAATATTAACATTGCAACACATGCCAATACAGTCTTTTTAGTTTACTAAATTGCAATTTAAAATTTCCCGGGAGTTTCTTGTTGAAAACGTTGCGGAATGATGACGCGTACGCGAGACGTCACGGACTGTTAGGATATATTAGCGCTGCGCACACACACAGTTAAAAGTCGTCTGCTTTAACGGCATAATTACACAGTATTTTGGAGAGCTGTGTTGCTGAATCTTTTGCAATTTGTTCAATTAATAATGGAGGAGTCAAAGTAGAAAGATGGTGTTGGAAAGCTTTAGCCTTTAGCCACATAAACACACAGTGATTCCTTGTTTAAAATTCCCAGAGGTGAAGCTTTCCTATGGATCAGAGCGGTCAAGCGAACCTGGATCCCGACCAAATGTCACCCAGCAGTTTTCGGTGAGAAAATTGTGGTAAAAAGTTGCAGTCAATACATCTGCCGTCGACTTCCATCAGACACTGGCCTCAAGACACCCATGGACACACCCCTCCGACTATCAGGTACTGTTGAACTCACTAAAACACTAGCAACACAATAGAAAGATAAGGGATTTCCCAGAATTACCTTAGTAAATGTCTCTAAAAACATTTGAATCCGTCCCAATGCAATCGCGTTTTTTTTTTTTAATTGATTTTTTATTTTTTTCTACTCCGTCGCTATCAATATCCTCAAACACAAATCTTTCATACTCGCTCACATTAATGGGGAATTTGTCGTTTTGTCGGTCCGAAAAGCTCTTTTTGTTGTAGGCTCCCATTAAAAACAATGTGAGAAGGTGAGAAGCCCTCAACGGGTGACGTCATCGTCTGCGACTTCCACTAAAGGCAGGGCTTTTCTGTTAGCGACCAAAAGTTGCGAACTTTATCGTCGATGTTCTCTACTAAATCCTTTCAGCAAAAATATGGCAATATCGCGAAATGATCAAGTGTGACATAGAATGGACCTGATATCCCCGTTTAAATAAGAACATCTCATTTCAGTAGGCCTTTACGATACTGTTAATGTTGTATCATTTGTCTATATATGCACAATAAGTTGATTTATATAATTCATTTTTACTTTTACTTGTATTTAAAAATCTGCGCTGCAACCCCCTAATTTCCCCATTGTGTGATGAATACAAGTCTACTCTATCCAAGAAAGCTTGACTTTTTATGTGATTTATATCTCAATTCTCATTAGAACAATTTGTGTCACTTTAGTTCCAACATTCGCAAATAAAGTCTTGCACAAACGCAACCTCTCTGAACACGAATACGGAGACCTCAAGAGGAAGTTATTTTTAGCTCTGTTAATGGTTGTGCCGAGCCAGCAAAAGAATAATTGACAGTAATACGAGTGAGAGCATTTAATAGAGAGTCTTTGGGCTGGAACAAAAAAGATGTTACTGATAGTTTTCCTGCTTTTAAATATCAAATGCCTTGTAACCATTAGATATATTGTAGATCTATTGAACTAAACGTTTTAATTAGCCTCAGTTAAACTATTTCATTGAACTGCTTTTCTTATTTAGACACTTCTTATGAAAGGGGGACCAGACGGGATGATGTTGCCATCTGCTTTGACCAATTTG
Source organism: Nerophis ophidion (assembly GCF_033978795.1). Taxonomy (NCBI): domain Eukaryota; kingdom Metazoa; phylum Chordata; class Actinopteri; order Syngnathiformes; family Syngnathidae; genus Nerophis; species Nerophis ophidion. The sequence goes on from NC_084616.1 coordinate 58,803,026, forward strand.
GTTGAAAGCAAAGAGAAACAGGATAGTACAATACTAGTCTGGATAAATCCATACCTCTCTATAGTCTTATGTTTTGTGTTTAATGAACAAAGTTGTGCCCTCTCTGAAGAAAAGGCTTTTTGTGAGCTTGTGCAGCAACTGTGTGATAAAGCCAGAATTGGCTCGGGGGCACTGTAACTATAACAAGGGGTGTCATGTCACTCTGACTCACAATAAACTTTACAACAAAAACATTCCGCAAAGGAATAAGCACTCAGGCTCATCTGGAAACAGGACTGAGGTGAAGCTAGGACAATTTTCTGTGGAGGAACGCTGACATACAATGTATAGATGACGGCAAGGGAATAGGCAAGTTATACCGGGGGGATTGCCTGGGGCAAAAAAATCATATTTGATACCTGTAAAAACGTTTCATTTCGCTTGAGTACTAATACCGTATTTTTCGGACTATAAATCGCAGTTTTTTTCATAATTTGGTGCGACATATACTCCAGAGCGACTTATGCGTGAAATTTTTAACACATTACTGTAAAATGTCAAACAATATTATTCATCTCATTCGCGGAAGAGACGAAGAAAATGTCAGCAATCGTCACACACACATTAGCTAATAATAATTTGGCAGGGGAGGGTCATGGCATGCTAACTAAACATGCGGCCGGCGGGCCAATTGCGGCCCGCACCTTAATATGAAAACTTAATGGTGTGGGCCGCGAGTTTTATATGAATGGCGCTTTACAGCGTCATACTTGTATAAACTCAATTTTTCCGGGAGGCTCCCAAATTTCAGTGCCCCTCCAAAGGCAATCATTCTACCGAATTTCAACCAAAAAACAACATTAGGGGGGCACCATGGAGGCACTGCCTTTGGCGTCTACAACCTATACAAACAGCGTGCCAGCCCTGTTGCATTTTGGCTTCGGTGGACGCAGTATGCGATTGCAAGACATAGTTGATCAACAGCCAAACAGGTCACACTGAGGGTGGCCGTATAAACAACTTTAACACTGTTACAATTATGCGCCACACTGTGAACCCACACCAAACAAGAATGAAAAACACATTTTGGGAGAAATTCCGCACCATAACACAACATAAACACAACAGAACAAATACCCTGAATCCCATGCAGCCCTAACTCTTCCGGGCTACAATATACACCCCCCCAACCCCTCTCCCTCGGAAAGGACCAGATATGGGCCCCCCCTAGGCGACCGGTGCAATGGATGTCAAGTGGATGTAGCATAATCTTGTGAGAGTCCAGTCCATAGTGGATCCAACATAACTGTGAGAGTCCAGTCCATACTGGATCTAACATAATTGTGAGAGTCCAGTCCATACTGGCTCTAACATAATAGTGAGAGTACAGTCCATAGTGGATCTAACATAAAAGTGAGAGTCCAGTCCAAAGTGGGGCCAGCAGAAGACCACCCCAAGCGGAGACAGGTCAGCAGCGCAGAGATGTCCCCAACCGATTCACAGACGAGCAGTCCACCCAGGATCCCGACTTTGGACAGCCAGTGCTTCATCAATAACAGTGCTATGATTCACATCCGCTTTAACCACCAAAACAATGAGAAATTATCACGACGCCACGCGAGTCTGCCCGCTGCCAAAAAAAGCCAACTCTGCAGAGTCCACACCAGCAACCGTACGCAAATAAACTAGACAGCCCCCATGCCCAACACGAACACTGCATCCCGGCCATCCACACAGCAATGCGCTCATACGAGTCCCAAACAGGGAACGGAGCCCCTCAACGGGAGAAGAAGTCAACGCATCCCGTCCACATGTCAACACCCAAGCCAGCCAGCAAGCCAACGCCAGTCAGCTCCCACAATTCCATCAGCGCACAGCCATCAATTACGGTCCTTCGCCATTCCAACCCAATCATCGGTAGCACCACAGCAACCACCACCACCAACGCCCATCCGCAGTACAAACACCTGCCGAAACTGAAACAAAAGAACGACCGACCCCGCGAGGGCTACTAAGGCCGTCAATCCACCGACCCAAACTCCCTCCAGACCCCAGCCAATCGAGCCATCGGATAAACACCCCGGACAACCAAACACCCCAAAACCCCATACAGCCGCAGATCACGCCGGGGACCGCCACCGACAAGCAAACAGCACGTAGCCGCCCCGAGTAAGGGAGGAAATGACCTGTAATTTAGCGCACAGCAGGGACCCAAGCCAATCCACCACCAGTTTGACCACCCCCAAGTATGCCCGTAGATCCCACCTACATCTACTCCACTAACCCCTCTCTCTCAAAAAAAAAACAGGCCTCGTTGCAACCAGTGCTCGGCGCCATCAAACCGCACAATCCATCCCGCATGTTGAGGCCCCCCCACTCCACCCGCCAGGAATCCCATCCGGTAAAAGGCCATAAGGGCCCAGCCCCAGGCCTACAGCAACACATATGTACGTACCTGCATACACACAGACTTCAACTAATATATGTACATACATACATACACACATACACACACAGGTACACATGCACACACGCGCATCCATCTATACACATAAATAGAATTGAAAAATAAATAGTTAAAAGAGAAAGAAGAAAGAAAGAAAAAAAATCTATAAAAAATTATTAAAAATAAAAAACACATTAGAGGGATTATTGCAGGGCAGTTGGGCAGCAGGGCCGTAGCCCCAGCAGCGGCAAGCCCCCAAGGCGCAGCCACCCCCAACTACCCACGAGAGGGACAGTCGACCACCCAACCCAAAGCGACCGCCCCCAGCCCCACCCGCACCCTAACCCCCACCCAGGCACCCCCATTCACCCCCAACCGCTAAACCACCTATGGATCTGCAAGAATATAACTCGAGCTGATGACACACCATAACTGTCACGTTATTATTCTTTAGATCACAAACTACTTGACACCACACTCATGTCGGTTGCAGCCTTAAAGACCTACTGAAACCCACTACTACCCACCATGCAGTCTGATAGTTTATATATCAATGATGAAATATTAACATTGCAACACATGCCAATACGGCCTTCTTAGTTTACTAAATTGCAATTTTAAATTTCCTGGGAATTTCTTGTTGAAAACGTCGCGGAATGATGACGTGTACGCGTGACGTCACAGACTGTTAGGAAATATTAGCGCTGCACACACACACAGCTAAAAGTCGTCTGCTTTAACGGCATAATTACACAGTATTTTGGGCATCTGTGTTGCTGAATCTTTTGCAATTTGTTCAATTAATAATGGAGAAGTCAAAGTAGAAAGATGGAGTTGGGAAGCTTTAGCCTTTAGCCACACAAACACACGGTGACTCCTTGTTTAAAATTCCCGGAGGTGAAGCTTTACTATGTATCAGAGCGGTCAAGCGAACATGGATCCCGACCAAATGTCAACCAGCAGTTTTCGGTGAGAAATTTGTGGTATAAAGTCGCCACTTACCGGAGATCAGCTGAGCTTGTGCCATCCATAGCGCTGCCGTCGACTTCCACCAGACATTTGCCTCAAGACACCCGTGGACTTACACCTCCGACTATCAGGTACTATTAAACTCACTAAAACACTAGCAACACAATAGAAAGATAAGGGGTTTCCCAGAATTATCCTAGTAAATGTGTCTAAAAACATCTGAATCTGTCCCAATGCAATCACTTATTTTTTTTTTTACTTGATTTTTTTTTTTTTCTAGTCCTTGCTATCAATATCCTCAAACATGAATCTTTCATCCTCGTTCAAATTAATGGGGAAATTGTCGTTTTCTCGGTCCGAATAGCTCTTTTTGTTGGAGGCTCCCATTAAAAACAATGTGAGGACGTAAGGAGCCCTCACCCTTGTGACGTCATCGTCTGCGACTTCCGGTACAAGCAAGGCTTTTCTGTTAGCGACCAAAAGTTGCAAACTTTATCGTGGATGTTCTCTACTAACTCCTTTCAGCAAAAATATGGCAACATTGCAAAAATGATGAAGTAGGACGTATAGAATGGACCTGCTATCGCCGTTTGAATAGGAAAATGTCATTTCAGTAGGCCTTAAATTGTTTCAAAGTAATGACTAAATTCCACAAAATTATTCATAATTATTTAGTCAGGCATGGTATTATGCCTACCTGTCATTTTTAAATGTAAACAAACAATTCTGGCACAATATGAGAGGTATGCGTTAACTTTGACATACATTCACACACGCGCGCACACACACACACACACACACACACACACACACACACACACACACACACACACACGCACACGCATGAGCATAATATATGGGTTATGGGTTTTCCTTGTATAGCGCTTTTCTACCTTCAAGGTACTCAAAGCGCTTTGACACTACTTCCACATTTACCCATTCACACACACATTCACACATTGATGGAGGGAGCTGCCATGCAAGGCGCCAACCAGCACCCATCAGGAGCAAGGGTGAAGTGTCTTGCTCAGGGCACAACGGACGTGACGAGGTTGGTACTAGGTGGGATATGAACCAGGGACCCTCGGGTTGCGCACGGCCACTCTCCCACTGCGCCACGCCGTCCCTAATGTAGTACAGAATATGATGAGGATGTCGTGGTCTGACATTCCTTCCACAACAGTGTATATGTTAAAGCCAATGACTCCTTCAGAACATTTCAACACCGCCGGAGGAGGAATATACAACTTTAAGATTTGTAATGTGCATTACGGGCACGCACTTACACACGCACACACACACACATGCACACACACTGTGTATGCACCTTCCCCAATAAAAACGATACCTATTGCTCCCATTTGTTTCCAGAGACATGTCCGTTTTAAGGGGAAAAGATAAGACACAATACACAGGGCATGCCTCTGCGATACGTGCCGGGGTCTCTGCACGCTGTCAGATCAGAGAGCAGTGGGGAGCCAATGAGATGCTGCACAAAATAACAAGAGCAGTCTTTTTTCCATTATAAAAAAACATGGGAAAACATTCACTGTTTCAAACCAGAGATGTATGGCAAAGCTGATCAAATACATTCAATATTCATCCATCCATTTTTCTACCGCTTATTCCCTTTGGGGTCACTGGTGCATATCTCAGCTACATAAATTCAATATCAAAATTCACAAAAGTGGTTTCCAACTAACATCTTCCGGAACAAGCTACTCATTTTAAGAAAGTCATTTGAGAGCTGGAGGGAAAGATGGCCCCGTCATGGATGCATCTATTATTTATACTGATAAAATACATTTTGGGAGAGTTAACATCTTACTTGAAGATATTCTGCTACATTTAACAAGAAAAAATGTGTCACATTTTGTGAATCAGTGTGTTTGGTAACAGCAGCTAAAAGAGGGTCGGAGCCGAATGGGAAAGCGTTCCATTCATTGTAAGTCTGTGCGTGTGCTTATGAGTGTGACAAACAGCCTATTTTCACATTCTTTTTTCTTCCTTTCTTAGTTTATTTTGAACATGAGCACATTTACAGAACAATACATCAGACAATTCATAACACCTCACATCACATGTCCGAAAAGGAGTAGAAAGAAGCAAAGCTTATTTACCGTATTTCCTTGAATTGCCGCAGGGCATATAGTATGCGCCTGCCTTGAATTACTGCCGGGTCAAACTCGCTTCTCAGAATAATTAGCGCATGCTTAGTATTACCGCCTGGTCAAACTCGTGACGTCATGAGTGAAACTTCCCCTGTCATCATTTTCAAAATGGAGGAGGCTGATTTCAATACCGGTAATTTGAAATCGCATAAAGGGAAGAAGATTAAGAGCTATTCAGTAGGATTTAAGGTCCAAGCTTACATCACACTCAAATTTTTACTGCATACCTTTGGTAAGTGCCGGAGTGAGAAGAGGTTTTAAAATAATAAGCGCATGCTTACTTTTACCGCATGCCTTTGGTAAGCGCAGGAGTGAGAAGAGGTTTTAAATGAATTAGTGCCCCGGCGGCAATTCAAGGAAATACGGTAATCCTACCCCTTTCCCACGTCAGAGTGCCCACAAATACATACATTCATTTACTGACTCTTTTTACAGCAAAATAGTAAAATGACATCCGTGAATGAGCAATACAACAGTTCTGTAACATGTAATTAACGAATCCAGTCATTACCAACATACTGAGATGAAGAATATCTTATTTTCAATAAGGTTGAAAGTGTTTCTCATAATTCATCTTCTTTGTACTTTGTAAGCACTATTAATTTGAACAGCCTCTTAAACTGGATCATATCAGTACAACGTTTAACTTCTTTACTTAATCCATTCCATCATTTAATTCCACATACTGATATGCTAAAGGTTTTAAGTGTTGTACGTGCATACAAACTGTTTTAAATTAGATTTTCCTCTAAGGTTATATTTCTCCTCTTTAGTTGAGAAGAATTATTGTACATTCTTTGGTAGCAGGTTATAATTTGCTTTGTACATAAATTTAGCTGTTTGCAATTTTATCAAATCTGTCACGAGGGGGTCGCATCTTTATGCGGGATTGTTCTCCCGGAATGCAGAACGGACGGTTCCGGACCAAGGCATGAGGTAGGCACTTATTTATTTACAGTAACTCATAAAACTCATATGACAAACAAAAGCGGATGCGTGCCGGTCACACATAGAAGCTAAGGCTAAACATTTAGCACAGAAAACTAACAAGACTTACGTAGTCAAAACACTTGGCAAAAACTCGAGACTAGGCAAAAAACTCACGTGGACAGGTTGCATGCAGCAAACGCAATGGAGGCAGAACGAGTGATAACAAAGGTAGGCTTAAAGGCCTACAGAAATGAGATTTTCTTATTGAAACGGGGATAGCAGGTCCATTCTATGTGTCATACTTGATCATTTCGCGATATTGCCATATTTTTGCTGAAAGGATTTAGTAGAGAACATCCACGATAAAGTTCGCAACTGGAGAAAAGCCCTGCCTCTACTGGAAGTCGCAGAAGATGACGTCACATGTTGATGGCTCTGTCATGCCAAATTTCTTCCCCCCTACAAAAACCTTCCCCCTGGAAGAAACTAATTGAAGGACCCCAATGAGGGTGGGATGACCTTAATGCAGCCCACACAGCTGCCTGTTTTAAAAGCATTATAATTGGCTGATTGTCACAGGTGAAAAATAACGGTGAGGAAAAAATATTAGCATTTCAGCATGCTAACCTTTCAAGCTATTTTTGTTTCGCTAATTTTGCAGCTGTAACCCTTAACGGTGAGGAAAAAATATTAGCATTCCAGCATGCTAACCTTTCAAGCTATTTTTGCTTTGCTAATTTTGCAGCTGTAACCCTTAAGAGTCATATAAGTTGGTATTATCACACCCTCATTGGAGTCCTTCAGGCATTGGAGGGGCTGTCAGGCCAAATTTCTTCCGGGGGGAAGGTTTTTGTAGGGGGGAAGACATTTGGCGTGACAGCTCCTCATATATTCACATTGGTTTTAATGGGAGCCTCCAACAAAAACAGCTATTCCGATCGAGAAAACGACAATTTCCCCATTAATTTGAGCGAGGATGAAAGATTCGTGTTTGAGGATATTGATAGCGACGGACTAGGGAAAAAAAAACGCGATTGCAATCGCGTTGCATTGAGACGGATTCATATGTTTTTAGAGACATTTACTAGGATAATTCTTGGTAATCCCTTATCTTTCTATTATGTTGCTAGTGTTTTTGTGAGTTTTACAGTACCTGATATTCGGAAGTGTACGTCCACAGCCGGGTGTTGACGCGCAGTGTCTCAGGGAAGTCGACGGCAGCTGTACGGGAGGCACAAGCTCAGCTGATATCCGGTAAGTGGCCATTTTTTAACCATAATTTTCTCACCGAAACCTGCTGGTTGACATGTAGTCGGGATCCATGTCCGCTGTGATCCATAGTAAAGTTTCACCTCCGGGAATTTTAAACAAGGAATCACTGTGTGTTTGTGTGGCTATAGGCTAAAGCGTCCCAACTCTGTCTTTCTACTTTGACTTCTCCAATATTAATTGAACAAATTGCAAAAGATTCAGCAACACAGATCTCCAAAATACTGTATAATTATGCGGCTAAAGCAGACGACTTTTAGCTGTGTGTGTGCGCAGCGCTCATATTCATAACAGCCCGTGACGTCACGCGTACACGTCATCATTACTTGACGTTTTCAATAAAAAAAAGTCCCGTTATATTTAAAATTGCAATTTAGTAAACTAAAAAGGCCGTATTGGCATGTGTTGCAATGTTAATATTTCATCATTGATATATAAACTATCAGACTGCGTGGTGGGTAATAGTGGGTTTCAGTAGGCCTTTAAATAGAGTCTCAGATGAGTAACAGGTGTGCGTGCAAGGCAGGTGAAAATCAAGTAACCATGGTGACGAAACAAACTCACAGGTGCACAAGCAATAACAAAAGGAGACCAAACTAACAGAAACACAAAAACATGATCCGGACCACGGATCATGACAAAATCATCGAGCTTTAATACATTTGACTCAATAAATAAAGGGTTTGTATGTTCTCTATATTCCACATTATGTATTATTCTAATTGACATTTTTCGTAACACAGTAAACGAATGTAGCGCACATTTGTAGTTATTTCCCCATATTAGCCTGACTGATTGAAGTTGAAGGCATTCGCTTCCAGTATTACGTATAAAACATAAATGTAAATGTGTACTATGCGCGTGTGTGTGTGTGTGTGCGCGTGTGTGTGTTCCCAGCGAGTGCACAGCAGGAGCTTGTGAGACTGCTTAGATACTGTACATGTGTGCAGGCTTGGAGCAAAGACGTAACCCCAGGCTCAATACTCACAGTAAGTTAGCTGTGCTGCTTTTGGCCTAGGGGGGACTTAAGGATGCAATTAAAATGTGTATAAAGCATTTATATGCTGTTAAAGTAATTCTCTTCGATCCATGAAAAAACATGTCACTCTCCAAGTCAAACTTTGACAGAGGTCAAGCATGGAAGCTAATATTTAATTATAGAAATAACCCTTTCCACTGTCACTGTTTTCTAGAGCAGGATTGGAGTAGGTTTTCAGAGCTTTTGTTTTCCATTGTCAAGGAATCACAGGGTTGTGGAATGCTGAACTGTTACCTGCCTTTAAAGGCCTGCTGAAACCCACTACTACCCACCACGCAGTCTGATAGTTTATATATTAATGATGAAATATTAACATTGCAACACATGCCAATACGGCCTTTTTAGTTTACTAAATTGCAATTTTAAATTTCCCGGGAGTTCCGTCTTGAAAATGTTGTGTAATGATGACGTGTACGCAAGACGTCACAGGTTTTAAGGAAATATGAGCGCTGCACACACACAGAGCTAAAAGTCGTCTGCTTTAACGGCATAATTACACAGTATTTTGGAGATCTGTGTTGCTGAATATTTTGCAATTTGTTCAATTAATATTGGAGGAGTCAAAGTAGAAAGATGGAGTTGGGAAGCTTTAGCCTTTAGCCCAGGGGCGCTCACACTTTTTCTGCAGGCGAGCTACTTTTCCATTGACCAAGTCGAGGAGATCTACCTCATTCCTATTTATAATTTATATTTATTTATTTATGAAAGAGACATTTTTGTTAACAAGTTAATGGTGTTTAATGATAATACAAGCATGTTTAACACACATAGATTCCTTTCTTTCATGAAGACAAGAATATAAGTTGGTGTATTTGATTCTGATGACTTGCATTGATTGGAATTAGACAGTGGTGCTGATAACGTCCGCAGTTTCAAATGGAAGAAAAAAAAAGTCCTCCTTTCTGTCCAATACCACATGAAAGTGTTTTGATTTGGCATCTCATTTGTCCAACTTGCATACTCGTTTTTAAACACTTTGTTATGAGAGTAGCATATGTGTGTGGCCCTTTAATGTCTCGCAGCAGGTGAGTGACGTCAGTGAGAGTGCGGGTGGGCAAGCAAGTGAGAAAGCGGTCGCTGAGGGCGGGGGGGAAATACATTGGCATCAAACTGCGTAGCTTGCTAGCTTGTGCACGCTAGCTTTCTGAGACTCTTATTTTGTTAGCACAGGCAGGATGAAACTGGTCTTTTATGGTGAAGACAGGAACTGTGCAGTCGGTCTTTAGAGTTTTGACAGTAGGTACAGAGTCTCTAGAAATAAAATGTGTTTCTCTGCGTCCGCCCTGTTAGTGATTTTTTTCTTAAATATGAGCTCGCAGCAGCCAGCGTCATCTCACAAGATCCTCGGGTGCCGAGAATGTCAAACAACTGACGAAAGTGAAGTCTTGGTATGATTGATGATTGCTCATTTTTATGTATATTTTTTAATGCCTGGCTTGAGATCGACTGACACACCCTCCGAGATCGACCAGTCGATCGCGATCGACGTAATGGGCACCTCTGCTTTAGCCACACAAACACACAGTGATTCCTTGTTTAAAATTCCTAGAGGTGAAACTTTACTATGGATTAGAGCACGGTCAAACGAACATGGATCCCAGCGGAATGTCAACCAGCAGGTTTCGGTGAGAAAATTGTGGTAAAAAGTCGCTATTTACCGGATATCAGCTGAGCTGCCGTCGACTCCCCTGAAACACTGCGCGTCAACACACCCGTGGACACACCCCTCCAACTATCAGGTACAATTAAACTCACTAAAACACTAGCAACACAATAGAAAGATAAGGGATTTCCCAGAATTATCCTAGTAAATGTGTCTAAAAACATTGTTTTTTTGTCTAGTCCGTCGCTATCAATATCCTCAAACACAAATCTTTCATCATCGCTCAAATTAATGGGGAAATTGTCGTTTTCTCGGTCCGAATAGCACTTTTTGTTGGAGGCTCCCATTAAAATCAATGTGAATATGTGAGGAGCCCCACACTTGTGACGTCATCGTCTACGACTTCCGGTAGAGGCAGGGCTTTTCTCTTAGAACTGAAAGTTGCGAACTTTATCGTGGATATTCTCTACTAAATCCTTTCAGCAAATATATGGCAATATCGCAAAATGATCAAGTATGACTCATAGAATGGACCTGCAATCACCGTTTGAATAAAAAAAAAATCTCATTTCAGTAGGCCTTTAAGTTTGTACAGTATACAGGTATTAGTATAGTACTGCGATAGTAATGAATCATAGACGGTACTACACCGCCACTGAAAAGTACCGGTCCCGCACTCCCACGAGCCCCCGTCGTTGCCACGTCGTGTCATTGCTAGTTTCACGAGCAGAGGAGCATGTTCGCCAGCGCACACGTACGGAGTACTTACAAGCAGACACATTGTGGAGACAGAAAAGAGAGAACTGACGCATTTTGGATTAAAAAATAGCGATAAAGGTGACGTTATAAGAAACACCCTCAGGAAGAGGTGCTTTAAGACAGGGCTACCTAGCTAGCGGCTAAATTCCATACATCGTAGGCGTTTTTTTTAGCTACTTCTAAATCACTAATCCTTGCCTCCGTGGTGAAACCCAATATCTAAGTTACAATTAAACCAGTGTGGGTGGCACCGGGAGCAAGTGGGTAAAGTGTCTTGCCCAAGGACACAGTGGCATTGACTAGGATGGCGGAAGCGGGAATCGAACCTGCAACCCTCAAATTGCTGGCACGGCCACTCTACCAACCGAGCTACACCGCCCCACAAACGTGACGAGTTTGACCCTGCGTAAATTCTAGGCATATGCTAATTATTTTGCGAAACGAGTTTGATCCGGCGGAAATTCTAGACATGCGCTAATAAAAATAATATTTTGCGAAACGAATTTCGACCCGGCGTTAATCCTGAGCCGGCGGTAATGCTAAGCATGCGCTAATTATTTTGCGAAAAGAGTTTGACCCGGCAGTAATTCTAGGCAGGCGCATACTATATACCCGGCGGCAAATCAAGGAAATACGGTAACCCACAACTGATGATCAAGTGTATTTACAGTTTGTAGTTTTCTGGAATCATAACATAAAACAGCAGCAATACTGGAGGAAAAGCAGCTAACCAAACGAAATAGCAAATTAGTGCTGCGGAAGGACAATTGATGAACTAATGAACATTGTAGGACAACTGAACGTTGCCAAGTTTTGTGCCATAAGTTAGACAGATGGGACAATTATGGCTGTTAAAATATATTACAAATGCACATTGCTCCTTTAATTGAAACTGATGTACTTTATTTTTATGGCAAAATAAAAATGATATATTGTTCAGGAAAAATCAAATCTTCGCAGAGACGCAACGTAAAATTGGGCAAATACAGCCACAGACACAAGATTAGGGGCTGCGCGAGGCTCACAACATCGATTGTTTGTGCAGATGATGTGTACGTCTTTAGTTCCACACTGTTGCCTTCACAATAACCATGAGTCCCTCAAGCACCTCACAAGCGAAATTTAGGTTCCATTAAGGCAAATTCCAGCAGCCTGGTCCAAAACTCCCATAATTGGAAGACTGCAAAGTAATCAGTTTAGAGAGGCCGTTAGTTTTTTCTCTCAAGTCAACTACTGCATCAGTAAGCAGTGCAAAGTGAAAAATTACTAGCCCTCACGATTGCAAATAACATCAGCCTAAAGCAAGATGCTGAGACACAGTAGAGCACTAAGATGTGGTTTTGGTAAGAAAAAAATGAGTCACACCTTTTTGCCTCCTCTCCTCACTTTCATTGAAGATACTTTGGACTTTCACGCTCTGACAAACTCAATTAATAGAAGCAAATTATGATGCCCTTGTGAAGCCAATGGCGCACAGATTGTTTCATCTGTTCCGTCTTCCATATGAATCCCCATTTCATATTGTTTTTAGGCGATGGCTGACTTTTGGTAGCAGTGGATTTCGCCCTCTCGTACATACCCTACACTGCAGAGGTAAGTTCATTTCTCTGAAGTCGGGGAACTAAAAAATAAAAGTGCCAAAAAAACAGATTAGGATCATACGTGATGCGTCACGTGATACGTCACTTCCTGTCAAGCAAAAAATAAGCAATGAAAGCATTTTTTTACCATTAACTGTCACGTGGGGGTCGCATCTTTATGCGGGGTCGTTCCACTGGAATGCAGACGGACAACTCCGGACAAAGCGTGAAGGTAGGAGATGATTTATTTTCCATAAATCATACACAGTCAATACAAACAGGAAACAAAAAAAATAAACGCGTGCAGATCGCACGAGAGGCTAAGGGAAAAAACTTAGCACAGGAATCAGCCAGAAAACAAGACATGAACCTACGTGAATGTTGCATATAGCAAACAACGAAGCCAGTCGGAGTGTGGCGAGCAACGTGAATAATTAGCTCTCTGATTAGTGCCTGGCAGCAGGTGAACGTGCCAAACACTAACCAGAGGCAGGTGAAACCAATCAGTACCCATGGTGACCAAAACAAACCCAGGAGTGCACAAAACAGGAAGTGAGAGAGTCCGGATTTAACAGAACATGACTAAACAAAACATGATCCGGGCCACGGATCATGACTGTACCCCCGCCCTCAAGGACAGATTCCAGATGTCCCCAGAATACTACAAAAAAACAACTTCAAGAGTCACAGGAGGGCGGAGGGAGGACTTGGTGGTGGGTCGCTAGGCCAAGTGTTCCCGAATCCACAGAGGACAAGTCAAGTGGCGGCAGCGAGGGGAATGCCGCTGCAGCAGGCGAGGCGGGCGACCACGGAACATGGACGTGAGTGATGCCAGAACCTCAGCAGCCTTTGAGTTCTACGCCCAAGTTGCGGGCGTCCCTGCTGTCTGCGCCAAGGTCGTCCATTAATCGGTCACTGAGGACAACGTGTGCGGGCGCCTGATGGCCGCTGGTGCTGTAGACCAGGCAGAGGTCGCGGTGGCGACGATGCTTGAGATGAGAGCGTTGCCGTGGGACAGACCCCCGGAGACAAGAAAGAGGGAGGCGGTATCGTGGGAAGCCCCCCCGGAGACGCGGAAGACAGAGGCCCCTCTGGAGCTTGAGCGACTGGCTAAGGAGCCTGCCGTGGTGCAGGAACAGGCACTAGCCATGGAACAGGAACAGGCGCTAGCCGTGGAGCGGTTGCTAGCCTTGGAGCAGGTTTGGGTGCTAACCACGGTGCAGGTTCGGGTGCCAACCGAGGTACAGGAGCTGGTGCCAGCCGAGGTGCAAGAACTGGTGCCAGTCGAGGTGCAGAAACTGGTGCCAGCAAAGTTGCAGAAACTGGTGCCAGCCAAGGTGCTGGAACTGGTGCTGGAACCAGTCGTGGAGCCGATACTGGTCGTGACTTTGGCGGAGGTGACCTGGCTGGGTGTTGAGGATTGGACTGCCGAACAACAGGTGGTGGTGGTCGGGCAGGAAGTTGTTGCTTGGTCGAGCGCAGCTGTGTCACCCCACTAGCCCACCCGACTAGCCCAAAAAGCGGATACCAGACGCTTCCTGTGCCATCTGGAACCATCTTTGGGAGTGGATGGAAGGTTTCTACACCCCAACTGAGATTGTGGTGGAGAACAGGAGGAAAAAGTCAGTGATGTGGGCAGGGCTAGAGTCCTTGGGGGCGGAGCTTGAGTCTTGAAGGATAGTGACTGACCTGGTGAGTGAGTCTGTAAAAAAATATGTTGGTATTCTATTATGGTTGCATTAATGTCCTTAGTGGGAGGCAGACAGAATGAATTTGATAAAAAAATAATCCTGCTCTTTGACGTCATCACAATTCGGCGGCGTGATACTATCAGCGCGGGACTCCATCACAGCCCAGTCAGTGAATTGTTTGGCGAAGTGACTGATTGGATTACGCCTTCGGCGAGTCGTCTGTCTCGCAGCCTCTGTTTTTTGTTTGATGTAGCTTTATTTTTATGCGCTTACTGGGATGTCTCTGCACTACTGTGCTATGATCGCCAAGCACTGCCTAATATTAGAGCTCAAAACTTTAGCGAGACATGGGTACCCACATTTGACCTTGGAAAGGGTAACAAAACCCCCTCCCGTGCTGTAGGGTATCCCCGCTTACCTGCGTCGTACACCTGCGGCTCCCTCACGAAAAAAGCGCTCCAAGAGCCAGGGGAAGAGGGGAGGTATTCTTGTGAAACTTAAGCTCCTGCTGACATCCTCTTGCACGTTCGATCATTGCCTCCTTCCTGGTGGACACTGCCGGCCTACCTCCAATGCCCAGCGCATGGTGCGCTGGATCCGACCTGTCGTCCATACCCTGGGTGACATCCTGGCGCCGGCGGCCGTTGCTGCCTCCTGCTCTTCTCCGCTGCTTCTCCTCCCGGTTGACCTGGAGGAATTGCCGGGCCTCGCTCCTCCTGGCCTAGTCTCATGGCGCTCTCCGGTCCGTGGGTGTGGGCGTGGTTTTGACCGCTTCGCCCTACGCATGCTAAGCGTGCTAATATTACCTGCTAGCGAGGAGTTTAATCCTCGCAAGGAGTTTAATCCTCTGATACTGGTCCTTGGCGAACAAGATGATCTGGCTCAACGACTTCTTTACCACCGTGAGTTGGATTTTATGTTCCTCAACGAGACCTGGTTGACTGTTAGAGAAAATGTGATATTCTCTGAATTGCTTCCATTGGATTGTGATTTCCTCAGCTCTTACAGGACTACAGGCAGGTGCGGAGGAGGTTTAGCTTCTCTTTACATTATCTTTATTCACTTGCCAGCAGATTCCACACGCTACCTACGCTAGTTTTGAACTGCATCTCTTTGAATTGGCTCTGTTCTATGCGCAGTGGTGTACCGTCCACCTAAATTTAACATACTTTTTACATCACTTTGCTGATTTTCTGTGGGGGATCTTGGTGAATTCCGACCAAATTGTAATCTGTGGCGATTTTAATGTTTATGTTTGCTGCCAATCAAAATCTCTGGTCCAAGATTTTCTGAATCTCCTTGATTCATTTGACCTCAAGCAATCTGTCATTGGAACGACACACGAAAAGGGACACGCTTTAGATGCTGTGGTATCCTATGGTTTATCTGTGTCTGTAAATGAATTATGTGGTATGTCTCTCTCGGAACATTCACCGATTTTGTTTACAACCGTAATCCCGTGCTCTGGTAATAATTCCCATGCCCCCGAGCGCCGCTCACGCATGATCAACCTTTCAACACCTTCTATTTTCTCAGTTGCCTTCAATAGCTCTTCAATCTGTGCACTTGGTGTAAACTGTGATTTTACTGCTGACAAATTTTTTCCCATGTTTACCTTGGCTTGTACTGATATTTCAGACTCAGATCCAAACGGAGCAAAGCTCTTCCAACACCATGGCTAAATGACTCCTTGCGTGCTCTCAGACACCCTTGCAGGTGAGCCAAGCAAAAGTGGATTAAGGATAGGCTTCATGTTTCCCTCCAAATCATGCAGGACTCCCTGTGTGAATACCAACGAGTTGTAAAAGCATCGAAAACTAAGTATATTTCTACCTTGAGCTCCAGCAAGTCACAAACCCCAAGTTCTTTTTAATGTTTTACTCTCTAATCGACGCCCGCGATGTTGTCCCCTCACACCTCACCTGTCCTCTGTGAAAGTTTTCTAAACTTCTTCATTGACAAAATCTCTGCACTCAGACCATCTGACACCTCTGCTCCTCCTTTCCCTCCCCTCCCCCACTTCTCCAGCTTGCTGTTTTCGAGCAGTTTGAGCCGATCTCCCTTTCTTCCCTCTCGGACGCAGTCAAACACCTGCGGCCCACATATTGCCCATCAGAGAGCCTTCCCTCTTGCCTTCTCAAAGAAGTCCTGGATTCAGTCAGCCCAAATATTTTGTGGGTGATTAACACCTATTTCACCTCCGGATATGTCCCGGCCGCTTTTAAGCATGCTGTGGTGCAGCCTTTAATTAAAAATAAAAACCTCGATCCCCCTGTTGTTTCCAACTTCAGGCCCATCTTTCAGTTACCCTTTCTGTCCAAAGTCCCTGAGAGAGTAGTGTATGTCCAGTTACAATGTTTTCTAGCTATCAATAACATCCACAAGAAATTCCTGTCTGGTTTCAAAACATCTCAAAGCACTGAAACGGCACTCCCGAAAGAGCAAAACGAACTGCTTCTGGCCGCTGACTCTGATGGTCCTGTGATCCTGGTTCTCCTGGACCTCACAGCTGCCTTCGACACGGTGGAACACAGGATCCTATTGTCACAACTGAAGCAGTACTTGGGCATCTCAGGTGTAGACTTAAGCTGGTTTCAGGGCGACCTAACTGACTGGAGTTTCTCTGTGCAGCTAGGATACAATCTCTCCTCTGTGGCCCCTCTTACCTGTGGGGTTCCTCAAGGGTCAATCATCGGTCCCATACTCTTCTTACTGTACATGCTACCTTTAGGTGAAATCCTGGTCAAGCACAATGTCTCATTCCATTGCTACGTCGATAATGTTCAGATCTACTTACCTCTTAAGGCCACAGAACAAATCGCACTTCAGCCACTGCTTGACTGTGTGACTGACTTCCTCAACCTTAACGAAAGCAAGACCGAGATCATTATCTTCGGCGAAACATCTTCAGCCTCGTTTGTCAGTGCTTTAGGTCCTCTTGGTGAAAACATCCGTGAGAAATTTCGGAGTGATCTTCGATAGTGCCTTTAAATTCACCAAACAAGTCAGCTCAGTGGTTAGGACCAGCGTTTAGCGTCTCAGAACCCTAGCAAAGACTAAGGCCTATCTCTCTCAGAGATACCTGGAGACCGCTATCCACGCTTTCATCACACACCGGATAAACAATAACAACTCACTGTACGCTGAAATTGATCAGGCATCACCCGCCGTCTGCAGCTTGTGCAAAACGCGGCTGCCCGTCTCCTCACCAGCACCAAAAAACACGACCACCCCTGTCTTGGCTTCACTCCACTGGCTCCCTGTCCATCACTGCATTGATTTGAAATAACTTTTAACTGTTTTTAAATCCCTAAATGGCCTGGCGCCACAATACCTGACCGAGCTTCTGCACCATCATACCAGCTGATCAACTGCTGCTGTTGGTTCCCAGATCCAGGCTAAAGACTAGAGAGGACAGAGCCTTCTCCGTTGCCGCCCCTAAGCTCTGGAACAGCCTACCCCTCCACATTAGGCCAGCCCAGAGCCTGGGGGTCTTCAAAACCCTTCTTAAGACCTATCTCTTCTCGTTGGCTTTTAACCTGAGTGAAGTGAAGTGAAGTGACTCAAAGCGATTTTTTACATAGTGAAACCCAATATCTAAGTTACATTCAAACCAGTGTGGGTGGCACTGGAAGCAGGTGGGTAAAGTATCTTTCCCAAGTACACAACGTCAGTGACTAGGATGGCGGAAGCGGGAATCGAACCTGCAACCCTCAGGTTGCTGGCACGGCCACTCTACCAAACGTGCTAAACCGGTTGGTAGAGTTTATTATTTTTATCTTGCAATTTACTTTTTATCCGAACCCTTTCACTGTATTTCTTTTGCAACGTTTTCATTTAGCCTATGCATTGTTTATGTTCTTCGTTTTTTTTTGTTTTTTGTTTATATTTTTGCTGTATGCTTTTTAACCCGTAAAGCTCTTCAATCCAATTTAAAAGTTGTTGTAAACGTGCTATATAAATAAAATGCCTTGTCTTGCCTTGCCCATTTCGGCTGCTTGGGGCTTGCTCTTGTCCGAAGGAGGAGTGTGCGATGCATGTGGGATTGATGCGTCCTGACGGCGAGTCGAAGCCTTCTTGGACGGATTCCGTTCTCGCTGACGCGTCCTGTACTGCGGTGTGGCGATGTCCTCGGGCCAAAGGGAGTGGATTTTCACCAGCAAACCACCAGAGCCCCAACCAATCTATTCTAGTTCCACGGGGGAATAGCAGAGCGTCTCCGCCTCCATCGCTCCCAACACCCTCCCCGTACCTGCATCCACCTCCTCGGAGCCCGTTGCGTAATAACGTTTTGCTGGCTTTGTTTTGTAATGTGGGGGTCACATTTTTATGCGGTGTCGTCCTACTGGGATGTAATAGGAAAACCCCGGACAAAGCGTGAATGTAGGAAATGATTTATTCTCCATAAATCATACACGGTCAACACAAACAGGAAACAAACAAAAGAAGCGTGTGCCGATCGCACGAGAGGCTAAGGGAAAAAAACTTAGCACAGGAATCAGCCAGGAAACAAGACATGAACCTATGTGAATGTTGCATATAGCAAACAACGAAGCCAGCAAGAGTGTGGCTAGCAACATGAATAAATAGCTCTCTGATTAGTGCTCGGAAGCAGGTGAACGCGCCGAACACTAAACAGAGGCAGGTGAAACCAATCAGTACCCATGGTGGCCAAAACAAACCCAGGAGTGCACAAAACAGGAACTGAGAGTGTCCAAAACTAACATAACATGACTAAACAAAACATGATCCGGGCGACGGATCATGACAATTAATAATTTTAAAGTTTTCCTAACCACTGATTGTCATCACAGCCATGGGAAATTTTGTTGAAATCTTCAAACCACTCCTAATGAGAGGCACAGATTTTCTGAAAGCAGCGAATTGGAAGCGCCGCTGGCCTGCTAGCAGACCCACTGCAATTCAAAGCGGTTGCCTTGCCACTTGAAGCCATAAGGAGATTAAGCTGCGGGTTGTTTGGGAGAGTTTCTGACCACACAGAGCGATCTCATTTGACAGGCTGACACCTCCAATTGGGTATGAAATTATTGAAATATACAGTTAAAAGTGTTGCAAGTCGCTAAAGAGGCAATAACTGTCTGCGGGCTGCTATAGCAACGATGCCGAAACCCAGGCTACTTAACATCTCAAAGCCCCAAACTTTTGGTCTCATCAAATAAGTTTGTGCTATCAGGATACAAAGGGAGGCAGAAAATCACATTGGTCTTACAAAAAATAGGCCAAATGTGGACAAAAAATTGACAACTTTCAATCAACTATGAAATCAGATGTGGGATGTCGGTGGGAAATCTATGATCAGAGATAGGAAGTCGAAGAATAGATCAGAAAGCACATGTAGTACGCCTGCAAGCACACGAAGAAAGCCTGCAAACCCTGAATAACAACTTGATAAAGGAGCTGCATGATCTATAAGGATAATGTGATGAATCTTCTAAAGGAGCAAACAGAAATGTGAAAAGAGATAAGGTTCTCTGAGAGGATTTTATAGCAATGCATCAATAAGTGAGGGTTCTTCAGCACGGAAACATCGCACTGAAAAATATAGATAATATGGATCAGGAGAAACAAAATAAATTATATAATTGTGACGGGGCTGTGTATCATTCCCAGATCCAGCGCCAGAGTTATGGATAATGGGGGAGAACTACATTAAATGAATGTTGCCTCAGCAGAACTACAAGTGATACATTTTCTGCAATCGGAGAAAATTGATGTCGATATCAACACAATTGACACTTGCTATCCATCCATCCATCCATTTTCTACCGATTGTCCCTGTGGCAGGGGTGGCTGGAGCCTGTCTCAGCTGCATTTGGACTGAAGGCCTATTACACCCTGGACAATTTGCTACCTCATTGCAGGGCCCATCCACACATGCATCCCACTGAATGGAAAAAAAACAACAACGACTTTCCAGTCATTCTCATGAAATTTGAAGACTGAAAATCCAAAATCAACATTGCTGTAACACAGAAAGAAGTTGAACAGTATAAATGCGCACATGAATAAGCACCTAACTAAACACAGTGCTTGCATCACTAAGAAAGAATGCGAATTGAGGAAGCAGGCAAAAATTCAGGGTATATGGAGCACTAACAGCAAAATCTACATCGAGATGAATGGAGGGCCAGAAACCAGAGTAAGGCAAGGCAATTCTATTAATAGAGCACAATTTGTACACAAAGAAATTCAAAGTGCTTTACAGAAAATTCCAAGAATGAAAAATAATTAAAATGACAATTGTCTGTCTATCTGTGTTGGCCTTGCGATGAGTGGCGACTTGTCCAGGGTGTACCCTGCCTTCCGCCCGAGTGTAGCTGAGATGGGCTGCAGCACCACCCGCTACCCCAAAAGGGAAAAGCGTTAGAAAATGGATGAAAATCGTCATAAAAACAATCAGAATTGATCAAAGTCAAAGTCAAAGTTAAAGGCCTACTGAAACCCACTACTACGCACCACGCAGTCTGATAGTTTATATATCAATGATGAAATATTAACATTGCAACACATGCCAATACGGCCTTTTTAGTTTACTAAATTGCAATTTAAAATTTCCCTAAGTTTTTTCTTGAAAACATCGCGTAATGATGACGTGTACGCTTGACGTCACGGGCTGTTAGGAATATGAGCGCTGCGCACACACACAGCTAAAAGTCGTCGGCTTTACCGGCATAATTACACAGTATTTTGGAGATCTGTGTTGCTGAATCTTTTGCAATTTGGAGGAGTCAAAGTAGAAAGATGGAGTTGGGAAGCTTTAGCCTTTAGCCACACAAACACACGGTGATTCCTTGTTTAAAATTCCTGGAGGTGAAACTTTACTATGGATCAGAGTGGACATGGATCCCGACCACTTGTCAACCAGCAAGTTTCGGTGAGAAAATTGTGTTTAAAAAGTCGCTTCTTACCACATATCAGCTGTGCTTGTGCCGCCCATAAAGCTGCCGTCGACTCCCCTGAGACACTGCGCGTCAAGACACCCGTGGAGACACCCTTCCGACTATCAGGCACTATTTAACTCACTAAAACACTAGCAACACAATAGAAAGATAAGGGATTTTCCAGAATTATCCTAGTAAATGTCTCTAAAAACATATGAATCCGTCTCAATGCAATCGCGTTTTTTTTTGTTTTATTTTTTTCTAGTCCGTCGCTATCAATATCCTTAAACATGAATCTTTCCTCCTCCCTCAAAATAATGGGGAAATTGTCATTTTCTCGGTCTGAATAGCTGTTTTTTTGAGGCTCCCATTAAAATCAATGAGAATATGTGAGGAGCCATCAACATGTGACGTCATCGTCTGCGACTTCCGATAGAGGCAAGGCTTTTCTCTTAGTAACGAAAGTTGCGAACTTTATCGGGGATGTTCTCTACTAAATCCTTTCAGCAAAAATATGGCACTATCGCGAAATGATCAAGTATGACACATAGAATGGACCTGCTATCCCCGTTTAAATAAGAAAATCTCATTTCAGTAGGCCTTTAAAGTACCAATGATTGTCACACACACACACACTAGGTGTGGTGAAATTTGTCCTCTGCATTTGACTCATCCCCTTGATCACCTCCTGGGAAGTGAGGGGAGCAGTGGGCAGCAGCGATGCCGAGCCCGGGAATCATTTATGGTGATCATAAATAAAAATCAATCAAAGCTGTAGATATAAATATTTTCAGATGTCATATGCACAATTAAATGTGTTTTCAGGCTGGATTTGAACATTGTCAAGGTTGAGGCCTACCTCACGTTTACAGGAAGACTATTACAGATTTTAGGAGCATACAACTGAAACACAGTTTTAAGTTTGCTCCTGACTCTAGGCGCCAGCAGGAGTCCACTTCCAGAGGTTCTCAGAGCCCGAGATGGTTCATATGGTTCTAACATGTCAGAGATGTACTGGCGACTGGCGACTGTCGACTTTCCAATCCTCTTGGCAACTTTTTTTTATAAAAACTTACTAGCGACAAATCTAGCAACTTTTTCCGGTGTTATTGGAGCATTTTTGTGTCTGGGAGAAACTTATATCTTGGAGACTCTGAGTTGAAAGTACACTGCAAGCAGTAGCGGGTGCTGTTGGGAATTCCAGAGGTCTGCGCATGTGCAAATCTTTTGCCCTGTTTTATTGTGCATGCCATCTGTACTGGGAAGATCAAAAGTTCCAAGCTGGAAGTTTCCACTGTGACTTGAGATGTAAATGTTTCTCAACTGTCACACTTAAATACATGACTAAATTTGATTGGCCTTTTGTACACAGCCTCAGTCACTTACTCACCTCTCCTGTGTGTTGAACATCTCGCTAGCGAGCTCATCATGTCAGTCAATGCAGAGAAGAGACCCACACGCCTCCACACAGCACATGAAATGCACATGTGCAAAGCTGCCACTTTTTCCGCCTTGGTGCACAGAGCGAGATGTAAATGTAAATATTGTTTCACTGTCATGTCAAGCTAATACAAATCACTGCAACGTCCCAATTCCATCGTTCATGTTAATTAGCCAGTCATTAGATTTGGTTCATTAGGGAATATTACAAGCCTCCATTCTTTTGATCAGATTTATACTGTAGCATATAACATAGTAGAACAAACGTGATTTTAAAAACAACTAAGAATCAAAAGAAAAAAGCTAAAGGGGAACATTATCACCAGACCTATGTAAGCGTCAATATATACCTTGATGTTGCAGAAAATAGACGATATATTTTTTTAACCGATTTCCGAACTCTAAATGGGTGAATTTTGGCGAATTAAACGCCTTTCTATTTCTCGCTCTCGGAGCGATGACGTCAGAACGTGACATCACCTAGGTAGTCAACGCCATTTTCTTCACCACATTACACGCAGCAAGTCAAATCATCTCTGTTTTTTTCCGTTTTTTTTACTGTTTTCCGGTACCTTGGAGACATTATGCCTCGTCGCTGTGTTGTCGGAGGGTGTAACAACACGATCAGGGACAGATTCAAGTTGATTTACATAGAATGTGCATCGATTAGCACGGCATGCTAATCGATGCTAACATGCTATTTAGGCTAGCTGTATATACATATTGCATCGTTATGCCTCATTTGTAGCTGAATTTGCATCCACCCTTTCCCTTCATCCACATTTAATGCCAAACAAACACGAGCAATCGGCGGATTTAAGTTGTTCCAGTGTCAAGAGATGCGAAACTCCCTTGTTTGGTTTTTACCGGCGATGCTACGACAGAGATGGCAAGAATGTCTGGATATCCTGCGACACTCAAAGCAGATGCGTTCCCAACGATAAAGTCAATGAAATCACAAAGGTGAGTTTTGTTGATGTTATTGACTTATGTGCTAATCAGACATATTTGTTCGCGGCATGACTGCCAGCTAATCGATGCCAACATGCTATTTAGGCAAGCTGTATGTACATTTGTAGCTGTATTTGCATCCAGCGTTTCCTTCCACCCACATTTAATGCCAAACAAACACTTACCAATCGACGGATTTAAGTTGCTCCAGTGTCACAATATGCGAAACTTCCGATCGTTGGTCTGCACATTTTACCGGCAATGCTAAGGCAAACATGGCCGAATAGTGTCAATAG
Source organism: Nerophis ophidion (assembly GCF_033978795.1). NCBI lineage: Eukaryota > Metazoa > Chordata > Actinopteri > Syngnathiformes > Syngnathidae > Nerophis > Nerophis ophidion. The sequence continues at coordinate 58,827,051 of NC_084616.1, forward strand.
CTATTCGGTCAATAGCTTTCAGTTTCTTCTTCAATTTCGTTTCCGCTATCTGCCTCCATACTCCAACCATCCATTTCAATACATGCGTAATCTGTTGAATCGCTTAAGCCGCTGAAATGCGAGTCTGAATCCGAGCTAATGTCGCTATATCTTGCTGTGCAATCCACCATCTGTTTGTATTGGCATTGCTAAGTGACGTCACAGGGAAATGGACAGTGGCTTCGCAGATAGCGCAAATCAGGCACTTTAAAGTTTTTTTCAGGGATATTCCGGGACGGGTAAAATTTTGAAAAAAACTTCTAAAAATAAAATAAGCCATTGGGAACTGATTTTTATTGGTTTTAACCCTTCTGAAATTGTGATAATGTTCCCCTTTAACTTGCAGTTTTAATCATACTCACTGTTGTGCCTCTCCTACAGCAGCAATCAAAATTAATTTGCATAATTCATTTTAATGGCTTGCAAATGGCGTGATGACGTCATCTAGCGACTTCTAGGGGCTTCTAGGACAGCCAGTAGCTACTTTCCTTGCTGCGGAGTTGGCAACACTGTTGTCGGGACCTAAGCACTGGATGTACTGCAGTTGCTTTACAGCTCGTTTAGAGAGCCCAGTGAGAAGGCCATTGCGTACTTGCTGTCAAAGACATCAAGTCAAATCTGGAAAAAATTGAAATATATTAAAGCAGTGGTCCCCGATTGGTACCGGGCCGCACAAGAAAAAAAAAAAAAAAATATTAAATCAACATAAAAAACACAATATATACAATATATATCAATCTAGATCAATACAGTCTGCAGGGATGGATTCCGTAAGCACACATGATTGTATTTCTTTATGATGAACCCCCCCACCCCCCCAACACCCTTCACCCCCCGTCAGTGGGACAAGAAGGTTGGGACCACTGTATTTAAGTTCACACCGCTTTGACAACAATTACACAGATAATTGACACAAAACAAAAATATCCGTCTAACATCAACACTAGAGATGTCCGAAAATGGCTTTTTTGCTGATATCTGATATTCCGATTTTGTCCAACTCTTAAATACCGATACGGATATCAACCTATACCAATATATACAATCGTGGAATTAACACATAATTACGCCTAATTTTGTTGTGATGCCCCGCTGGATGCATTAAACAATGTAACAAGGTTTTCCAAAATAAATCAACTCAAGTTATTGAAAAAAAAATGCCAACATGGCACTGCCATATTTATTATTGAAGTCACAAAGTGCATCCTTTTTTTGACATGCCTCAAAACAGCAGCTTGGAATTTGGGACATGCTCTCCCTGAGAGAGCATGAGGAGGTTAAAGTGGGCGGGGATAAGTTGGGGGGGGGTGTATATTATAGCGTCCCAGAAGAGTTAGTGCTGCAAGGTGTTCTGGGTATTTTTCCCCTCACCCTCAGTGTGACCTGTATGGCTGTTGAACAAGTATGCCTCGCATTCACTTGTGTTTGTGAAAAGCCGCATATATTGTGTGACTGGGCAGGCATACAAAGGCAGTACCTTTAAGGTTTATTGGCGCTTTGTACTTCTCCGTACGTCCGTGTACACAGCGGCATTTTGAAAAGTCATACATTTTATCATATGAAACTGATACCACGATGAGGTGGCGACTTGTCCAGGGTGTACGCCGCCTTCCGCCCGATTGTAGCTGAGATAGGCGCCAGCGCCCCCCGTCACCCCAAAAGGGAATAAGTGGTAGAAAATGGATGGATGAAACTGATACCGTTATTTTAAAACCAATAACGATAATTTCCGATATTACATTTTATCGGCTGATTAATATCGGCAGTTCGATATTATTGGACATCTCTAATCAACACCACTACCTTACAATAAATTACTGAACAACAATATCTAGATTTGGGAGCACATTCATCCACACTCATGGACATTCATCAAGCAACAAAAAATATTGCTGAAGCGGAACATCTGGATTGGAAACCTTCAGCAACATAAAACATAAAAGTCTGGAATTAGAGAATGATAAAGATCATGATACAATTGTTTCTCCCACATCCGAAGTGCATGTTTAAATGAATGATATAGTAGCAAGACTAAAACTGACAACAAACTGTCAGTTACTTATTTCAACAGCAGAAGCCTGAAAGCAAACTACAACAACATGAAGCATTTTTGGAACAATTCAACAAAAATTTTAAAATGATCGCTATCACAGAAAGATGGAATGATGCTAAAAAAGAAATAGATTTTGATCTGGAAGGATATGAGCTAAATTACATCAACAGAACCAACAAGAACTGAGGGGCAGTAGCGGGGTGCTTGATGAAGAACCTCAACTACAAAATAGTAAAAAAAAACCATCTAATTAGCTTTTGATACCATTTTAGAGTGCATAGCATTGAAATATTAATCAAAAAAGCAAATACGTATCGATTAGCTGTAAAATTTGATGATATTTAGATATATTCAAATTTGAAAAAAAGCGAAAACGTATTGATTAGCTGTATATATAGAACACCTAAATTAAGTATTGAAATGTTTAAGGATTGGGTTAAGGCAACTCTGACGGAATTCAATCAAAACGTACATTTCTAATACAATAAAATATATTGGTACATCTATTAACACACACACACACACACACACACAGACACACACACACACACACGCACACACACGCACACACACACACACACACACACACACACACACACACACACACACATTCATATATTTATACATACATATATACGTATGTATATATATGCGGTACATCACCCTGACTTGGTCATTTGATAAGTAACTCGCCTGCTAAAAAGTGTGGCTGCCCCTGGAATATCATTTATTGGAAATAATTTGTTTGAACTTTTATTGTTCTACAAAATAACAAAATGAACAGAATTAAATTAATGACTTTACTGAGTTTTTTTTTAAATCATGATTTAGTTTATGTTAACCTACAGTGTCCTGGCTGAGAACCAAACCCTCTCCACTTGAACAAAACCGATACATAAGCCATTGTAAAAAAAATCACAAGATCTTCAGGTACAATTTGCGTTATTATTCCCTTAGTGCAAGTGTCAGTCAACAAAAAAACTAAAAAAGAGGGGAGCACGAGCGTCCCCTTGTTTAGTTTTTTTTATTTGTCTTAGTTGTTCGTGATTCATATAGCTGTGTGAAGGCCATCTTGCTTTTATCTTGCATCTAACCGCTGATTGGTCAGTTGCTGCATGCTGTCAATTATCATAATATTGGCAAAAAAACAGTCTCAGAAACCCAGGGGATAAGCCTCAGCCTAAGCGACTGTTTTCCCCTTGGTGCTCTTGTTTGACTTGCCTACATTTAGTAGTGTAACATTACTTTTGGATACTAAAAAGTGCAGGGAATAAAACTGCTTTTTGAAAAAGTGCAGGAAAAAAATGTCCACACTGCCCCCTTCCCAAAATTAAGTCCATGAACCCAAGTACAAAGTATCAAGTACAAACCCAATTTCCATAAGAGTTGGGAAATTGTGTTGGATGTAAATATGAACGGAATACAATGATTTGAAAATCATTTTCAACCCAGATTCAGTTTAATATGCTACAAAGACAACATATCAATCTCTAAAGGATATCACCACATGGGCTCAGGATCACTTCAGAAAAACACTGTCACTAAATACAGTTCCTCGCTACATCTGTAAGTGCAAGTTATAGCTCTACTATGCAAAGCGAAAGCCATTTATCAACAACATTCAGAAACGCCGCTGGCTTCTCTGGGCCTGAGATCATCTAAGATGGACTGATGCAAAGTGGAAAATTGTTTCTGGAAATATTCAACATCGTGTCATCCGGACCAAAGGGCAAGCAAACCATTTAGACTGTTATCGACGCAAAGTTCAAAAGCCAGCATCTGGGATGGTATGAGAGTGCATTAGTGCCCAAGGAATGGGTAACTTACACATCTGTGAAGGCACCACTAATGCTGAAAGGTACATGCAGCCTTTGGAACTACATATGCTGCCATCTAAGCGCCGTCTTTTTCATGGACGCCCCTGCTTATTTCAGCAAAACAATGCCAAGCCACATTCAGCACGTGTTACAACAGCGTGGCTTCGTAAAAAAAGAGTGCAGGGACTTTCCTGGCCCGCCTGCAGTCCAGACCTGTCCCCCATCGAAAATGTGTGGCGCATTATGAAGCGTAAAATACGACAGCGGAGACCCTGGACTGTTGAACGGCTGAAGCTCTACATAAAACAAGAATGGGAAATAATTCCACTTTCAAAGCTTCACCAATTAGTTTCCTCAGTTCCCAAACGTTTATTGAGTGTTGTTAAAAGAAAAGGTGATGTAACACAGTGGTGAACATGCCCTTTCTCAACTACTTTGGCACGTGTTGCAGCCATGAAATTCTAAGTTAATTATTATTTGCAAAAAAAAAAAATAAAGTTTATGAGTTTGAACATCAAATATCTTGTCTTTGTAGTACATTCAATTGAATATGGGTTGAAAAGGATTTGCAAATCACTGTATTCCTTTTATATTTAGATTTAAAACAATTTCCCAACTCATATAGAAACGGGATTTGTACAATGAAGACTGAACAAAAATGACTTTAAGAAAGACAGCAAAATGCAATGCGGCAAAAAAAGACATGGCGCAATAAAGCTGTGAAATTTAGGCAGCTAAATTCAGCATGCAGGACCAGCGCCAGTAAGCCAAAGAGAGTGAGTGTTTAAACAAGTGTTGTGACTCCTACACGGCCCACGCCGCATATCGAATCGCATCAGTGTATTGTGGAGAAGGTCTAGCGGGTCATCAGCAGTGAGAGCAGAGGCAGCTGAGAATAGCCTTGTAAGGCTTTGCTGACAGTCCGCCTGACGCTTGGACTCCAAAGCAGCGAGTGAAGGCCAGCTGAACTGCTATTCATGTGGAGCTCATGGGGCGGATGGGAGGTGTGTATGGCGTTTATGTAGGTTGGCAACATACAAACACAAACAGACAAAAACAGGAAAGTAAGGAAGATGAACACATTCACATTTATAGCTCAAGTGCTGCCAGAAAATACACAGATGGCGGCAAATATAATCACCATTAACACCACGTAGAAAAAATAGCACAAATCTTTCCATAGTTAGCAACAGGCCCACTATTTTTATTTCCGCAACATGCACACAAACGATTCGGAATAAATCATACCATTGCTTCTGCATCAAAGCCTCTAAAATAGATTGTTCTTCTACTGTTGTGTTTTAGTGCAGTGATGAGTGCCGTGTAGGAGTAAACATCTTAATGAGGATTACATCATCCGTGATAGTACTACAATGGGAACCACATGAGTATATACAGTATGTTTGCGCATCATTTAGGAGAAAGACAAACAACACAAATAAATACGATTGACATGATTGTAGGGGAAAATACAAAAGACCTTTGGCTAAACCTCAGTTTAACAATGAATTGAAGAGAAGTTGATTTTTACCTGGATACAAATATTTCACACCTACAAGTCATCCTTGGTTTGTTTTGTGGTTACCATCCATCCATTTTCTACCGCTTATTCCCTTTTGGGGTCGCGGGGGGCGCTGGCGCCTATCTCAGCTACAATCGGGCGGAAGGCGGTTTACACCCTGGACAAGTCGCCACCTCATGGGCCAACAAATATAGACAGACAACATTCACACTCACATTCACACACTAGGGCCAATTTTTTTTTTTTTTTTAGTGTTGCCAATCAACCTATCCCCAGGTGCATGTCTTTTGGAAGGGGGAGGAAGCCGGAGTACCCGGAGGGAACCCACGCATTCACGGGGAGAACATGCAAACTCCACACAGAAAGATCCCGAGCCTGGGATTGAACCCGGACCTTCGTATTGTGAGGCAGCCGCACTAACCCCTCTTCCACCGTGGTTACCAACGAGTTCCTAAAAATTGATAAGTTAAATTTGGTCCACAAACACAAGACTTGCTTGAGTTCTGGTTACAGTGCACATTAGAGATGATAGATAGATAAATAGATAGATGGATAGATAGATAGATAGATAGATAGATAAATAGATAGATAGATAGATAGATAGATAGATAGATAGATGGATGGATGGATGGATGGATGGATGGATGGATGGATGGATGGATGGATGGATGGATGGATGGATAGATAGATAGATAGATAGATAGATAGATAGATAGATAGATAGATAGATAGATAGATAGATAGATAGATAGATAGATAGATAGATAGATAGATAGATAGATAGATAGATAGATAGATAGATGGATAGTACTTTATTGATTCCTTCAGGAAAATTAAAATTCCAGCAGCAGTGTACAGAGTTGAGATCAATTTAAATAAAATTAAAAAGTAAATAATGGGGGTTGAAATGGAAACAAAATAGAGAAATATTACAATAAGAATAAAAAAATAAAAAGCAACAATGGGAATAAAAATATAACAGTAAAATAAGAATATAACAAGACAAGGTAGGCAATAAACATTGATTGATTGATTGAGTAGTGACCATGTTATGAAAACGTATTGCACTGTTATTGTTTTGCATCCCCTGTGCGCGGATAGGCAATTATATCATCCACATCCGCAAAGTCATCATCCGCCCGCCGTTCACCCGAACCAACATTTTATCAGGACCGTACCCCTCGCTGAAATACATCATAGGTTGTCCGCCTTTACCACTCACGGAGCTATTTTAACCTGTTTAACAGAGTAATAATGATAATAAGAGCTGCTAACATTCTCGCGACTATCCAATTGCGTTCATCCTGATTACAAGAATATAGGCGTGCTGTGAAGCCATTGCCTTAGACACCTTCAACAACATGTACAAACCGATTGTTGGTCCGGCAATATGTTGTGTGCAGCTTCTGCAATTAAACAATCAAGATTGAAAGGCATACTGGGTGATACAGAGTACACTGATGGTTGTGATATAAACAACTTTAACACCTACTAATATGTGCCACGCTGTGAAGCCACACCCAACAACATTGACAAACACATTTCGGGAGAACATCCTCACAGTAACACAACATAAACGCAACACAACAAATACCCATAATCCTTTGTGTCTCTGACATTTCCTGAATATATTTTATACCACCGCGCCCCCCGCCCCGCCCACCTTACCCTGCTAGCGGGGTGTATAACATAATCAGGCCGTGTCATGAATACAAAGGATTATGGGTATTTGTTGTGTTGCGTTTATGTTGTTACTGTGAGGATGTTCTCCCGAAATGTGTTTGTCGTTCTTAATTGGTGCAGCTTCAGAGTGTGGCGCATATTACTAAGATTGTTAAAATTGTTTATAATACAACCATTAGTGTACTCTGTGTCACCCAGTATGCCTTGCAGTCGTGTGCGTGTTGCTGCGGAAGCCACACGCAACAAGATGCTGGGCTGACAAGCAGATCATCCATGTTGTAGAGGGCGACAAAGCCAATGGCTTCATAGCACGCCTTAATACTTTTTATCTGGATGACTACCTGCAGTCATTCAGGAAAAATAATAGCGTCTCTTATTGTCTTCTTCGCTTCATAACACGGGTCTTAAATGGCACTTTGAATGGCAAAGGATACTGATCACAGAACCATGTATATCAAATATTTCCGGATGGTTTAACCGCCACCCGCCCGAATCTAATTAAAATCTATTTTTTCGTCATGTCAACCGCCTGACCCGCGGTTTATCCGTGGACTCCGCGGATGAGACCGCAAACCGTGCATCTCTAGTGCACATACAACATTGCAGTCCTAAACTGGAAGCTGTCAGCACTGATGTGAAGATGAACGTGATAAAAAGCTCAGAGAGAGGAGATATGCACCAACCAATTTTCTGCTGCTCCTTTGGTCTCAACTGCTCAAGTGTCGCAACCATCATTAAGAGTTTTGCATGCTCATGAATGCTAGAGGGGTCATGGATAATGTGTGCTGTTTCAATGGGATTTGGGAGGAGAAGAAAAGGTTATATTTCCACACCAGCCCAGGAAAATATTTTAAGATGGTCTTCTTTTTTATCCTGTATCCTATTCCTTAGCAACAAGATTCTCCTCTCTCTTCTACTTCTTAATCCAGAGATCCAGATCAATAGTTCTTTTTTTTTTTAAATTACTGTATGTTATATCCTGTGTACAGTGCGAGTGACTTAATTTAGATCTGAGTTGCACTAAAATGAATGGACTTGTACATACTTTGTTGGGTCTGCTCCTGTCTCTGGCCATGCTCCCTCCACCCCAGCAGACGATGGCGTGGAACACCGCAGAGGCCACCACAGTGTATATGTTTCTTTTAGTTTTATTCATAGCTGTATGTAGAAGTGGCTGGTTGTATCCGCTGCTTTAATGTCTTTCATGTCCTTTGTCTTCTTTGATGTTTGATGTTTCCCTCTTACACACATGTGAGAGGGATCAATCAGTCAATCAATGTTTACTTATATAGCCCTAAATCACTAGTGTCTCAAAAGGCTGCACAAACCACAACACAAACCACTACGACATCCTCGGTAGGACCACATAAGGGCAAGGAAAACTCACACCCATGTGTACTACGGCTATGAGTTGTTGTTGTTTTTTTTTTCCCTTGATCTCAGTCTGGACCCCCTCTCCAGGGCCCAGGCTTGAACCGATTTTTTTCATTATATTTTATTTTACTTTAATCTTCTATTTTTTTCTCCCATTCCCGCCACTTGTTTACCCATATCTCATCTTTTTTGTTAGGGGCGCTGGAAGCCGGCAGACCCATCAGCGATCCTGTTCTGTCTCCCTGTAACTTTTGTCTGAACTTGAATGGGATTGTGCTGAAAATTGTAATTGTCCTGAATGAACTCTCCTGAAGGAATAAATAAAGTACTATCTAATCTATATAATCTAATGATACTGTATTTTTTTTTGTTTCATCTGTGTAATATACTGACTGAGAAAATCAGGTGGGAGGAAAACATGCATCGTTCTCTGACTACAATCAAACATTCATCCACCGAAAAAAAAGTCTCTACTTGTGCAAACCAGTGCAAGCTTTTGACTACAAACTCGTGACATTCCTCGATCCTTCTTAAATAGTGGAGCGGGCCCACCTGAGGGGGCGTGGTGTGACAAATGGTAAATGGTTGTACTTATATAGCGCTATTCTAACCCTTTTTAAGGAGCTGTCACGCCAAATTTCTTCCCCCTTACAAAATCCTTATCCCGGAAGACATTTGGTGTGACAGCCCCTCTAATGCCTGAAGGACCCCAATGAGGGTGGAAGGACCTTAAAGCAGCCCACAGAGCTGCCTGTTTTAAAAGCATTCTAACTGGCTGATTGTCCTTGGTGAAAAATAACGGTGAGGAAAAAATATTAGCATTTCAGCATGCTAATCTTTTAAGCTATTTTTGCTTCGCTAAATTTTGCAGCTGTGACCCTTAAAAGTCATATAACTTGCTTAAAGCAGCGCACACAGCTGCCTGTTTTAAAAGCATTGTAACTGGCTGATTGTCATTAGTGAAAAATAAAGGTGAGGAAAAAATATTAGCATTCCACCATGCTAGCCTTTCAAGCTACGATTGCTTCGCTAATTTTGCAGCTGTAACCCTTAAGAGTCATATAACTTGGTATTATCACACCCTCATTAGGGTCCTTCAGGCATTAGAGGGGCTGTCACGCCAAATGTCTTCCAGGGGGAAGGTTTTTGTAGGGGAGAAGAAATTTGGCGTAACAGAGCCCAAAGCGCTTTGACAGTATTTCCACATTCACACACACATTCACACACTGATGGCGGGAGCTGCCATGCAAGGCGCTAACCAGGACCCATCAGGAGCAAGGGTGAAGTGTCTTGCTCAAGGACACAACGGACGTGACTAGGATGGTAGAAGGTGGGGATTGAACCAGTAACCCTCCGATTGCTGGTACGGCCACTCTCCCAACTTCACCACGCCATCCCAGCGATGCCAGTGTACGCGATGCACATTGACCCCGGGGAACATGCTTTTCTTGCCGTACCACAAAATGAGGAACCGAATGTAGCACGTGGCTTCACTGTAACCACAGTGGGAGAGAGGAAAGACATAACAGAAAATATTAGAGAAGCATTAGCAGCAGACTGGAGCCAGTACTGCCTACCTCGAAGCCTGTCGGAATCTGTTTCTCAGCATGTTCATCTAAATGAAAAGGCGTTCATTTCAACTTAAGTAATAGCAGTAACATTATAGGCCATGAGTTAGTACCTGTTGTATGACGTGCTAGTGTTACTGCTGCTGGGGTGAGGTAGGAGCGGCTTAAACACGTGACTTATATAGAAATGTTTCAGCATATTGCTCATATGGACTGTTGCAATTATTTCTTGTAAAATTTTAAGGTGTTTGTTCCGCCTGGGCGCCAACATTTTGAGCTCTGATGTCAGTAGGCATGTTGCTCAATGACGCCATTTCCACCCACAACAAACATTAAAGGCGCCATATGTAATCGTTTCATGTCAATTCATCAATAAATGGCCCTCATTTGTCAAAAGGCATTAATAAAACATCCACCCATCCATCCATCCATCCATCTTCTTCCGCTTATCCGAGGTCGGGTAGCGGGGGCAACAGCCTAAGCAGGGAAACCCAGACTTCCCTCTCCCCAGCCACTTCGTCTAGCTCTTCCCGGGGGATCCCGAGGGGTTCCCAGGCCAGCCGGGAGACATAGTCTTCCCAACGTGTCCTGGGTCTTCCCCGTGGCCTCCTACCGGTTGGACATGCCCTAAACATCTCCCTAGGGAGGCGTTCGGGTCCTACCAGATGCCCGAACCACCTCATCTGGCTCCTCTCGATGTGAAGGAGCAGCGGCTTTACTTTGAGATCCTCCCGGATGGGCAGTGCTTCTCACTCTATCTCTAAGGGAGAGCCCCGCCACACGGCGGAGGAAACTAATTTCGGCCGCTTGTACCCGTGATCTTATCCTTTCGGTCAAGACCCAAAGCTCATGACCATAGGTGAGGATGGGAACATAGATTGACCGGTAAATTGAGAGCTTTGCCTTCCGGCTCAGCTCCTTCTTCACCACAACGGATCGGTACAACGTCCGCATTACTGAAGACGCCGCATCGATCCGCCTGTCGATTAATAAAACATGTTCTTTTCACCTTTGTCGAGCTACTGCCACTGGTAAAGTTACTAAAAATGTCAGACCTTAGTAAATATAAAAGGTGTCGTTACGATTCTCAACTTATTTATAACAAAGCTAGAAATAAAACAAGGAATTGTTCCTGAAAGATGGAAAAGATTAAAGGCGGACAAGATTTTTTCATCTGACGCCAAACTTGCCAATTTCCTCCACAATAGGTAAGTGAAGTGAAGTGAAGTAAATTGTATTTATATAGCGATTTTCTCTAGTGACTCAAAGCACTTGTACATAGTGAAACCCAATATCTAAGTTACATTTAAACCAGTGTCGGTGGCACCGGGAGCAGGTGGGTAAAGTGTCTTGCCCAAGGACACAACGGCAGTGACTAGGATGGCGGAAGCGAGGATCGAACCTGGAACCCTCAAGTTGCTATACCGCACCAGGAGTGGCCGGCATTGAAAACGTCAGGCATTGACGTTTTCTTATTACTTGTAACAAATGGAAATGGAAATTTTGTATGTAAACTATATTGTCCAATACAGTCTATGATCTTGTCTAACAAAGCTAGTATGTTCGTGCAACGAATGCTCAGTGTGTAATGTGCTCAGCTCCTAGTGTAATTCTAAGCACGCTCGCACGGTCAATGACACATCGACATATAGGCTAAAGGGGAAAATATATGCCCGTTAGCCTGTATGTCAATGTGTCATCCAAATGACAGGGCAACATATATTTTAGACAGATAAAACCTATGTGGATATAGGTAGTGTCAGTGCCTATTTCGTTCTGAATATGCTGATATGCTGAGGAAATGTGTTTTAACATTAGCACGGCTAATTGCGGTTTCTGGTACTGTATGTGCATCAAACATATGTGACTGTTTCATGAGGGGTTCCCTCAAACATCAGGAGAATCTCCTGACGATTGAGGGAACCCCTCATGAAACAGTTCTGTAGAGATGAAGTAGTCTTGTGATTTTTCCCACACCTACATATTGCGCTCTCCCAAGCTATCGAGCACTATTCTCTGGGTAATCCAATCAAGACATATATATATATATATATATATATATATATATATATATATATATACAGTATATATATATATATATATATATATATATATATACATGTACATGTATATATATATATACAGTATATATATATATACATGTACATGTATATATATATATATATATATATATATATATACAGTATATATATATATATATTTATATATATATACATGTACATGTATATATATGTATATAAACATACATGTATGTATGTATATATATGTATATATTTGTTTATATATATATATATATATAGATACATATAGGGACAAGCGGTACAAAATGGATGGATGGATATATACATATAAATATATATTAGGGGTGCCAATCACTACCTTAAATGGTGATCATATATGAATCGTGAAACATAGGTTACGATTAGGGATGTATTACTAAACGGTATAATGATAGGTTGGTAATAACGTTTACATTTTTTATTACAGAAAAAAACTTTAGTTATTATTGCATTTTAGGCAACATGGCTTACTTCCTGGAAATGGAAGCGAGGCAGCACCGGCGCATGCACACTCGCGCCATTAGACCTAAGAAAAAATGGCGGCAACTACGCAGACATTGCTCGAAAACTTTCCTCTGGAGATTGCTTCCTTTCACTCGCTTCTACTTCCGTGGAGTCCCGGTGTGCGTTTAAGAGCCCACTGGTGCTATTAGATGATGACAGGTGTGGACAATATTGGAAACAGATGTATTTGTGCCACACTAAAAGTATATCTTGGTGGAGAAAAATATTTGATGTTGCAGTTTCATTATGAAAGTGCAAGATAAGTGTGAGCAACGGAAAGTTTCCGGTTCAAAGTTTATAATCATAAATAAATAAATAAATATAGAGTAATAAAGTAATGATAGGATCGGCAGTTCTTTAGACTGTACTGAATCACTAGAATCAGTTCCTTAAATTTAGTCGTTCCAAAAATGTGTTCACCGTAGCGAACCGGAATCACTCAGCTACAGTTCTGTGGGCCAGAGGACGACAGACGTGAATCGCTCTCTGCCCGGACAGACTCCCCTTGATGTTCGCAAACAGACATTGCAGCTGTAGTAGAGATTCTGTTGCTTTTAAAAACACTGTGTGTGCGTTTCTGTCCTGTCCAATAAACAAAGTGTGACTAAATGTCTTGGTTGTTACATATGTTTTATTGCACTGAAATGAAAATAATAAATAAATAAAAGTGGGAAATAAAAAAATAGTAATAGCCTACTAAAATGCTTGCAATCAACAGATAAATAAATAGGGCTCGTTTGTTTAGTACAAAAACAAATATTAAATTAAGAAACCCTTAACAAATTCCAACATAAAAACTAAATGTTCTGTAGCAAAGAAAATGTAAACTTAAATATGCAAACAAAAAGAAAATAAATGCCTTAAAAATAAAACAAATAAATCAAGAGCCAGAAATGCCAACATAAAAACTAAATGTTCTGTAGCCTACGTTTAAAAATATAACAAAGAAAATATCAACTTAAATGTGCAAACAAAAACAAAATAAATAGGCTACCTTAAATAAAACAAAACAAATATTAAACCAAGTCGCTCAGTCCCTCCCCCCACCCCCATGATAAGTAGCTGGCTGCGTCGTTCGCCGACGTCGAGGGTTCAGTGAGTCACAGAATGCGCCAGTTCCACTCATACCGGCATGGTCGCGGCGGAGCTCAACTGAACTGAGAAAGGAACGAATCAGTTCATGAAGTGATTCGGTTCAGTATGTTCACTCAAAAGAGTTGTTAGTTCAAACGAATCGTTCGCGAATGACACGACTCTGTAGTACAGGGGGAAACAAACGTGTGAGCAATGTAAAATGTGGTGTGTGGTGTGAGAAAGAGTTAAATTGTGTGACTCTCAGACTTGGCAGCTCAGAGTTAGGTCGGCAGCACAATTAACAGTGTAGTACTTTGGGCTAAGTTGCAGCTGGAAGTCTTTCAAATCATGTCCTCTTGTCTTGCCAGTTGGTAGGTCTGCTGGTATTACCATCCTTAGCTCACTCCTCGCCAGCTTGAGTGTCTTGATGTTGATACTTATTCATTTACTGTTAATATCTGCTTACTTTCTCTTTTAGCATGTTCTATCTACACTTCTGTTAAAATGTAATAATCACTTATTCTTCTGTTGTTCGATACTTTACATTAGTTTTGGACGATAACACATATTTGGGTATCAATCCGATACTAAGTAGTTACAGGATCATACATTGGTCATATTCAAAGTCCTCATGTGTACAGGGACATACAGTATTTCCTGAGTTAATAAACATCCATCCATCCATCCATCCATCATCTTCCGCTTATCCGGGGTCGGGTCGCGGGGGCAACAGCCTAAGCAGGGAACCCCAGACTTCCCTCTCCCTAGCCACTTCGTCTAGCTCTTCCCGGGGGAACCCGAGGCGTTCCCAGGCCAGCCGGGAGACATAGTCTTCCCAAAGTGTCCTGGGTCTTCCCCGTGGCCTCCTACCGGTTGGACGTGCCCTAAACACCTCCCTAGGGAGGCGTTCGGGTGCCATCCTGACCAGATGCCCGAACCACCTCATCTGGCTCCTCTCAATGTGAAGGAGCAGCGGCTTTACTTTGAGTTCCTCCCGGATGGCAGCGCTTCTCACCCTATCTCTAAGGGAGAGCCCCGCCACACGGTGGAGGAAACTCATTTCGGCCGCTTGTACCCGTGATCTTATCCTTTCGGTCATTACCCAAAGCTCATGACCATAGGTGAGGATGGGAACGTAGGTCGAGCGGTAAATTGAGAGCTTTGCCTTCCGGCTCAGCTCCTTCTTCACCACAACGGATCGATACAACGATGTTCGCATTACTGAAGACGCCGCATCGATCCACCTGTCGATCTCACGATCCACTCTTCCCTCACTCGTGAACAAGACTCCTAGGTACTTGAACTCCTCCACTTGGGGCAGGGTCTCCTCCCCAACCCGGAGATGGCATTCCACCCTTTTCCGGGCGAGAACCATGGACTCGGACTTGGAGGTGCTGATTCTCACTCCGGTCGCTTCACACTCGGCTGCGAACCGATCCAGCGAGAGCTGAAGATCCCGGTCAGATGAAGCCATCAGGACCACATCATCTGCAAAAAGCAGAGACCTAATCCTGCGGTTACCAAACCGGAACCCCTCAACGCCTTGACTGCGCCTAGAAATTCTGTCCATAAAAGTTATGAACAGAATCGGTGACAAAGGACAGCCTTGGCGGAGTCCAACCCTCACTGGAAATGTGTTCAACTTACTGCCGGCAATGCTCTGGCACTGATCGCACAGGGAGCGGACCGCCACAATAAGACAGTCCGATACCCCATACTCTCTGAGCACTCCCCACAGGACTTCCCGAGGGACACGGTCGAATGCCTTCTCCAAGTCCACAAAGCACATGTAGACTGGTTGGGCAAACTCCCATGCACCCTCAAGAACCCTGCCGAGAGTATAGAGCTGGTCCACAGTTCCACGACCAGTACGAAAACCACACTGTTCCTCCTGAATCCGAGGTTCGACTATCCGGCGTAGCCTCCTCTCCAGTACACCTGAATAAACCTTACCGGGAAGGCTGAGGAGTGTGATCCCACGATAAATGGAACACACCCTCCGGTCCCCCTTCTTAAAGAGAGGAACCACCACCCCGGTCTGCCAATCCAGAGGTACCGCCCCCGATGTCCACGCGATGCTGCAAAGTCTTGTCAACCAAGACAGCCCCACAGCATCCAGAGCCTTAAGGAACTCTGGGCGGATCTCGTCCACCCCTGGGGCTTTGCCACCGAGGAGATTTTTAACTACCTCAGCGACCTCAGCCCCAGAAATAGGAGAGTCCACCACAGATTCCCCAGGCACTGCTTCCTCATAGGAAGACGTGTTGGTGGGATTGAGGAGGTCTTCGAAGTATTCCTTCCACCTATCCACAACATCCGCAGATGAGGTCAGCAGAACACCATCCGCACCATACACGGTGTTGATAATGCACTGCTTCCCCTTCCTGAGGCGGCGGACGGTGGTCCAGAATCGCTTCGAAGCCGTCCGGAAGTCGTTTTCCATGGCTTCCCCGAACTCCTCCCATGTCCGAGTTTTTGCCTCCGCGACCGCTGAAGCTGCACACCGCTTGGCCTGTCGGTACCTGTCCACTGCCTCCGGAGTCCTATGAGCCAAAAGGACCCGATAGGACTCCTTCTTCAGCTTGACAGCATCCCTCACCGCTGGTGTCCACCAAGGGGTTTTAGGATTGCCGCCCCGACAGGCACCAACTACCTTGCGGCCACAGCTCCGATCTGCCGCCTCGACAATAGAGGTGTGGAACATGGTCCACTCGAACTCAATGTCCAGCACCTCCCTCGTGACATGTTCAAAGTTCTTCCGGAGGTGGGAATTGAAACTTTGTCTGACAGGAGACTCTGCCAGTCGTTCCCAGCAGACCCTCACAATGCGTTTGGGCCTCCCAGGTCTGTCCGGCATCCTCCCCCACCATCGCAGCCAACTCACCACCAGGTGGTGATCGGTAGAAAGCTCCGCCCCTGTCTTCACCCGAGTGTCCAAAACATAAGGCCGCAAATCCGATGACACAACTACAAAGTCGATCATGGAACTGCGGCCTAGGGTGTCCTGGTGCCAAGTGCACATATGGACACCCTTATGTTTGAACATGGTGTTTGTTATGGACAAACTGTGAGGAGCACAAAAGTCCAATAACAAAACACCACTCGGGTTCAGATCCGGGCGGCCATTCTTCCCAATAATAAACATAATATACATTTTAAAAAAGGGGTGACATAGTACTGAAAATGATTCATTAATATCGCGGTACTATGCAAATACCAGTATATATTGTACGGTATACCGGTACTAATAAAGTACCGGGTTACCAGTAAATTGAAAACGGGACTATACTGCCTTTGAAAAATACTGGTCTTTTTTTTTTTTTATGTTGGTGAGCCGAGGAGCATGTTGAGCGCACAAGCAGTAACAGCGAAAAGAGGAAAACTGGCAAATAAAGGCAATTCTGCTGGTTAATAAAGTGGGTGCGTGAGACACAATATGGATATATTTCGGCTTTTAAACTATCACTCAAGGTGACGCTTTTAAGACGGAAGAGCCACGCTGCAAGACCACCTGCACTTCAAACTAAGGCAAACATTTGAATAACAATAATCCAGACCTGCACAATAAGTTTAAAGGTGCTGTAGTTAAGTAGCTCCCCTGCTGTGCAAAAATCAATACATAGACACACACACAGCTGCTTTTACTTTTAGCTATAGTATTGATTTTAGTATTTCCTAATGATTCTATTTGTCTTAAAACACAAACCAAGAGTGGCAACCATAAATCATAAAGCACTTCATAAAATGTCTGTAGAGCTTTTTATTTTATTCAAACCTAATCCTAAATTATGGCAGACTACATGTACTATTAAAAATTGTAAACTGTTCTTTGAGTGCAAAAAGAAAATCCCACTGTGTTTAATGCCTTTTATTATTTATTTTAATCTTCTAAAATTGTTCTTTGAGTTCAATAAGAATCATATGTTTGATATATCCTAAGATGTTTTTTATTAAAATGTTATTAAGATGAAACCATTTTATTAAATCAAATAATTAAAATGAAGCCATATATATATATATAGTTGAGGTTTCTGTAGTTTTTCCGTTATACAGTGCTCTACACCGAGGTACACCGTATTTTTCGGATTATAAGTCGCACCGGCCGATAATGCATGATAAAGAAGGAAAAAAAACGTAAATAAGTCACACTAAAATATAAGTCGCAATTTTGGGGGAAATCTATTTGATACTCCAAACTTTTTTTCTGCTGCTCGATTGCCGTTTTCTGCTGCATATTTCACTACTTCCAGCTTGTAACCTGCAGAATATGATTTTTTTTAAGCTAAACGACACACACTGTGTCAAATTTTTTCACAAAGATAAAATAAGTCAAATTTTTGGTTCGTTTAATAGTCAAAACAAATTTACATTATTGCAATCAGTTGATAAAACATTGTCCTTTACAATTACAAAAGCGTTTAAAAAAATATATCTACTACTCTGCTAGCATGTCAACAGAATGGGGTAGATCCTGCTGAAATCCTATGTATTGAATGAATACAGAATAATTTTGAATAGGAAAAATATCCTTTTTGAATCGAGAATCGCGTTGAA
Source organism: Nerophis ophidion (assembly GCF_033978795.1). Lineage (NCBI taxonomy): Eukaryota > Metazoa > Chordata > Actinopteri > Syngnathiformes > Syngnathidae > Nerophis > Nerophis ophidion. The sequence goes on from NC_084616.1 coordinate 58,845,320, forward strand.
TCGGAAAAATTTATTTAAAATCAAATCGCGACCCCAAGAATCGATATTGAATCGAATCGTTGGACACCCAATGATTCGCAGGCCTAATATATATATATATATATATATATATATATATATATATATATATATATACATATATATATGTATATATATATATATATATATATATATATATATATACATATATATATATATATATATATATATATATATATATATTGTTACGCTTGTGTGGCATTGTAATTCCGGATTCGGTCCTCTGTGGATGCGTCAGCAAGAACACAGCAAAAAGGTAAGAACTAAGGGATTTATTAAACAAAAGGAGCTTTGAACAAAACCACTAATACAAATAGAAAAGGCAAATAAAAGCGCTAGCATGGAAAGCTAGGACAAACAAACCGAAGCACAAAGGCACACAAAAGGAAACACAAAACAACTAGCGTGAAAGCTAGGAATAAAAATAAAGCTTAGCGTGAGAGCTAGCGAAAACGAGAGTGAGAGACAAGTCGTAAACAGATGTATGTGAACAAACTAAGATCCGACAATCAGTGAACAGAAAACGCAGGCTTATAAACAGGTGGTGATTAGTAAAGACAGGTGTGCTGGAAAAGAGAGTAGCAGCTGAAACTAATGAGTGACCATGGAAACGAACAAAACAGGAACTAAGTATGTCAAACCGCAGAGTGATATAAAAATGGAACAAAAATAACAATATGGTGATGATCCGACCATCGGATCACAACATATATATATATATATATATATATATATATATATATATATATATATATATATATATATATATATATATATACCTGACTTGATTTGCGTGTATATTTTCATCCAGACATTTATGAGGTCAGATGTCTGTTCACCCTCAACGGGGTCAAGTTCTTAAACAGCAAACTCAACTCAACTCAATTTGCCTTCATGGTTCTTGCTTCGTGCACTGGAACTCAGTCATGCTACAACAGAAAGCCCTTCCCCAAATTACTGTCATACACTCTCATGTACAACACGCATGTGAAACTCAGTTCTTTTGGAGTCCCCCAGAGAGTTCAGAGATGAGACACCAGCAACATTGCTGCCACGAGCGTCATCGGCTTCTCCCGCTTCTTCTTGCTTGCTTATGATTGATCCTCACTTGTCTTATTTCTTTCACGCTCAGTTGCAACAAGCTTCTTTTTTTACAAGAGAGTGTTCACCGAGCAGTCACACTCTCATATTCCTGCGTGCGATAGCAAAAGAGCCCTGACTGGGTGCCTACAAGAGCCTTTTGAAGTTGGAACAAAGAGAATTCCTGCTTCTTACTGCTGACGTCGTTCATTCCCTCCTTTCATTCCATCTCTTTCTTTTCTCACTGCTACTCTTTTTACTTTCTTCCTTTCCTCAACTCAAACACCAGCTATTTATTTTCAAATTGCCTTTCCTTTTACAGTGATTCCTTCCTTTTCATTGTGCCCTCCCCTCGGTTACAACCAGTGAAGCTTTCCAAATGTTTCTCGGTTTCTGCTGCTCTTTTTGACTTCATTGACTTTTTAATCAGAGAGGCTGAGTGAAGAGAGCTGACGATGCATTAAGGTCAAACAGGCTGTGCGTCTTGCAATGTGGATGGTCGAGATGGAAACCTGCACATAAACATGCAATACAAACTGACGCACAAAAGATGCTGTGATGCCTAACATACAGCCAAGGTGTCTAAACGAAAACACACTCGTGCTGTGAGCTATTTTTAGCCAATGTGTCCTCAGATAGTTAACCCGCAATGCCCATACATTTCAGCCTGGTGGATCATCCCCAGTGTGTGGGTGTACATATATATATATATATATATATATATATATATATATATATATATATATATATATATATATATATATATATATATATACACACACACACACACACAATGTTGCCAAAAGTATTTGGCCACACATCCAAATTATCAGAATCAGGGGTCCTAATCACTTGTTGTATAAAATCAAGCACTTAGGCACGGAGACTATTTCTACAAACATTTGTGAAAGAGTGGGCCTGTCATAGGATGCCACCTGTTGAACAATACCAGTGGAGAAATGTTTTCGCTCCTAAATATTCCAAAGTCAACTGTCGGCTTTATTATAAGAAAATGGAAGAGTTTGGGAACAACAGCAACTCAGCCATGAAATGGGTTGTACTTGTATAGCGCTTTTCTACCTTCAAGGTACTCAAAGCGCTTTGAAACTACTTCCACATTTTACCCATTCACACACTGATGGAGGGAGCTGCCATGCAAGGCGCCAACCAGCACCCATCAGGAGCAAGGGTGAAGTGTCTTGCTCAGGACACAACGGACGTGACGAGGTTGGTACTAGGTGGGATTTGAACTAGGGACCCTCGGGTTGCGCACGGCCACTCTCCCACTGCGCCACGCCGTTAAGTGGTAGGCCACGTAAACTGACAGAGAGGAGTCAGCGGATGCTGAAGCGCATAGTGCAAAGAGGTTGCCGATTTTCTGCACAGTCAGTTGCTACAAAGCTCCAAACTTCATGTGACCTTCCAATTAACCCAAGTACAGCGCGCAGAAACCTTCATGGAATGGGTTTCCCTGGCCGATCAGCTGCATCTAAACCGTACATCACCAAATCCAATGCTAAGGGTTGGATGCAGTGGTGTAAAGCACGTCGCCACTGGACTCTAGAGCAGTGGTTCTCAACCTTTTTTCAGTGATGTACCCCCTGTTAACATTTTTTAAATTCAAGTACCCCCTAACCAGAGCAAAGCATTTTTTGAAAAAAAAAAAAAAGAGATAATGAAATAAAATACAGCACAATGTCATCAGTTTCTGATTTATTAAATTGTATAACAGTGCAAAATATTGCTCATTTGTAGTGGTCTTTCTTTGACTATTTGAAAAAAAAGATATAAAAATAACTAAAAACTTGTTGAAAAATAAACAAGTGATTCAATGATAAATAAAGATGCCTACACATAGAAGTAATCATCAACTTAAAGTGCCCTCTTTGGGGATTGTAATAGAGATCCATCTGGATTCATAAACTTCATTGTAAACATTTCTTCACAAAAAAATTAATCTTTAACATCAATATATATTATGGAACATGTCCACAAAAAATCTAGCTGTCAACACTGAATTTTGCATCGTTGCATTTCTTTTCACAGTTTATGAACTTACATTCATATTTTGTTGAGGTATTATTCAATAAATATATTTATAAAGGATTTTTGAATTGTTGCTATTTTTAGATTATTTTTTTAAAATCACACGTACACCTTGGGATACCTTCAAGTACCCCCAGGGGTACACGTACCCTCATTTGAGAACCATGGGGTATTAGTGGTAAAATTGAGTAGTTATGTGGAAAACTATTAGCTACACCACCTCAGAAAAAAATTATCCAAGTACCACCTTAATGACCAACATTAAAATACAGTAGCGTACACAATTTGAACAGTAACACTGTGTTTGAATATAGAAAAATAAAACATTGTACTTCAATCAAGTGATTCTTTGGCGTACCGCAGATTACGAACCACTGGTTCGTAATCAGGGGGTGTTAGATGTGTTTGATATCCGGTTAGTGGTCCTCATTGATCTCTGGTTACATTAATTATCCAAGAGGGTTCAATACACCGTTAAGACATTTTATCAGCCGCCACTTCCTACACACAGATCATGTGATGTATGCAAGGCTCTATGAACTGTGGGGAACCCTGTTTTGCACAAGCGCATGTAAAATAGCAGGGTGCACCACTTGCGTTCACGCTCCATCATTCATACGAATATGATGGCAAATGTTTGTGCTGATTCGGTAAACAGACGGACTCTAATCAAATCCTGGCCATCTTTATGATTTAATGATGTTAAATGTTTTGCACAAAAAAATATTATAAAACAATTTATTTCCCATTAATCCGTATTAATATAAAAACATGTATCAAATTAATTTGATAGTTGATTAAAAATGTATAAAAAAAAGTGAACAAATACTGTTATGGGGGGAGAATTCAAAAGGAAATCCTGCTTGGGATCAAAAAAGGTGCAACAAAGCCAATACAATGCCTTGGATAAATGAGAACATCTATACATATGGAGAACATCCATGATGATTGGTTGGTGTTTGTATGATGAGTCACAATTGGCTAAGGTTAGGGCGAAACACTACAGACTGGCCAATCAGAGGCAAGATAAGGTGGGTTCAAAAAGTTTGTGACCAGGGTGAGATGGGTCCTTTATGATGTTTTGGGCCTTTAAAATGATTAACATTATAGGGGTGGGCAAAGTAAATTAAATACATACAGTGGGGTGCGGGGACCCCTAGATGCAGTTGTAGGATGTCCCCAGCTAAATGACAGATAGTTAATAGTAATGAACCCTTATTGGGTCAATTTGTACACTCTCAGTTACATTAACATTGATATTATACATGGGGGTCCATCTATCCATCCATTTTCTACCGCTTATTCCCTTGTGGGGTCGCATGCGCCTATCTCAGCTACAATCGGGCGGAGGGCGGGGTATACCCTGGACAAGTCCATAGTTATAAATGTCGTCAAATGGGCGTATGTAGCTTAATGCATGTCATACACACACACACACACACACACACACACACACACACTCTCACACACACACACACACACACACACACACACACACACACACACACACACACACACACACACACACACCGGTATAGCTCGGTTGGTAGAGCAGCCGTGCCAGCAACTTGAGGGTTGCAGGTTCGATCCCCGCTTCCGCCATCCTAGTCACTGCCGTTGTGTCCTTGGGCAAGACACCTTACCCACCTGCTCCCAGTGCCACCCACACTGGTTTAAATGTAACTTAGATATTGGGTTTCACTATGTAAAGCGCTTTGAGTCACTAGAGAAAAAGCGCTATATAAATATAATTAATTTCACTTCACACACACACACACGCACGCACGCACGCACGCAAACACACACACACACATTCCGATATATAAAACTTTAAATTATGTGTCTAAATTGCCAGTGAAATATAATAATTTATTTCTGATTCGTGTGAAAAATTTCCACAAAGTTTTTAAAGGGGAAGATTATCACCAGACCTATGTAAGCGTCAATATATACCTTGATGTTGCAGAAAATAGACCATATGTTTTTTTTAACCGATTTCCGAACTCTAAAAGGGTTAATTTGGTGATTTAAACGCCTTTCAATTGATAGCCTGTCGGAGCGATGACCTTTCACCCGTTACGTCACAACATGAAGCAATCCGCCATTTTCTCAATCTAATTACACACACCAACTCAAATCAGCTCTGGTATTTTCCGTTTTTTCAACTGTTTTCCCGTACCTTGGAGACATCATGCCTCGTCGGTGTGTTGTCGGACGGTGTAACAACACGAACAGAGACGGATTCAAGTTGCACCAGTGGCCAAAAGTCCCTCGTTTGTTCCGCATACTTTACCGATGACAGCTATGCTACGACAGAGATGGCAAGAATGTGTGGATATCCTGCATCACTCAAAGCAGATGCATTTCCAACGATAAAGTCAAAGAAATCTGCTATATTGGAAAATAGACCACCACTGAATCTGACTGAGTGCGTGAGCTATTCAGGGACGACGGCAGACTGTTCCCGCAGACGAGCGAGGTAAACCCCCTGGGTGTCTTGGCTAAGACGTGATTTATGCCACTTCTTTTTCTGTCTCATTTTGTCCACCAAACTTCTAACATTGTGCATGAATGCACAAAGGTGAGTTTTGTTGATGTTATTGACTTAAGTGGAGTGTGCTAATCAGACATTTGATCACTGTATGACTGCAAGCTAATCGATGCTAACATGCTATTTAGGCTAGCTGTATGTACATATACATGCTTTTCATGTGACGTCATTCATCCGGGGTCACGAAGGGTCGTGCGACATTTTGAAAGGCAAATAATCGTCACGCAAGTAGCCAAAAGCACACAATATGGTAGTTTTGTGTTGGGTTAAGGGTTGCACTAATCGCCGCCAAAGTTCAGTCGAACGTGGATTCCTTAGTATTCCTAAAATTCGCCGCCACGAAGGCGAACTAACCCAGATAATAAGCGAAGATTGGCGAAGGGCATGGTTAGCCAGCATAAATAGGAAAGACGAGCCCTCCCAGTCATCGAAGATATGTTCAGATCATTTTGTTACAGGTAAGCAAACGTTTTAGGCAATTTAATTTTTCTCATATTCAAACTAATTCTACGGTATTATTTTTTTACAGGCCCAGAAAAGGCAGGTTATGTCTAATATTCTGATTCAAATCCATTTGAGGACCGTTTAAATATGTACACCAGTAGTCAGTACACGATACAGATTGAAAAAATTGCAACAGTTGCTTGTGCTTTGACTAATATGTGTGGATCTGTTGTGCCATTTAATTGAATGTAGCAGGCCAGTTCATATGTTAAAGCTACTCAGTCAACACTCAATATAGTCTTCACCATTTGTTTACTTTTTAACAAAGTTGTGTTTAGTCTTTGTTTTAGTAAGTCCCTGTTTAATACTTATAAATGAACATTTCTGGAAGTTAAACCATTGACTATCATGTGAATACATTTTCAAGAAACTAAATTCCAGACTTGAATTTTTTTGTCGTCATGCTGTACACATCTTTCACCCGACCGTTCACAAACTGGTTGTAAGCCTCGAGTGATTTGAAAGCCTTTAACTCTTCCATAGTATAAGCACTCTTGGAGCAAACCAGATCATTTAGAATGTCTATGTATGTTATAGCTGGAAGGCATTTGTGGTCAGCAGTCATTTTAGTTTTACAAACTTCGTACGGATCGATACCGATGCATTCTGCCTTGCTGTCGTATCTTCGTCTCGTTTGTTTATCCAAACCATCTCTGTACCGCTTCTTTGGTGGTTTACTGGCCTTTTGCGTTGGTTTTGTAAGATTACTGATACCGGTTTTGTGCAGTGGAATGAAGCAAAGCGAGTGAACAACGAAAGCTTGCCTCTAAAAATGGCAGCGCGCAAAACATCATGGGATGGGGTAATCGACTGTGAGAACTATGTATTGCATAATTATGCCTCATTTGTAGCTATATTTGCATCCAGCCTTTCCCTCCACCCACATTTAATGCCAAACAAACACATACCAATCGTTGGTTAGAAAGCGATCGCCGAATTCGTCCTCGCTTCCTCCCGTGCCGCTGTCTGTCCTGATATGGCTCAATAGCTTCAGTTTCTTCTTCAATTTCGTTTTTGCTACCTGCCTCCACACTCCAACCATCCGTTTTAATACATGCGTAATCTGTTGAATCGCTTACGCCGCTGAAATCCGAGTCTGAATCCGAGCTACTATCGCTATACCTTTCTGTGCAATCCGCCATGTTTGTTTATGGTGGTTTCACGCTGTGACGTTTTGATTGATTGATTGATACTTTTATTAGTAGATTGCACAGTACAGTACATATTCCGTACAATTGACCACTAAATGGTAACACCCGAATAAGTTTTTCAACTTGTTTAAGTCGGGGTCCACGTTTATCAATTCATGGTAACGTCACAGGATAATGGACGGGTGGATATACTGATCGTGAAAATCAGGCACTTTAAAGCCGTTTTTTGGGATATTGCGTGATGGGTAAAATTTTGAGAAAAACTTCAAAAGATAAAATAAGTCACTGGGAACTGATTTTTATTGGTTTTAACCCTTCAGAAATTGTGATAATGTTCCCCTTTAAATGTCATTAAGCTGATAATACACAATTCACTGTGTGCTGACAGTTGAAAAAAAAACCGAATGGTCGGATGCAACGGTACCAAATTCATTCCCTATTGACTCAAGTACCTCAACAATGTTTTGTGGAAATCAGATGTGTACTTTGATCTTAATCCTGCTAATTTACAGTTAGAAATCAACTCCCTCTTGCCTTCACATGTTCAACAACAAAAACAAAAGTTATTTGCTGATGGATAAAGTAAAGCAAGGTTTGTTAACGTCATTTATTGATGGCATCTATACCCAAGTTGTTCTCGATGCTCTTTGGTCGGATGCTCCAAGACAAATATTCTGTTGCTGTCTATATCTTGTTCAATAATGCATTCCTCTCTGCTCTAGAGACTTCTGTAACCTTGCTTTTATACGCGCCGCTCATCCTGCCCAGTATGAGAGCCTCCAGACACACTCTTACTTCTTTGCTCACTGTCCCGCTCATTGATGTCCAACTTTCTTTGTGTTCCTCAGCGCTTGAAAGCCAACTTTGGTCTGCTCACACAATCTCTACTAATGTTTGCAAGATGCACTAACCAACTGGGAGGGCACAGCCATTCTTACCTTGGTTTGGGTGAACACTCGGTCAAAGTTCACACACTTGCTTATATACTTTTGTTTGTATGTATGCATGCTGTGCAATAAAACTTCAAGTTTGCTTCGAGGGTGCAAGCTTTCCAATGTACTGTGTTTTACGAATTATATCCTTTTCAGCACAAAATGACAGAGCAATACTTACACGGAGCACATGCATTGAAATGGCATTGAAGCATTCGGAAGGCTGTGCAGAATGAAACTAAGACTGAACTGGCTACAAAGTAAACAAAAACATAATGCTGGACGACGGCAAAAACTTACTTCGGAGCAAAGACGGCGTCCACAATGCACATCCGAACATGACATGACAATCAACAATGTCCCCACAAAGAACGATAAAAACAACTGAAATAGTCTTGATTGCTAAAACAAAGGGGAAGGAAATCTCACTCAAGGGAAGACATGAAACTGCTCCAGGAAAACACCAAAAAAAGGGGAAAAGCCACCAAAATAGGAGCGCTAGACAAGAACTAAAACACTACACGGGAAAAATGCAAAAAAGTCCAACTAAGTCAGAAGGTGATGTGACAGGTGATGACTGTACACCTACTTTGAGACAAGAGCTATAGTGATGTGTTGGTTATGTTTTTAATTCATATCAATTTGTTTAGTTTTTTTAATGATTTCTGTTGGCGGTGTGCCTACGGATTTTTTCAACGCAAAAAATGTGCCTTGGCTTAAAAAAGGTTGAAAAACACTGGTATATCCAATCATAACAAGATTGCTATTGTGTGTGCACGTGTGGCAAAACAAATTCCTTGGAATGACCAATTTGTATTCCATATACAGTAGGGAAGGGATTCATATGGCCCCATTCCTGGGTGGATTTCACATGAGAGGAAGGGGGGGGGGGGGTGTTGTTATTATGCAATGCAGCCTGCTGAAAATGATGGAAAGCGGCACTCTACATAGCACATGACGCTGTGATCAAGTTGGTATTGCTACAAACCACATCATTCAAACCATCATTTTACTGGCGTCTGGTGGCTAAAGTGATAGCGCATGCTTTGTAGTTCTCACGTTTCATGTGTCAGGTAAACCATGACAAATGGAGCAATATGAATCCTCTTCCTACAGTAATTAGTCATTGTGAAAAACATAGACACAAGGGCTGCGGCTATCGATAATTTTAGTTATCCAGTAATTAATCGGTCAGCAGCGTTATCAAGCGCAACGTTTCAGCTCAAGGATATCAGGCAAGAGGAGGTAATTGGATATTATTTATTTCTAAATGATTGTATAATCCAACGCAACAAAACATGGCATGGCAGTTGTCACGGCTCAGGCACACATCAGTGCGCATTCATGTGTGTGCTGCGCTGGGCGCACCAGGCACGTGCCAGTCTGGCTGTAACAAGCAGGTGCAATCAATCACCAGCAATCAGCACATCAGAAGCTGAAGACCTGCCTTTTTTAAGCCTGTACAATCTGCTATCCAGCGCTATGCACTCTTGCTCTCTCTGTGTGTTCTTCCCCTGTCGTGTTGAATTGTCTCGTGTCCTCCTTGACGTCCTCCCTGCAGCTTGCCTTCGTTCCTACATTACGAGCTGCGTGTCTCGTCTTCCCGCATTCCCCCTGCTTCCCTGGCTGCCTCTTGGATCTTGACCTGCCGCCTGGCACGGACCTTTGACCCCCTAAATGCTGTGTGATAGAACAGCTGCAGCTTAACATGTTTATCTACTAAAATCTAACTAAAAGATAATCATTTCCAATGTCTACTAACGGAATCAATTAATCAATCAATCAAAGTTTGTTTTTTATAACCCCTTCATCACAAAAGGCTCCACAAACCACGACATCCTCTGATCTGAACCCAAATATATCGCTCCCCTAAGCCTAAATTATGTCTTCTTAATGTTTCTTCATCCTTTCTATCATGTTAAAAGTCATTTCTGCACCACTGTGGCACCAGGCATAATATAATGTTGTTATTCGCCGAAATCGGTTGTTTAGTTGGACGGTGCCACGTTGCCACGTCTTAAAACTAACGTTACTGACTGTTGTTTGTTGTTACAGTCTGTAAATCATTTGGTATTTTATGCCCCATACCGAAGCAAAAACACACTGCATATTATTGATGTGATTAAATAAATCTTTCATCAGCATTTGAAGTTAAGAGTAAAGTACTAGAGTAGAAACGTCACGGCGCATGCGCATTCCCCTCCGACCAGCAATCTGTGCACCTGTTTAAGGCGAGCAGTATAAAGACATGCGGACCCGTAGTTAATTCTTCGTAGTAAACATCCTGTTTCTGGCTTCTGTCCTGCGCATTTGATCTCTCTATAACTTCCCAGTTCCCGTGTCTTATGTCCCTTGTGTTTACCGCAGTACTTCCCGTGTCTTCCGTGATTGAGCTGTGTGCCTCGACTCCCCTCTGGACTTTGGACTGCCAACCCTTGATCTTCGACCCTTGCTTGGACACGGACCCTTTTGAAACCTCGATATACCCTCCGACAACCTACCTGTCTTACGGACATTCGAGCCTGCCTTTCCCTTTCGGGACTTCCGCCTCTCGCTCCACATTGACGGTAACACAAAATCAGTTAATTCATACACATAGACGCACACACCATACATTTTCTTGGATTTTGTCAAACTCCATACCCTTGTTTAGATTATACTATTATTGTTTAATTATTATATATATTGTGCCTATATAGTAAAACATAAAGCTATACTACGGCCTCTTGTGGTCTGTGCCATCTACTCTCCTCCCTAATATAACAAAAAAATACTGATTAGACATAATGTATGTATCCCCCCTGTTTTGGTTTTTGCTTATGTGTCATGTATATCTCAGCATAAAGGAATGGCTATTTATTTCATATTCCCTTTTTACATGACATCTGTATCACTCAGAAACACTTATTTCAAGGTTCATTTGTCAACTTGGTTGACAAAAGATGAGCTTCCTTCCCTCGTCCACAGCCTACAATAGCTGATGAGTACGGGTTAAAGGGAAGGACACAATATTCATGATATATTTATGGCTCAGGGAGAAATCTAAATAAAGATGTTTAGGGGGCTTGAAATGATAAAATGTTGAAATGAATATATTTGACTGAAATTTAAATATTAGTGGGTAAAATAAAACTGATATTGACAACCAGTATCTATTATAGACTTAACATTGTTTGGGATCATTTTTTTGTATTGTATTTAGTATTAGTATTAGGTATTGTATTTCCCATAGCAGTATGACTTATTTTGTGTTGGACGTTTTCATGTGATCTGATTGTTACATTCTTATTTCACAGTCAGGACACAGCTGCATGACCATTTCAACAAGGACTGAATAAACAACCTCTGGACTCATTGAAGTTGGCTTCCAAACATAACTCCTCTCCACACAAATATATTGTTTGGAATAATCAATATATTTCACATAGAAGACCTTGTTCCACAAACAATGTGTTGAAAACTATATTATTTGTTTTCTTTACTTTTCTGACAGAAATGGAATTTTATTTACACATAATAGATTTGTTGAGAAATATTGACATGCATCACTCCCTAGTGATTATAAAAGATTGATTGTTTCCAAGATGGCGCCAGTATGTGCATTGGCCAGCCGTCTCTTGCTGTCAGCTCTGTTCGTTTTTGTGTTGTTTGCGTCTATTTTCGTCTTTGTCAGCTCACTGCTTGTGTATGACCCTGACTGCTTGTGTATGACCGCCAACACTGTTGGATCTTTGACCCTCTCCCACTGATATGATCAACTTCGTCGTTGGTTTTTCGACGTCCGAGTCAGCTTTTTCACCTGGCCGGATTCCTGCCTTCCTTCCCCGCCTCCTCTCCCCCGGCGCTAGCATTTTCGGCGCCGCGGTAAAGCGAAAGTTAGGGCACTCCTGGCCCGGCTTCCCGTGGCTTCCCGAAGAGGGAATGGTGCGGTATCCGGTCTCCTCCTGCACCCACGCTCGCTGGATCCCATCGGTTCCTGGCTTGTTCCTATCATTGGTTTGGAGGATGAGGCTTGCCGCCGTCGCTCCTGCTGTTCCCGCCCCTGGAGGCGCGGGGTGGATTCCCGCCACCTGCGGGCTGTGTGTCGGGCCCCATTTGGATTAGCTGCGGCCTTGGACATGCGGGCCCCCGCCAGGTTTGGTCTTGTGAACGCAAGATCTTTGACAAACAAAAAGTTTATCCTGAAGGATTTCTTCACTTCCTGTGGACTTGACTTCCTCTGTGTGACGGAAACATGGCTGAGAGCCGGTGAGTCCGCCTCTCTTAATGAACTTCTGCCTCTGGAGTGTTCCTACTTTAATTCTCCGCGGTCGTCCGGTCGAAAAGGAGGAGGATTAGCAGTCGTTTTTAAAAATAACTTTAAATGCTGTCAGATCCGCCTGCAATCCTCCTTTTCAAGCTTCGAACAGTGCATGTTTGAACTGGGTCTTTCTGATGTCGTCCTGTGTGCCGTCGTCTATCTACCACCCAAGTACAACAAAAACTTTATAACTGACTTTTCTGAATTTCTGGCTAAAATCCTGCCCTAATATGATTGTGTCCTTATTGTGGGTGATTTTAATGTTCACACCTGCTGTCCAGACGAGTCGCTTTCCAGGAGCTTCCTGAATGTAATTGACTCATTTAACTTTGTACAGTTTGTGTGTGGTTCCACACATGAACGCGGGCATACACTCGATTTAGTGCTCTCGTATAGTTTGTGTGTTTTTAATTTGGACATTTGCAGAGGTGGGTAGAGTAGCCAGAAATTGTACTCAAGTAAGAGTACAGTTACTTTAGAGATGTATTACTCAAGTAAAAGTAAGGAGTAGTCACCCAAATATTTACTTGAGTAAAAGTAAAAAGTATGTTGTGAAAAAACTACTCAAGTACTGAGTAACTGATGAGTAACCTGATTACGGCAAAAAATAATGCACAAAAACATAAAAATAGCAATGAACAAATTCAGAGCCAGGAATATCTCTTAAGCAACTAAAACAATATTATATATTAAATAATAGTACATTAAAATAAAATGAAAAAAATGGCACATTGAGCCACAATAACTTAACAGCACCATAGGCTCAGTAGGCATTCATTGATTTGATTGATTGATTAAAACTTGTATTAGTAGATTGCACAGTACAGTACATAGTCCGTACAATTGACCACTAAATGGTAACACCCCAATAAGTTTTTCAACGTTTATCAATTACTTAGTAAATGACCAAGTCGAGGTAATCTACCTCATATATACCTATACATACACACACATCATATACATACACACACATATCATACATACACACACAAATCATTTATACACACACATATCATACATACACACACAAATCATTTATACACACACACATATCATATATATATATACATATACATATATATATATATTAAATATATATATATATATATATATATAAATTTATATATACAGTATATAATTTATAATTATTTATTTTGCCGTTTTTGTTCACATGTTGAACGTGTTTTAATGAATATACATACATGTTTAACATATAGATTCCTATCTTTCATGAAGACAAGAATATACGTTGGTGTATTACCTGATTCTGATGACTTGCAATGATTGGAATCAGACGTTCACGTTTTCAAGTGGAGGAGAAAAAAAGTTCCTCTTTTCTGTCTAATACCACATGAAAGTCGTTGGTTTTTGGCATCTTATTTGTCCAGCTTCCATATTCGTTTTTATACACTTTACAAACTCCGTAGCTTGCTCGCTTGTTTGCAGTGGTTTTCGGAGACTCTTATTTTGTTAGCGCAGGCGCGATGGAGCGGCACTTTTATTGCGAAGACAGGAACTGTGCGATCAGTCTTTAGGCTTTTGACGGGAAGTACGGTTGAAATAAAAAGTGTCTTTTTTTCTTTACACTTTTGATTGATTGATTGAAACTTTTATTAGTAGATTGCACAGTACAGTACATATTCCGTACAATTGACCACTAAATGGTAACACCCGAATAAGTTTTTTAACTTGTTTAAGTCGGGTCATGTGACCGACTTGCTCTGTTTGATTGGTCCAACGTCACCAGTGACTGCATGTGATTGGTGAAACGCAGGCATGCGTGGATTCTACTTTGAAGCTCTGTCATTAACCAAAACAAACATTAATAGATCGATAAAAAAAAAGTAGCGAGTAGCGAGCTGAATGTAGATAAATGGAACGGAGTAAAAGTAGCGTTTCTTCTCTATAAATATACTCAAGTAAAAGTAAAAGTATGTTGCATAAAAACTACTCGTAGAAGTACAATTTATCCCAAAAGTTACTCAAGTAAATGTAACGGAGTAAATGTAGCGCGTTTCTACCCACCTCTGGACATTTGCTACGCTGTGTTCTCTGATCATATGCCGATCCTGTTTGATATTCCCATTCAGTGTCCGGTTAAATTGTGCGCTCCGCCTCAACACTCTCGCATGTTTAATTCTTTGTCTCCTGCTCTATTCTCCTCAATGTTTTCGACTCTTTGTGATGATACTTCTGCAGCCTCTGTATGTCTGAATACTGAAGAGTTGGTTTCTGGGTTCAACTCTATTTGTTTACAAACACTGGACACGATCGCTCCTTTCAAGTACCGCCGCTCTAAAGCCAGGCCTCAGCGCTGGTTGAATGACGTCACTCGTGCAGCCAGGCGCAGGTGTAGAATAGCAGAGAGAAAATGGAAAAAAGACAGGCTGCGTGTTTCCTTTGTCACTTTTAAAGTAAGCCTGCTTTCCTTTCAGATGACTGTAAAAGCAGAGATGAATATATACGCATATAAGATTATATCTTCTAACTGTAACAAGCTCAGAGTTCTGTTCAAAACTATTAACACTGTCATTGATGCTCCCAAATCTGTTGGTTTTGATGCTTCTTTTGAATTCTGTGAAAATTGTCTCCATTTTTTCACTGACAAAACTGTGTCAACTAGAGCTAGTTTATCCCAGCCTTCATATGACCCTTCTGTTCCTCTGCATTTCTCTTCTGTTTTCCATCAGTTTGAGCCGGTGTCCTTTTCTTTTTTGATTGACACAGTTAGTCATATGAAGCCCTCTGGTTCTCCTGCAGATACCCTCCCACCTCGCCTGTTTAAGGAGGTATTTGCTACAATTGGATGAAGTGTCCTTAACATTATCAATAGCAGCCTCTCTTCTGGAATAGTTCCAGTAGAGTTTAAATATGCAGTGGTACGACCTCTACTTAAAAAAACAAGGCTCGACCCCTCTCTCCTCTCTAACCTTAGACCTATCTCAAATTTTCCATACATTTCCAAAATATTAGAGAAGGTTGTCTACAGTCAGTTGTTGCCCTTCTTAAAGGATAATGGTATCACTGAGCTGTTCCAATCCAGTTTTAAAGCCCTCCACAGCACAGAGTCAGCGCTTCAAAATTTTTTAACGATATCCCCTTGTCAACTGATTCTGGTAAATATGTTGTTCTGGTGCTTTTAGATCTGTGTGCTGCGTTCGACACCGTCGACCACACCACCTTAATCACTCGTCTTGAGAACTGTGTTGGTATTAAGGGTGCCGCCCTCAACTAGTTCCGGTCGTACCTAACCGACATGAGTTTTTGTGTAAAAATAGACAGTTTTATGTCTTCTACAGCTCCTTTACAACATGGGGTCCCCCAGGGCTCAATCCTTGCCCCAATCTTATTTGCGCTTTACCTTCTCCCTTTTGGTTCTATTTTTAGGATGTACGGTATTGCATTTAATTTTTATGCCGATGATTGCCAGATCTATTTTCCCATGGCACAAAATAACATGGTTCAACGTCTCATTGACTGCCTGCACGACATCAAAGCCTGGCTTTCAGCTAACTTCCTGAGCTTAAATGAAGACAAAACAGAAGTTATGTTGTTCGGTCCAAGTCGCTCTCCCTCCCTTAATGTTGACCTCGGCACTCTGACCCTGTATCTCAGCGACCCAGATTTTAAATTGGAAAAACAAATCCGCAGCGTCGTTTAAAAAAGCTTTTATCAAGTGCGCCAAATAGCGAAAGTGAAACCGCTTCTATCAGGACATGATCTCGAGAAATTAATCCACGCCTTTATCTCGAATCGTTTAGACTACTGCAATGCCCTGTATGTAGGCATTAGCCAGGCCTCCCTCGCCTGCCTGCAGCTCGTGCAGAACTCTGCTGCTCGTCTGCTAACACAGACCAGCAGACGTGAGCACATCACCCCTATATTAGCGTCCCTTCACTGGCTCCCTGTGCGTTACCAAATCAACTTTAAACTCTTTCAATTTGTTTTTAAATGTCTAAACAACCTCGCGCCAACATATGTCTCCGACCTCCTTCAGCCTTACTGCCCCACCCCATCCCTAAGTTTAGCCGATCAGCTGCTACTGACGGTCCCTGACACAAGTCTGAAGCTTAGAGGTGACAGAGCTTTCGCCGCTGCTGCTCCCAAGCTCTGGAACGACCTACCTCTGAGTGTTAGACAAGCCTCCTCTCTTCCTTTTTTTAAATCTCTCTTAAAAAACATACTTTTATTCCATGGCTTTCAACTCTGAGTGATATCCATCCTGCAATGGCGCCCCATAATACACCTGCTGTGAACCTGTTTTTATGTTTTATTTAATTTTTTATCGTGTTCTGTTTGTGTTGTGTTATGTTTGCTTGGTTCTCGTATTATCTTTTAACCTGCCCATTGTACAGCACTTTTGCTACCCCTGTGGTAAATTTTAAATGTGCTCCTTAAATAAAGTTGATTTGATTTGATTTGATAAATGGCATTTCAGTCGAGCTTCTTTAAGCTCTTTAAGTCTTCTCTAGGGGATGAACAGATGGAGTAACTTTCGCCAAGCTTAGTGACAGCTGGAAGAAACTTATTGGATCATAACTGTAATAATAAACACATAAGGAGCACAACTAATTCAGATAGAATTTAATGACCAAAGGGTGTTGCGTTCTGGAGACACTTCTTCCCTCATTATCATTTTGAAAAAAAAAAAAATGGACGGAGCATAACAGATTTCCCATCCCAAAATAACTGTTAAATAAATTGTAATACGTCAAAATCCTACACTTGTAAATTAATCCGGGCTGTTTCTTCAGAATGCTCTGAAAGAGTCCATAAATCAATTTTTGTTATACTGTTTAGTACTTACAATACTGTTTCAGGCCATGTCCACATGAACACGGAGAGTTTAAAAATTGCATATCCAAGGTTAAAACGATCACCATCCCCACACGTGCAGTTTCCAAAATGTCTGTCTACACACAAACACATACACTTGCTGTCATGAACATTTTGTCCAATTAGAAGCCTGGAAAAAGCAGCCACAGCTGACTCGGTGGCATAACACCTTGTGTTATTATGATGTTTATTTTGATATAATATACATACAATGACATGTACATTATTTTTTTTAAACCAGCCTGCACTTACACAGAACCCTGGTGACATTACGAATATTTTTTTTGTGTGTGTTTAAAGCGCGCATGCTGAAACCCAAATTATAACATCATGGTGAGATACAACATGTGGAGTGAAGTGTACATTATTTCTAAAATTAGCACACACTAACGAGTCTTGGAAACCCTTTTACATGTTTAAGTGCCTATAATTGCATGAGCCACTGCAAAACTCTTGTGGAATTATAACGCATTAAATGATCAATATAGAGATGCATGTGCAACGAAGTGTACATTGTCTTTAACATTAACAAGAAGGAAAGAGACATCATGGTTTTTTTAATCATTCGGGGCGCGTACGCATCCGGCTCCTTCTACACAAATGGAAAACACACACGTCAGTTAACTTCAAGATCTGTCGTTAAATAAGGGAAAAAACATTATATAATGTTACATCGTTCTTATGACACAAAGCAAAAAGTCTTGCTTGTCAAAGTTGTTTCATCAGGTGGAGGTTCGACAGCGATCTTATCCAAAACAGCTGAAAAATAGAAGAATATTTACGTTCAAAGATACAGTAAATCCTCTTACAGGGTATTTAAAGGCAGTAAGGCAGTGTTGTTGAGCTTTGAAGATGACAGGGCACAACTGTGACGTCATCACAAGTCTCTGCTTGTGTCATGTACGCACATACGCTAAGCCGAGAGTTTTGGATAACCACACCGTGGCCAGCGTTTGCAAAAGTCTGCGTTTTTAAAGACCCAAGTATCCGTGTTTTTGTGGACATGGCCTGAGTTTAAAAAAGAAATAGTGATGTAATGTAAATGTCATAAAAACTTCAGTATGTTGTCAACTGTTACGTCTACTAGCATTATTCCATAATCATAAATGAAGAGTAATGTCCATCCATCCATCCATCATCTTCCGCTTATCCGAGGTCGGGTCGCGGGGGCAGCAGCCTAAGCAGGGAAGCCCAGACTTCCCTATCTCCAGCCACTTCGTCTAGCTCTTCCCGGGGGATCCCGAGGCGTTCCCAGGCCAGCCGGGAGACATAGTCTTTCCAACGTGTCCTGGGTCTTCCCCGTGGCCTCCTACCAGCTGGACGTGCCCTAAACACATCCCTAGGGAGGCGTTCGGGTGGCATCCTGACCAGATGCCCGAACCACCTCATCTGGCTCCTCTCGATGTGGAGGAGCAGCGGCTTTACATTGAGCTCCTCCCGGATGGCAGAGCTTCTCACCCTATCTCTAAGGGAGAGACCTGCCACCCGGCGGAGGAAACTCATTTCGGCCGCTTGTACCCGTGATCTTATCCTTTCGGTCATGACCCAAAGCTCATGACCATAGGTGAGGATGGGAACGTAGATCGACCGGTAAATTGAGAGCTTTGCCTTCCGGCTCAGCTCCTTCTTCACCACAACGGATCGATACAACGTCCGCATTACTGAAGACGCCGCACCGATCCGCCTGTCGATCTCACGATCCACTCTTCCCCCACTCGTGAACAAGACTCCTAGGTACTTGAACTCCTCCACTTGGGGCAGGGTCTCCTCCCCAACCCGGAGATGGCACTCCACCCTTTTCCGGGCGAGAACCATGGACTCGGACTTGGAGGTGCTGATTCTCATTCCGGTCGCTTCACACTCGGCTGCGAACCGATCCAGTGAGAGCTGAAGATCCCGGCCAGATGAAGCCATCAGGACTACATCATCTGCAAAAAGCAGAGACCTAATCCCGTGGCCACCAAACCGGAACCCCTCAACGCCTTGACTGCGCCTACAAATTCTGTCCATAAAAGTTATGAACAGAATCGGTGACAAAGGACAGCCTTGGCGGAGTCCAACCTTCACTGGAAACGTGTCCGACTTACTGCCAGCAATGCGGACCAAGCTCTGGCACTGATCATACAGGGAGCGGACCGCCACAATAAGACATTCCGATACCCCATACTCTCTGAGCACTCCCCACAGGACTTCCCGAGGGACACGGTCGAATGCCTTCTCCAAGTCCACAAAGCACATGTAGACTGGTTGGGCAAACTCCCATGCACCCTCAAGAACCCTGCCGAGAGTATAGAGTTGGTCCACAGTTCCACGACCAGGACGAAAACCACACTGTTCCTCCTGAATCCGAGGTTCGACTATCCGGCGAAGCCTCCTCTCCAGTACACCTGAATAAACCTTACCGGGAAGGCTGAGGAGTGTGATCCCACGATAGTTGGAACACACCCTCCGGTCCCCCTTCTTAAAGAGAGGGACCACCACCCCGGTCTGCCAATCCAGAGGTACCGCCGAGTAATGTCATGCAAACAAAATAGTTATTCATTTGTTTTATCCGTCCATTCTTTTTCTTGCCCTTCTCGAGGTAGTTGGGGGGCTGGAGCCCATCATTTTATTACAACAAGAAAAAATATAACTCACAAAGAAAAATTTAAAAGAGCATGAAAGCTTCCCACTTTAATGAAAAACGATTACATTAAAGACTATAACTGAAACTAAATTAAAAACAGGTTTAAACACACTATTAGAACACTTACTGTATGTTTGAACTAGGGCTGGGAGATATGGCCTTTTTTTAATATCACAATATTTTTAGGCCATATCGCGATACACCAAAAAAGTATGCTCCCGAAAGTAAATGGTGAACAATAAAATTACACTATTTCTAGGGCTGTCAAAATTAACGCGATAACACCACGTTAACTATAAATTTCAATAAAGGCACTCATTTTTTTAACGTCCGATTAACTCACACGTGTCAGTTTCGACCTTGGGCTGTGCCGTAGCGGGGGAAACTTGGCGGCAGTTCACTTGGTACTGATGAGCCACAAGCGAGCAGAAATGAACAAAGAAAAGGGCACATTATGGAAATAACAGGTTCAAAGTCATAGCAAGTTGTTTTCCCAGCAAGTAAAAACTATTTCCCTGAGAGGACATCATTGCAGTAAATGCCTGCTGCGTGTATCATTCAAAGGTGAATGGTGCTTCACTCCCGTGTTTAAATTAGAGTTAAGGTGCAGTTATAACTTAACATTTACACGGTTACTATGACGACTTTAGTAAGTAAGATGGCATAAAAGCTCAACAGAAATGACAGACGGTAGGAAGGAAGTCTACTGTATATATATATATATATATATATATATATATCTATATATACATATACATATATACATATATTTGGGCTGGGCAATATTGCCTTTTTTTAATACCGCGATATTTGTAGGCCATATCGCGACATACGATATATATCTTGATATTTTGCCTTGACCTTGAATGAACACTTGATGCATATAATCATAGCAGGCAAGATGGCGGCGCCCGGACGGGCTGCGACACTGCGGTGCTCTTGCTAAAGATGGAACATTTGGCGGAAATGCCGGACAGTTATGCAGACTTCATGGCTGGCTCGCATCGTGGTCACTCCGTGATCACGTACGACCGCCAGACACTTCTGGATATGGACATATCGGGCCGTTTTGGACTGATAGACGCGGGCGTGCTAAACATGCTAACTAGCATGGGGATACGTCGGCGGCTACATCCAGCGGCCTGTGAAGCAGCGGAGTCTAGTAGCAGCGGGGGCCGTCTACGGAGCAGACGCCAGCGGTGTGATCGGAAACGCGGATGTCGAGCGGGGCTAAAAACAAAGCAGAAGGCTAATCCCCACAGAACACCACTTCCCTCCACCCTGAAGACGGATTTAAATAAAGGATGCGAGACTACTGGTCTGGGTAAGGAGTCAGTTAAATTAGAACAAGTTTTTTCTGCTTTGAGTTTTTCAGAGTTGGACATGTGTTTTACCGAGGTGGCTAACTATGATGCGTGCAGTTTATCAAAGCAACAAACAAACAATCGGAAAATCCCCGTTACTGAGGAGGCTAACCATGATTCGTGCAGTTTATCAAAGCAACAATCAAACAATCGGAACATTCCCGTCGTATAAATTCCTAGATATGGTCGTAATTATACTGAATGCACTGGGCATAATAAACACAACATTATTAATATTGCTACTACGGATAATTTGATCAAAAATTCCCTAAAACAGCCCACTACCTATAATATAGGTTTTTTAAACATAAGATCATTGTCTCCCAAAACGTTGTTAGTTAATGATATCATCAGAGACAACAATCTTAACGTCATCGGTCTCAGTGAAACCTGGCTTAAACCAAACGACTTTTATGCACTAAATGAGGCATGTCCTCCTAACTTTACACATGCGCATATTGCCCGTCCGCTTAAAAGGGGTGGGGGGGTCGCACTAATATACAACGAAAACTTTAACCTTAGTCCTAACATAAATAATAAATATAAATCGTTTGAGGTGCTTACTATGAGGTCTGTCACACCGCTGCCTCTACACCTGGCTGTTATCTACCGCCCCCCAGGGCCCTGTTCGGACTTTATCAATGAATTCTCAGAGTTCGTTGCTGATCTAGTGACACACGCCGATAATATAATCATAATGGGGGACTTTAATATCCATATGAATACCCCATCGGACCCACCGTGCGTAGCGCTCCAGACTATAATTGATAGCTGTGGTCTCACACAAATAATAAATGAACCCACGCATCGCAACGGTAATACGATAGACCTAGTGCTTGTCAGGGGTATCACCGCTTCCAAAGTTACGATACTCCCGTATACTAAAGTATTGTCCGATCATTACCTTATAAAATTCGAGGTTCAGACGCATGTTCGTCAAACTAATAATAATAATAACTGCTATAGCAGCCGCAACATTAATACGGCCACAACGACAACTCTTGCTGACCTACTGCCCTCGGTAATGGCACCATTCCCAAAGTATGTGGGCTCTATTGATAACCTCACTAACAACTTTAACGACGCCCTGCGCGAAACCATTGATAACATAGCACCGCTAAAGTTAAAAAAGGCTCCAAAAAAGCGCACCCCGTGGTTTACAGAAGAAACTAGAGCTCAGAAATTATTATGCAGAAAGCTGGAACGCAAATGGCGCACGACTAAACTTGAGGTGCACCATCAAGCATTTAGTGATGGTTTAATAACTTATAAACGCATGCTTACCTTAGCTAAAGCTAATTATTACTCAAATCTCATCCACCGTAATAAAAACGATCCTAAATTTTTGTTTAGTACGGTAGCATCGCTAACCCAACAAGGGACTCCTTCCAGTAGCTCCACCCACTCAGCTGATGACTTTATGCAATTCTTTAGTAAGAAAATTGAAGTCATTAGAAAGGAGATTAAAGACAATGCGTCCCAGCTACAACGGGGTTCTATTAACACTGACACGATTGTATATACGGCGGATACTGCCCTCCAAAATAGTTTCTCTCGTTTTGAGGAAATAACATTAGAGGAATTGTTACAACGTGTAAATGGAATAAAACAAACAACATGTTTACTTGACCCTCTTCCTGGGAAACTGATCAAGGAGCTCTTTGTATTATTAGGTCCATCAGTGCTAAATATTATAAACTTATCACTTTCCTCGGGCACTGTTCCCCTAGCATTCAAAAAAGCGGTTATTCATCTTCTTCTTAAAAGACCTAACCTCGATCCTGACCTCATGGTAAACTACCGACCGGTGTCTCACCTTCCCTTTATTTCAAAAATCCTCGAAAAAATTGTTGCGGAGCAGTTAAATGAACACTTAGCGTCTAACAATCTATGTGAAACCTTTCAATCCGGTTTCAGGGCAAATCACTCCACGGAGACAGCCCTCGCAAAAATGACTAATGATCTATTGCTAACGATGGATTCTGATGCGTCATCTATGTTGCTGCTCCTCGATCTTAGCGCTGCTTTCGATACCGTCGATCATAATATTTTATTAGAACGTATCAAAACACGAATTGGTATGTCAGACTTAGCCCTGTCTTGGTTTAACTCTTATCTTACTGATAGGATGCAGTGTGTCTCCCATAACAATGTGACCTCGGACTACGTTAAGGTAACGTGTGGAGTTCCCCAGGGTTCGGTCCTTGGCCCTGCACTCTTCAGCATCTACATGCTGCCGCTAGGTGACATCATACGCAAATACGGTGTTAGCTTTCACTGTTATGCTGATGACACCCAACTCTACATGCCCCTAAAGCTGACCAACACGCCGGATTGTAGTCAGCTGGAGGCGTGTCTTAATGAAATTAAACAATGGATGTCCGCTAACTTTTTGCAACTCAACGCCAAAAAAACGGAAATGCTGATTATCGGTCCTGCTAGACACCGAACTCTATTTAATAATACAACTATAACATTTGACAACCAAACAATTAAACAAGGCGACACGGTAAAGAATCTGGGTATTATCTTCGACCCAACTCTCTCCTTTGAGGCACACATTAAAAGCGTTACTAAAACGGCCTTCTTTCATCTCCGTAATATCGCTAAGATTCGCTCCATTCTGTCCACTAAAGACGCTGAGATCATTATCCATGCGTTTGTTACGTCTCGCCTCGACTACTGTAACGTATTATTTTCGGGTCTCCCCATGTCTAGCATTAAAAGATTACAGTTGGTACAAAATGCGGCTGCTAGACTTTTGACAAGAACAAGAAAGTTTGATCACATTACGCCTGTACTGGCTCACCTGCACTGGCTTCCTGTGCACTTAAGATGTGACTTTAAGGTTTTACTACTTACGTATAAAATACTACACGGTCTAGCTCCATCCTATCTTGCCGATTGTATTGTACCATATGTCCCGGCAAGAAATCTGCGTTCAAAGGACTCCGGCTTGTTAGTGATTCCCAAAGCCCAAAAAAAGTCTGCGGGCTATAGAGCGTTTTCCGTTCGGGCTCCAGTACTCTGGAATGCCCTCCCGGTAACAGTTCGAGATGCCACCTCAGTAGAAGCATTTAAGTCTCACCTTAAAACTCATTTGTATACTGTAGCCTTTAAATAGACTCCCTTTTTAGACCAGTTGATCTGCTGTTTCTTTTCTTTTTCTTCTATGTCCCACTCTCCCCTGTGGAGGGGGTCCGGTCCGATCCGGTGGCAGTGTACTGCTTGCCTGTGTATCGGCTGGGGACATCTCTGCGCTGCTGATCCGCCTCGACACCTCTGCGCTGCTGATCCGCCTCCGCTTGGGATGGTTTCCTGCTGGCTCCGCTGTGAACGGGACTCTCGCTGCTGAGTTGGACCCGCTTTGGACTGGACTCTCGCGACTGTGTTGGATCCATTGTGGATTGAACTTTCACAGTATCATGTTAGACCCGCTCGACATGCTCGACATCCATTGCTTTCCTCCTCTCTAAGGTTCTCATAATCATTATTGTCACAGACGTCCCACTGGATCATTATTGTCACCGATGTCCCACTGGGTGTGAGTTTTCCTTGCCCTTATGTGGGCCTACCGAGGATGTCGTGGTGGTTTGTGCAGCCCTTTGAGACACTAGTGATTTAGGGCTATATAAGTAAACATTGATTGATTGATTGATTGAGTATGATGATTCTGTGTGTCTAAATTAAAACATTCTTATTCATACTGCATTAATATATGCTACTTTTAAACTTTAATGCAGAGAAGGAAATCACAACTAAGTGAATTGAGCAAAACTGTATTTATTAAACAGTTATTAAGCAATGGCACAAACGTTCATGTCATTTCCAGAACAGAAAGTGCAAGATTATCGGAGACATTTTAAGTGTCAAATAAAAATGAGCTGCATAATAGGAAATCATATAGTGTTCGTCCTTCGCTATGTGGTAAGTTATTACGGACATAATTAAATTCTGTTGTTGACTATTTTTGTTCATACGGTGTTGATCTGGAAATGTTTGCCTCTGCATTTTGATGGTGTGGGCGTGTGGCACCGATCGGAGATGTTGACATGCGGAGTAAGTGCGCTTAATTCTCTAGCAGGTGACTTTTCAAATGATGCTACATATTAGCAGTAATGCTACTTTTGGTAGCAACGCTTTTTCCCCACACCTGACAAATTACGGTTGTCTGTTCGACATATTCCCACTTGAAGCCAAACCACCGCCAGATGATGGACCCCCTGCTGTTTTTCTTCGGAATTAATTCTTCCTTCATTCGCACCTTCTTTCTCTCGTATTACCACTCGCACGGCTCTGCTAGCATCACAGCTAACGTTACCCATGCTGCTACCTCTCTGCTCCGAGAGGGCGTATGCGTATGTGACCTATGACGTGACAGTATGTGACGTGTGTAAGAAGGTGCGCTTGTCTGTGAGAAGGAGAGACAGGAAAGAGCGAGAAGAGCCCCTAGTGTAATGCCCGCAGCTAAAAGCAACTGAGCGAGAACGTATACTCAAATATCACAATATAGTCATTTTCTATATTGCACAGAGACAAACCCGCGATATATCGTATATATCTATATATCGCCCAGCCCTAGTTTGAACATAAACATACTGCTATTTTCACCTCTACATTGATGAAAAAGACACATCAAAATAGGCTTTGTGACACTCCGGCCAGAGCCAATGACAGCTTCTTTTGGATACGGTCTCTGTTGGACCTCCATCTGAGGGATTAAACTTTGACAAGCAAGACTTGTTGATTTTGTGTCGTTAGAAAGTTGTAACAATATCCCATGTTTTTAATCCTTGTTAAACGACAAATCATGAGGTTAACTAATGTTTGTTCGATTCGTGTAGATGTTTGACTGTGTGTGCGTGCTTAAGTGACGTGATGTATCTTCCTCTTTGTTAGTGTGTAGTCGTGTTAAAAACAACGTAAACTTCATTGCACGTGTATCATTATATTGATGACTAAATGCTTTATAATTTCACGTCCATGCGCTTTAGATATTTCACACTTCAAGAAGTTTGGCTCCTTCTTAATGTGCCCTGAATATAGAAATAACGTACACTTCACTGTGCATGTAATATATCACCATGCTGCTGATTGAACATGTGTTGTTGCTTTCAGCAGCAAATGTGTGTCCGCGCACTTTAGGCACTTTAAAAAAGATGCGTCAAGTTCCCAGAGCACTGTGTAAGTGCAGGCTGGTTTTAAAGATAATGTACATGTCATTGTACGTCTAGTAGAGGGCTGTCAAACGTACGGCCCGAGGGCTGGATCAGGCCCTCGGACAGGTTTTTATCCGGCCCGCGGAATGAGTTTGCTAAGTTTAAAAATGAACCTGAAATTTTTGAATGACAGAAACAACTGTTCTAAATGTGTCCACTGGATGTCGCAATAGCCATTCTTTGTACTTTTGTAGATGATGCTACATATGTACAAAATAAAACACATGATATTAGTACATCAGTCGAGGAAAATTAATAAACTACATAAATAACAGCCTGTAATATGATTTTGATATATTTTTTTTATCTTGATAATTGAAATTCAACCCCAATGAGTTGACTGGTGAACATTATCACATCATTTATTCAGAAAATATAAATAACGACAAATAAAGTATACATACTATTAGCCGCAACAGGTAATTGCAAAAAACAAAACGAAAACATTATGATTTGTACAATTTCAGAATGTGCTTGTTCTATTTTTAAACAAAGAAAACAATTTAAAGTTGTCTTTATTTTTAAATTGTCGTGCCGTAATTTTACCAGTCCGGCCCACTTGGGAGTAGATTTTTCTGCATGTGGCCCCCGATCTAAAATGAGTTTGACACCCCTGGTCTAGTACATTGTTTTTCAAACACTGTGCTGCAGGAATACGTCGGAGATTAGGTAATTTTACCAAATTGGGTTAAAAGTATTTTTTGCAAACCAGTAGTTATAATCCATAAATAGTGTGCCATTTTTGAGTGTCTGTACAGTCTGGAGCTGGGCAGAGTAACCATGTAATAAGGTGGCAACAGGTAGGTAATTGCTTTTTAAATGTCGGAAACAACGACGATAGTCTGCGTGATTGCAATATGCAGACAACAGCAGGGGGCAGCATGTTGATAAAAAGGTATCTAATGCTTAAACCAAAATTAAACAAAAGGCGAGGGCCGCTAAGAAAAGACATTGAGGCTTAGGGAAGGCTATTCCAAACGAAACTAAAACTGAACTGGCTGCAAAGTAAACAAAACACAAAATGCTGGACGACAGCAAAGACTTGGAGCGTGTGGAGCAGAAACGACGTCCACAAGTACTTTCGAACATGACAATCTACAAAGAAGGATCTCTTCCGCACAACTAAAATATTCTTGATTGCTAAAACAAAGCAGTTGTTGGGAATATCGCTTAATGCAAGACATGAAACTGCTACAGGAAAATACCAACAACACAGGGGAAAAGCCACTGAAATATGAGCGCAAGACAAGAACTAAAACACTACACACAGGAAATGAGCAAAAAACTCAAAATAAGTCAGGGTGTGATGTGACAGGTGGTGACAGTACACCTACTTTGAGACAAGAGCTTTATTGATGCATGTTTTTTTATGGTTTGAATTCATATCCAACAATTGCGAGAATGACTTTTTACTTTCAGTATCGGCTGCCAAGTTTCATTTTTTAATGATTTCTGCTGGTGGTGTGTCTCTGAAAAAAATGTGCCTTGGCTCAGAAAAGGTTGAAAAACACTGGTCTAGTATATCAAAATCAACATAATAACAGAGGTGTAATGCCACCAAGTCTGCTTTTGCTCCTTGTCCAGGCTTCTGTTTGGACAAAATGTGCATGACCGCAGGTGTATATATGTGTTTGTGTGTAGACAGAGACCGTTTTGGAACTACACTTGTGTGGAAGGAGATAGTTGTAACCCTGGATATGCGTTTTTGTAACTATCCGTGTTCGTGGGGACATAGCAATGGACATGCACACACAAATACCCTCATAATGCTTTTTTTTCGCAGACACACAGAACGTTGATTATGAGGTAACAACAATAATGTGTACATAAACAAAGAATGTAGGATTTACAAAATATCAGGAATAGATTAAACTTCATTTTGCTTTGATTTGAGCAAGCTATGGCTAACAGACTGAAGAACAACACATAACTGACCACACTACAATGTGAAGTATAAACGATACAACATTGAATAGTAAGGGTTTGTAAAAGTTCAAAGCTTACCTTGTTTACTTCTGTGACAACCTCTTTACACTTTTATTGTGGAGACAGTGTTTTGCTTTTTCCCTATCATGCTTCGTGGTGGATTTAATGGGTGTAATTTCAAACTGTGTATGCTGCTTGGACAATTTCATAATGTCCTATAAATCCAGTGAGCAGGTTGTGTGTCGTGTGATAAATTTCTG
Source organism: Nerophis ophidion (assembly GCF_033978795.1). NCBI lineage: Eukaryota > Metazoa > Chordata > Actinopteri > Syngnathiformes > Syngnathidae > Nerophis > Nerophis ophidion. The sequence goes on from NC_084616.1 coordinate 58,874,154, forward strand.
TATTGGTTATGTTTTTTTGCACCACAAGCAGGAAATGTTGTTTGGATTGGGACATATCAATTGATGATATGTGCTCCACAGCGTAATATAACATTACTAACAATGTCCACAAGGTAGTGGCGTATTTGTGATCTAAAATCTGCAATGATGCAATTTACTTCAAGCGCCAATCTTCGAATAAAACTTGGAACATCACCTACTCAGTGGCCTAGTGGTTAGAGTGTCCGCCCTGAGAGCAGAAGGTCGTGAGTTCAAACCCCGGCCGAGTCATACCAAAGACTATAAAAATGGCACCCATTACCTCCCTGCTTGGCACTCAGCATCAAGGGTTGGAATTGTGGGTTAAATTACCAAAAATTATTCCTTTGCGCGGCCACCGCTGCTCCCCACTGCTCCCCTGAACAAGAGGATGGGTCAAATGCAGAGGACAACTTTCACCACAATCATTGGAACTTTAACTTTAACATCTTGCGGGTCAGACTAGGCCATAGTTTGGACACACCCATACTTGTCAACCCTCCCGGATTTTCCAGGAGACCCCCGAAATTCAGTTTTCTCCTGAAAATCTCCCAAAATTCAGGCAGAGCTGGAGGGGGTGTGGCCTCCAGCTCCATGCAGACCGACTCAATGTTGTGACCCTCTTAAACAAGACAATACTGCCATCTACTGTACATAGAATAGAATGTAAATATATTATACATTTAAGTGCAGTCAAGGAACATGCATTAGGGAGTCTGTTCTGAAGCCCACAGTAAAGAGACGTAACTTCATCACGTCACCTGGTTATTGACTCCAACCCAATATATTACACCGTCGACGAGCCAAATGAAGATATACGCTTGCAAGTTCCAGAACGATTGGAAACAAGAATTTCAGTTTATCCAGGAGAGTTTGAAGGGGAAGGGGTATGTTGCCTGTAAATTTTGTAGAACAGACGTCTCCATTGAACACGGCGGCCGAACAGTACACTCAGCCATGAACGGTCAGTCAGCGCAGCACGAAGCGTCCGCAGCGCAGCATCGTTCACAACCCAGTATTATGGCCTACCTTGCAAAATGGAGACCCGATGGTGTATCTTATGCTGAGACAAAGATGGCTATGCTGATAGCTGGAAGCAACATCCCGTTCTCATTTGCGGATGTCTACAACAAATCCGCGAAGGATGTTCCCGGATTCGTAGATCGCTCGCCAATACGCGAATGGCAGAACAAAGGTTACTCAAATAGTAAAAGGTAAGTGTTTTTTTTTTTAATAACCAGCAAACACAGTACAGTTAGTAAAACAACTGTGTTTTTATTACTGTGTATTTGATAGGTGCCGTCAGAAATTCAACTATTTCTTTTATTTATATATATAATAAAATAAATATATATAGCTAGAATTGACTGAAAGTCAAATATTTCATACATATATATATATTTATATATATATATGTATGAAATATATATATGGTGAATTATACGCCAACCCTCTTAACCACGCCCCCCGCCCGAACAACGCCCCCAACCACGCCTCCGCCCCACGCCCGATCACACCCTCCCCACCCCCCGAAATTGGAGGTCTCAAGGTTTGCAAGTATGGACACACCTGGTCTATAGCATCTACAGATAATAATGGATGTACAGTATGTTGAAACAACAATCCATACACCTTTATAAGAAAAGAAAAAAATCAATGAGGCATGTTTTGAGTGATGGCTGAAGGAGAGAGCGCTGGATATGAGTAAAGACAATTATGCATCAAGAGGAAGGTTCTACTCTCCAGAATGTTCCTTTCATTTGTGAGCCAGACGTCTTTGGGTTTAAAGTCAGTGATAAAGAGACTTCCTGCCGAGACAAATCCAACATTAAAATCTATTATATCAACAATCATGACAAGTTATATTATCAAGACCAAAATCATTATAGAAGCATGGATAGAATCAGTCTTTGTGTTTGGATGTGAAAAGAAAGCCCATGAATTATGCAACACGAGCAGCGTATGAAAAGTCATAGACAGAAAGAATAAATTGCCACAGACACGTGCATGAATTTGTACCTACACTTTTTTATATAAACCAAACAAATCCAGACACTCCTTTCAAGACCCAATTAGGTGCTGTATGTCTGTCTAGATCAGGGGTCACCAACCTTTTTGAAACCAAGAGCTACTTCTTGGGTGCTGATTAATGCGAAGCTACCAGTTTGATACACACTTAAATAAATTGCCAGAAATAGCCAATTTGCTCAATTTACCTTGAATAAATAAATCTATATATATAAAAAAAATGGGTATTCCTGTCTGTCATTCCGTCGTACATTTTTTTTCCTTTTACGGAAGTTTTTTTTGTAGAGAATAAAAGATGAAAAAAACACTTAACTGAACAGTTTAAAAGAGGAGAAAACACAAAAAAAATGAAAAATAAATTTTCAAACATGTTTTATCTTCAATTTCGACTCTTTAAAATTCAAAATTCAACCGAAAAAAATGAAGAGAAAAACTAGCTAATTCGAATTTTTTTTGAAAAAAATAAAAAAACAATTTATGGAACATCATTAGTAATTTTTCCTGATTAAGATTAATTTTAAAATTTTGATGACATGTTTTAAACAGGTTAAAATCCAATCTGCACTTTGTTATAATATATAACAAATTGGACCAAGCTATTTTTCTAACAAAGACTAATCATTATTTCTTATAGATTTTCCATAACAAAATTTTTAAAAGAAATTCAAAAGCCTTTGAAATAAGATTTAAATTTGATTCTACAGATTTTCTAGATTTGCCAGAATATTTTTTTTGAAATTTAATCATAAATTTGAAGAAATATTTCACAAATATTCTTTGTCGAAAAAACAGAAGCTAAAATGAAGAATTTAATTCAAATGTATTTATAATTCTTTACAATAAAAAAAAAATACTTGAACATTGATTTAAATTGTCAAGAAAGAGGAAGGAATCTAAAAGGTAAAAAGGTACATGTGTTTAAAAATCCTAAAATCATTTTCAAGGTTGTATTTTTTCTCTAAGATTGTCTTTCTGAAAGTTATAAGCAGCAAAGTAAAAAAAAATAAATGAATTTATTTAAACAAGTGAAGATCAAGTCTTTAAAATATTTTCTTGGATTTTCAAATTCTATTTGAGTTATGTCTCTCTTAGAATTAAAAATGTCGAGCAAAGCGAGACCAGCTTACTAGTAAATAAATACAATTTAAAAAATAGAGGCAGCTCACTGGTAAGTGCTGCTGTTTGAGCTATTTTTAGAACAGGCCAGCGGGCTACTCATCTGGTCCTTACGGGCTACCTGGTGCCCGCGGGGACCGCGTTGGTGACCCCTGCTCTAAATCAAGGAGCAGCAAAGATGCAAAACTAACACAAACTGATCCTCTAGAGCATGGGTGTCAAACTCTGGCCAGCGTAATTTCACTTGGCCCTTGAGGCAATATCAAATTAACATTAGAGCTGGCCCACCGCTGTAACACCGCATTCACCGCAAATACTCTTACTTGCCAACCCTCCCAATTTTCCCGGGAGGCTCCCGAAGTTCAGTGCCCCTCCCAAATTTCATCCGGGACAACAATATTTGGGGTGGGCTTTAAAGGCACTGCCTTTGGCTTTCTCTACAACCTTTCTCCACGTCCGCATTTCCTCCATACAAACAGCGTGCCGGCCCAGTCACATAATATATGCGGCTTATACACGCACACACACAGGGCACACTTGGTCAACAGCAATGCAGGTCACACTGAAGGTCGCCGTATAAACAACTTTAACACTGTTACAAATATGCGCCACAATGTGAACCCACACCAAACAAGAATGACACATTTCGGGAGAACATTCACACCGTAACACAACATGAACACAACAGAACAAATACCCAGAACGCCTTGCAGCACTATCTCTTCCGTGACGCTACAATATACACCCCCCGCTATCACCAAACCCCGTCCACCTCAACCCCACCGCCGAAAAGAGGCATTCAATTTTTATTAAAATTTTATTTGATATGCCATTGATATTTTTGAAATTATTATTATTATTTGAAACTGGATTTTGCATGTCACTATAAAGTTATATAAGCCTTGCTTGTCCAATATTCAATGCAAAACTTGTTTGGGTCCCTATTAAAAGGTTAATTTGTTCAACCTCGGCCCGCGGCTTTGTTCGGTTTTCAATTTTGGCCCACTCTGTATTTGAGTTTGACACCCCTGCTCTAGAGATTTCACAACTCTAGATAATGTCAATAAAACTTTGTATGAATTGTTAAGGTGCAAAAAAACGATAAGTGCCATTCCGTTGATTTTGACCTGCGAGAACCCCTAAATAGTTTACTCCACTTTTTACCAAGAGGTAAAATACATTTTTCCGTTCAATATTCCCTTTTACTTCAGAAACCGACGAGCGCCCTGGTTTCTTTTTAGCACAGACAAATTCATCAGGACCAATAAGTACATCGAAATTTGATTACGTGATCCAACACCAACGCCTATGCTTGCTCGCTTCGTGTCTGTTTTGCCGTGATTGTAGCTAAATTAAAGCGTCAACGATGAGTAACTTTGATGAAATCAGTGAGTGTGTAGTGCCCTCGTCTACCGGGCCAAAAAAATGTCCTGATAAACCTGAGTGGTCCGCAGATGAGAAAGAAAGGTCGACGTACAGATACGTGTATAGCCACTACTGTCTCAAATGACAAACTCAATCGTGTGTTTACTCTATTGTTGTTGTCTTTTGATGCAGCTGTCAGTGTAAGGATGTCATGATGCAGTGGTCAATGTAAAACCCCAAAAAGCTGTTTGTTTGGATGAAATCAATTCATTATAGTGATGCATTCCTCTGAAAAAACGTATGTGTTTTCACTCATTTTATGGCCAGGCTGGCACCATTTAGGCTCTATTGTTGCCGCAAAATGTGTACAAAATTATCAAAAATAAAATATCATGTGATAAATGCACATTTTTCAAATTGGGAGTTTAATTCCGGTTGTTAGAAAATATTTGAATCATCATCTGTAATATGAACAGCCTCACAAAAAACATTGATTTACTCAAAACAAATAAAATGGAAATATCTGTTTTGTGTCTGAACTCTTCTTATAATCTTTTTTTTTTTATTATTGTCTGCTGTCCTTTAAACCCATAGTAAAGTACAGGAATAGCTACAAACCCTGTTTCCATATGAGTTGGGAAATTGTGTTAGATGTAAATACAAACGGAATACAATGATTTACAAATCCTTTTCAACCCATAATCAGTTGAATATGCTACAAAGACAACATATTTGATGTTCAAACTGATAAACATTTTTTTTTTTTTTGCAAATAATCATTAACTTTATAATTTGATGCCAGCAACACGTGACAAAGAAGTTGGGAACGGTGGCAATAAGTACTAATAAAGTTGAGGAATGCTCATCAAACACTTATTTGGAACATCCCACATGTGTGCAGGCTAATTGGGAACAGGTGGTTGCCATGATTGGGTATAAAAACAGCTTCCCAAAAAATGCTCAGTCTTTCACAAGAAAGGATGGGGTGAGGTACACCCCTTTGTCCACAACTACGTGAGCAAATAGTCAAACAGTTTAAGAACAACATTTCTCAAAGTGCAATTGCAAGAAATTTAGGGATTTCAACATCTACGGTCCATGATATCATCAAAAGGTTCAGAGAATCTGGAGAAACATTGAATGACCGTGACCTTGGATCCCTCAGACGGCACTGTATCAAAAACCAACATCAATCTCTAAAAGATATCACCGCATAGGCTCAGGAACACTTCAGAAAACCACTGTCACTAAATACAGTTGATCGCTACATCTGTAAGTGCAAGTTAAAACTCTACTATGCAAAGCGAAAGCCAATTATCAACAACATCCAGAAACGCCACCGGCTTCTTTGGGCCCGAGATCATCTAAGATGGACTGATGCAAAGTGGAAAAGTGTTCTGTGGTCTGTCGAGTCCACATTTCAAATTGTTTTTGGAAATATACGACACTGTGTCATCCGGCACAAAGGGGAAGCGAACCATCTGGACTGTTATCGACGCAAAGTTCAAAAGCCAGCATCTGGGATGGCATGTGGGTGCATTAGTGCCCAAGACATGGGTAACTTACACATCTGTGAAGGCATCATTAATGCTGAAAGGTACATACAGGTTTTGGATCAACATATGCTGCCATTTAAGTGCCGTCTTTTTCATGGACGCCCCTGCTTATTTCAGCAAGACAATGCCAAGCCACATTCAGCACGCATTAGAACAGTCTGGCTTCGTAAAAAAAGAGTGCGGGACTTTCCTGGCCTGCCTGCAGTCCAGACCTGTCTCCCATTGAAAATGTGTGGCGCATTATGAAGCGTACAATCCAACAGCGGAGACCCCGGACTGTTGAACGGCTGAAGCCCTACATAAAACAAGAATGGGAAAGAATTCCACTTTCAAAGCTTCAACAATTAGTTTCCTCAGTTCCCAAACGTTTATTGAGTGTTGTTAAAAGAAAAGGTGATGTAACACAGTGGTGAACATGCCCTTTCCTAACTACTTTGGCACGTGTTGAAGCCATGAAATTCTTAGTTAATTATTATTTGCAAAAAAAAATTAAGTTTATGAGTTTGAACATAAAATATCTTGTCTTTGTAGTCCACTCAATTGAATCTGGGTTGAAAAGGATTCGCAAATCATTGTATTCTGTTTATATTTACATCCAACACAATTTCCCAACTCATATGGAAACGGGGTTTGTACTTTCTGGCAACGTAACCAATTTTGAATGGACTAATATGCACTCAAATTAAATGAGACAAAAACATAAATTGTGCAAAAAACATACAATTTATTTTGTGACAAGTATTTTAGGCCATGGGCAGCACGGTGGTCAGGGGTTAGTGCGTCTGCCTCACTGTACGAAGGTCCTGAGTAGTCCTGGGTTCAATCCCGGGCTCGGGATTTTTCTTTGTGGAGTTTGCATGTTCTCCCCGTGAATGCGTGGGTTCCCTCCGGGTACTCCGGCTTCCTCCCACTTCCAAAGACATGCACCTGGGGATAGGTTGATTGGCAACGCTAAATTGGCCCTAGTGTGTGAATGTGAGTGTGAATGTTGTCTGTCTATCTGTGTTGGCCCTGCGATGAGGTGGCGACTTGTCCAGGGTGTACCCCGCCTCCCGCTCGATTGTAGCTGAGATAGGCAGCAGCGCCCCCCGCGACCCAAAAGGGAAAAAGCAGTAGAAAATGGATGGATGGATTTGATGCCATTAAAGCCAACATTCAATTCCCCACAGGTTATTTTAAATGAAATTAAACTCTGTAAATCCTTTGTTGTTTCAGAAAAAATAACTGTCGCTCTAAGAAGACTGTGAAAAGCAACAAGAGCTGATCAAATGTTCCCAAACGCATCTGCTCTGGCTTTTGGCTCCATCTGCTTCATTGTGTCATATGTGTTTGGTGTTGCAGCCCCGTGTTAGTCAATTAATTTCCCGCACTAACTCACAACATGAAAACAGTCCAGTTAAGAAGACAAAGCATAAAAGCAAGATGGTCTATATTTTCTCATGGCTTTCTCTCATTTGCATCGCTCAAAATCCTAAGAACTTACCTTATACTTTAAGCCAATGTTAACAAACTGCAAAAAACTATCAAACTAGTAAAAGTAGAAGGACACTAAACAGGATTGTCTGTAAATTTTAAATTGTTCTGCAATAACCAAAATGGCTTGAATACATAAATGTTGCAAGTCAACTATTGTTTACACTTTGACTGTACAAACCCTGTTTCCATATGAGTTGGGAAATTGTGTTGGATGTAATGTAAATATAAACAGAATACAATGATTTGCAAATCATTTTCAACCCATATTCAATTGAATGCACTACTAAGACAACATATTTGATGTTTGAATTCATAAACTTTAATTTTTTTTTACGAATAGTAATTAACTTAGAATTTCATGGCTGCAACACGTGCCTAAGTAGTTGGGAAAGGGCATGTTCACCACTGTGTTACATCACCTTTTCTTTTAACTGGCTTTTGAACTTTGCGTCGATAACAGTCTGGATGGTTCGCTTCCTCATTGGTCCGGATGACACGATGTCAATAATTTCTAAAACAATTTGAAATGTGGACTCGTCAGACCACAGAACACTTTTCCATTTTGCATCAGTCCATCTTAGATGATCTTGGGCCCAGAGTAGCCGGCGGCGTTTCTGGATGTTGTTGATAAATGGCTTTCGCTTTGCATAGTAGAGCTTTAACTTGCACTTACAGATGTAGCTACCAACTGTATTTAGTGACAGTGGTTTCTGAAATGTTCCTGAGCCCATGTGGTGATATCCTTTAGAGATTGATGTCGGCTTTTGATACAGTGCTGTCTGATGGATTGAAGTTCACGGTCATTCAATGTTGGTGTCCGCCTATGCCGCTTACGTGGAGTGATGTCTCCAGATTCTCTGAACCTTTTGATGATATTATGGACCATAGATGTTGAAATCCCTAAATTTCTTGCAATTGCACTTTGAGAAACGTTGTTCTTAAACTGTTTGACTATTTGCTCACGCAGTTGTGGACAAAGGGGTGTACCTCGCCCCATCCTTTCTTTTGAAAGACTGAGCATTTTTTGGGAAGCTGTTTTTATACCCAATCATGGCACCCACCTGTTCCCAATTAGCCTGCACACCTGTGGGCTGTTCCAAATAAGTGTTTGATGAGCATTCCTCAACTTTATCAGTATTTACTGCCACCTTTCCCAACGTCTTTGTCACATGTTGCTGGCATCAAATTCTAAAGTTAATGATTATTTGCAAAAAATTAAAGTTTACGAGTTTGAACATCAAATATGTTGTTTTTGTAGTGCATTCAATTGAATATGGGTTGAAAGGGTTTTGCAAATCATTGTATTCCATTTATATTTACATTTAACACAATTTCCCAACTCATATGGAAACGGGGTTTGTATAATAAACTAACTTTACAAATAATGGTTCCATAATTTAACTCTAAGGGGTAATGCAGCTATTTATCACTAAGTATATTATAACTGCCATTATAGCGTCACCTGGTATGCCGCTATACTGCATTCAAAACCACTTACCAGAACATTAGCGTCACACACACATCACCAACCCATCTACTCTTGTGACCTTTCCGATTCTAAAAACTAATATAGGCGTTGAATTCTCATGAATCTGATTGTCTTAATCAGAATGGATGACGGACTGTTCCATTAGTCTCGGTTTGTCTCTCCACAGGCTCTTCTCATCTTTGCTCAAAGCCCTTTTTCCAATAAACCGTTTAATGAAACCAGAGTACTGAGAAGCCACCTTCTGTGAATTCACATGTGAGCCAAACATATGGTAAGTCTTTATTTGTTCAACTTGCACTCCACAAGAAACAAATCTATTCAACATAGACGGAGTGTAAATTCATATTCTTGGTGACCATCATTGACAATTAACTAGGGATGTCAATGTATATCGATAATTTTCGATAATTTTTAAAATTAAGGGGACCACAAAAATATAAATATTGGCTTCATTTTAACAGAACATCTTATGATACAAGCTTCATTGACATTTTATCAAATGTTTCATGACGGCGTGGCGCAGTGGGAGAGTGGCCGTGCGCAACCCGAGGGTCACTGGTTCAAATCCCACCTAGAACCAACCTCGTCACGTCCGTTGTGTCCTGAGCAAGACACTTCACCCTTGCTCCTGATGGGTGCTGGTTAGCGCTTTGCATGGCAGGTCCCTCCATCAGTGTGTGAATGTGTGTGTGAATGGGTAAATGTGGAAGTAGTGTCAAAGCGCTTTGAGTACCTTGAAGGTAGAAAAGCGCTATACAAGTACAACCCATTTATCATTTATAGTTGCCGCTATTGGTACGTGCATTAAGACAAATACAATAATTAGCATAAATACTAGAAACAATACTATGGCTAAAACTACACATATAACAAATGTAGCAGGTAAAGCACACTTTATTTTAAGATTAAACAAATAAAATAGTGGAAATTTGTTACACATTTCACCTATTTCTCTTGCCTTAGTTTATCCTTCGTGGACGGTTTTGACTGCGCTAACAATTGGCAACAAGCCAACAAGCTGCATGTGCATTTACGTTTTAAAGGGGAACATTATCACCAGACCCATGTAAGCGTCAATATATACCTTGAAGTTGCAGAAAAAAGACCATATATTTTTTAACCGATTTCCGAACTCTAAATGGGTGAATTTTGGCGAATTAAACGTGTATCTGTTTATCCCTTTCTGAGCGACGACGTCAGAACGTGAAGTCACATCGGTACTCAACGCCATTTTTCCCTACCACATCACACGCATCGAGTCGAATCAGCTCTGTTATTTTCCATTTTTTCGACTATTTTCCGATATCTTGGAGACATCATGCCTCGTTGGTGTGTTGTCGGAGGGTGTAACAACACAATCAGGGACGGATTCAAATTGATTTACGTAGAATGTGCATCGATTAGCACGGCATGCTAATCGATGCTAACATGCTATTTAGGCTAGCTGTGTACATATTGCAGCATTCTGCCTCATTTGTAGCTATATTTACATCCAGCCTTTCCCTCCATTCACATTTAATGCCAAACAAACAAATACCAGTCGACGGATTTAAGTTGCTCCAGTGTCAAGAGATGCGAAAGTCCCTTGTTTAGTTTTTACCGGTGATGCTACGATAGAGATGGCAAGAATGTCTGGATATCCTGTGACACTCAAAGCAGATGCATTACCAACGATAAAGTCAACGAAATCACAAAGGTGAGAGTTGTTGATTTTATTGACTTATGTGCTAATCAGACATATTTGGTCGCGGCATGACTGCCAGCTAATCGATGCTAACATGCTATTTAGGCTACCTGTATGTACATTTGAAACTAAACCAGCGTTTCCTTCCACCCACATTTAATGTGAAACAAACACTTACCAATCGACGGATTTAAGTTGATCCAGTGTCAATGCGAAAGTCCTGATCGGTTGGTCTGCACATTTTACCGGTGATGCTAAGACAGACATGCATGGCCGAATAGCGTCAATAGCTCTCCACTCAATAGCTTTAGTTTCTTCTTCAATTTCGTTTTCGCTATCTGCCTCCATACTCCAACCATCTGTTTCAATACATGCTTAATCTTTTGAATCGCTTAAGCCGCTGAAATCCGAGTCTGAATCCGAGCTAATGTCGCTATATCTTGCTGTGCTATTCGCTATTGTTTGTATTGGAATCGCTATGTGACGTCACAGGGAAATGGACAGTGGCTTAGGCAAATAGCGAAAATCAAGCACTTTAAAGCTTTTTTTAGGGATATTCCGGGACGGGTAACATTTTGAAAAAAAAATCAAAAAATAAAATAAGTCACTGGGAACTGATTTTTATTGGTTTTAACCCTTCTGAAATTGTGATAATGTTCCCCTTTAAATGTTCACAACAGCACAACAGGGGAGCTAGATAACTACTTTAGTATCCGTCGCTCTTTAAAGTCCATGCTTCCTACATAAATATTTGCCGTAGTTTGAAGTATTGCCACGGAGGCGAGGCATGTTTTAAAGCACTGCTTGCAGCGCGGTGTTTCATTGTTTAAAGCGTTACCTTTATTGTGAGATTTGAAGCCCGAATACCTCCATTTTTCGCTCCACGCACCCTCTTTATTAAGCAGAAGAATTGCTGTTTTTGCCATCTTCCTTTCCATTCCGTTTCGTCTTGTATGCCCTCCAGTGTGTGTGTGCGTGCTGACACACTCAACATGCGTCTCACTTCAGTTCGTCACCGCCGCATGGCAGCATCCGGATAGAAAAAAAAGGAAAAATATTTTCCAAATGTAGTATGGTATCGTTTTGAATTCATTAGTACTGGTATACTGTATAACCCTACTATGCACAACACATTTTAGGGGAACTATGATGAGTTTAATTTACATTTAAAACACTTCATTATCGTCTAGATTAGGGGTCGGCAACCCAAAATGTTGAAAGAGCCATTTTGGCCCAAAAATACAAAGATGAATAAGTGTCGCAGGCTGACTCTTTGTTGACAGACCTGTTGAAATGTTAATGTATATTCTACACTTTTTTTTTTTTTACAAGAAAACATGTAAAACAGTAAAATTAAGGCTTTTTAGAGGGTGAAATAACTCCTGGAAATGACCGCCTTAGAATAGCCAAAGGTGTAAATGTGTGTGTTCAATTTAAAGACAACGGCAAGCTGTCTTTTTTAATAGGTTTATTACAATCTTTGGCAAGCTGGGTAACGTTTGCTGTAGTTTATAACCGCACACAAACAACTATCAGAAATGCAGCCAATATTACATCATACTTGCCAACCCACCCGAATTTTCCGGGAGACTCCTGAATTTTAGTGCCACTCCCGAAAAGTAAGTTGTACATGTAAACAAACTACTTTATTCAAGAGCCGCCACAATTAGTAGGACAAAACGGGGCTCGCCAAACACTCTCATCAGTAAAGCATGTTTAATATCAATAGTGGGATTTCTAACAATTAGGAAGGTTTGTGTCATGTTTGCTCCCTACAGAAACCATAATAAAACAAAAAATATATTTTCCCTTATCTGTTTCCATTTTCATACATTTTTGAAAAAGCTCCAGGGAGCCACCAGGGCGGCACTAAAGAACCACATGCGGCTCTAGAGCCCCGGGTTGACGACCCCCAGTCTAAATATAATGTGTTGTATGCTTTAGAGCAGGGGTCTCAAACTCACTTTACCTGGGGGCCACTGGATGCAGAGTCTGGTTGAGGCTATGCCGCAAGAAAAGATTACTTAAAAAAATGTTGCATACTCCTCATCATGTCTAGTTGTATAATGACGTTTAAAATTGTATCCCTTGTATTTTGTATTTCTCTGTGCAAATAAGACATGTCGGGGTGGCCCTGTGCTCAACAAAGAAATATTGCATCTCCCACTTTTCCTGGAATTGTCTTTGCTCATCACAAACCTTTATCTTCACTGCAGGCTTTGAAAAAGACATGTCTGGGGTTGTGGAATATATTTGTATTTAGCCGAGGCACGGAGATTAATGTTTTTTCCGCAATGTGTGTCGTTCCGCTTTTCCTCTCTACAGCAACACGGCGGTCGGCGGATAATAGCCGGGAAATTACCGAGGTAGCAAGCGCTAAAAAGTGACGGCTCCCGGAGTATTATCCAGCGTCATATAGAAATATATGTAGTGTTCATCGTGTGAGGCAATGCAAATTAAACAATAAAAAAATAAAAAATAACAGTTTGAATTGGTCCAGGTTATCGTGGACTGTTAATACTGACGGACAGGTGTCGTGTTGTGATTGCAACCAGGCACGTAAGAAAACCCTCGTCTCCATTCCACTTTCACTAATTTGCCGCTTTTCCACTAACGCAGGGGTAGGCAACCCAGACCGTTGAAAGAGACATTTTGGACCGAAATAACACAACGCTGTCATGCGCCATTCATATAAAACGTGCGGGCTGCACTAACATTAAACTTTCGTATTAAGGTGGAGGCCGCAAAATAACGTCTCGTGGGCCGCAATTGGCCCGCGGGCCGCGTGTCTGAGACCCCTGCTTAAGAGTACATTTTGCTCCACATTCACATTTAAATACTGTTTTTTTTACTCTGTCTGCAAGCTATCTGGGTGGAGGTGTTCCTAGATTACAATTTAAACCACGCCCCGCCCTCTTCAAAAGTATCATAATTTCTTTTGAATATGTACATTGTTTGAATTTACATCTTGAAGACATAACAGCTATTATAAACTTCATAAAGATATAGATTCACCTGGTCACAACATTCGGTACACCTGCACAATCGGATCAATAAAGAGAGTGCATAAAATCAGATGCTTTTACGTCACTGCATGTTGCACATCAGTGTTCTTATGCTCATGCCAAGGTGAGATGAAAATTATACTCTATGGTATCTTTTTTGTTTTCTCTGGCTGAAAGTGTCACTTAAATGAATAAAATAAATAAGCACATCCACCTCGCTCTGACATCACGATTTAAACGCAGACTTCCAGAACTGTGTGCGAGCTCACGTCAAAATGTATGAACCTTAAAGGCCTACTGAAATGAGATTTTCTTATTTAAACGGGGATAGCAGGTCTATTCTATGTGTCATACTTGATCATTTCGCAATATTGCCATATTTTTGCTGAAAGGATTTAGTAGAGAACATCCATGATAAATTTTGCAACTTTCGGTGTTAAGAGAAAAGCCCTGCCTCTACCAGAAGTCGCAGACGATGACGTCACAAGTGTGGGGGCTCCTCACATATTCACATTGTTTTTAATGGGAGCCTCCAACAAAAAGTGCTATTCGGACCGAGAAAACGACAATTTCCCCATTAATTTGAGCGAGGATGAAAGATTCGTGTTTGAGGATATTGATAGCGACGGACTAGAAAAAAAAGAAGAAAAAAAAAATAATTTAAAAAAACGCGATTAGATTGGAAAGGATTCCGATGTTTTTAAACACATTTACTCGGATAATTCTGGGAAATCCCTTATCTTTCTATTGTGTTGCTAGTGTTTTAGTGATAGTCGGGGTTTGTGTCCACGGGTGTGTTGACGCGCAGTGTCTCAGGGGAGTCGACGGCAGCTATGGACGGCACAAGCCCAGCTTTTCTCCGGTAAGAAGCGACTTTTTAACCACAATTTTCTCACCGAAACCTGCTGGTTGACATTCCGTTGTGATTCATGTTCGCTTGACCGTGCTCTGATCCATAGGAAAGCTTCACCTCCAGGAATTTTAAATAAGGAATCACCATGTGTTTGTGTGGCTAAAGGCTAAAGCTTCCCAACTCCATCTTTCTACTTTGACTCCTCCAATATTAATTGAACAAATTGCAAAAGATTCAGCAACACAGATCTCCAAAATACTGTGTAATTATGCCGTTAAAGCAGACAACTTTTAGCTGTGTGTGTGCGCAGCGTTCATACTTCCTAAAAACTCATGACGTCTTGCGTACACGTCATCATTACACGACGTTTTCAAAACGAAACTCCCGGGAAATTTAAAATTGCAGTTTAGTAAACTAAAAAGGCCGTATTGGCATGTGTTGCAATGTTAATATTTCATCATTGATGTATAAACTATCAGTCTGCGTGGTGGGTTTCAGTAGGCCTTTAAGATTTGACGCTTTTAACACAAGTGTCCAACATTGTAACAACATTTATAAGTTAGAAAAGAGGGAAATCATCATAGGTCTGCTTTCAGAAATCAGCACACTAAAATGAAGAAATATTAATGTCATTGTTGTTGATGATTAGTTAATAACAAAGGTATAGTGGTTTCATTTTGTATCAATTGTATATTCTTATTTTTGAAAGGGCAACAACATTTATCAATTAAACAGTTTGGGCCTCAGTAAATAAGCAATCATTTCCCCCATCTCCCTCCTCCTCTTTGAAAAGGAGCACCAGCTGTCAAAGGCTGACACTGTGGCATTGCCAAATAGTGTCCATTAATGTCGCAGACCTGCTAAGCATACTGATCACGAATACCGCTAATGGGTGGGAATACATGCAGACTCATTTAGAATCACTGTCACACCAACCTTTTGATCGCAGCTGACTTTGAATATGAAACAGCTACTATTAACACTCGGCCCGCGGGCGCAGACGGCCACGCTGACATCTGTGATGGAGGCACACCAAAACACCTTCCTTTGAGCCAGAGTGGGAGTGGGACTGCGGCTGGCTGAGCCTCAGTAATGAGCCCTGTGTTGCGACACCTTTGAAGAGGAATCAGGTTACAGAAATGTTAACTACCTGCCTTATTTGCCGCTGAAAAAAGAATCCGACTTCTTCTTGCCTTTCTCCTGTGGATGCACTGCTGCTCCTATTGGACTGTGCTAATTGCAGTATTTATCACTTATTCCGTCTGAGAGACTTTCATTTTCTGGCTAAGTGCTATAATGTGCTGGCAAGGCACAGGAAAGGCTATTTCGCGGAGTTAACAATAAACTTAAAAAAAAAAAATGTCATTAAGATACATTGAGAGCACAAACATTAGGCCTTGATGCACAATTCCCCTGTGTGGCATTTAAGCCACACGGAACATGGTTTAATTGGTCAAGGACTCACTGCTGGAGTCCTACAATGACAACAGATACTCACACCCTTGCCATCTGTGAAGTAGAAATGTTGTTTTTTGTCAAACAACCTACATTAAGAGGACAATGGAGGGTTTTTTTTATCTTGCCTATCAATCACACTCCTTATGAGAGACAAAAAGACCAAAGTTTTTTTGTTTTTTTTTAAATAGAACATGTAAAAATTGTCTCATTCTTACGATGCAGCTACTTGGAGCAATCAGTTCTACCGATTAATCCCTTTAAAAATGCAGTCAGAACCGTCACCAATACTTCATTTACGATCCATTACCGGCACAACAACTAAGCCAGGGGTCACCAACCTTTTTGAAACCAAGAGCTACTTCTTGGGTACTGATTAATGCGAAGGGCTACCAGTTTGATACACACTTCAATAAATTGCCAGAAATAACCAATTTGCTCAATTTACCTTTAATAAATTATATTATATTATATATATTATATTATAATAAATTATATGTATATAAAAAATGGGTATTTCTGTCTGTCATTCCGTCGTACATTTTTTTTTCTTTTACGGAAGGTTTTTTGTAGAGAATAAATGATGAAAAAAACACTTAATTTAACAGTTTAAAAGAGGATAAAACACGAAAAAAATTAAAATTAAATTTTGAAACATAGTTTATCTTCAATTTCGACTCTTTATAATTCAAAATTAAACCGAAAAAAATGAAGAGAAAAACCAGCTAATTGGAATCTTTTTGAAATTTTTTAAAAAAGAATGCATCATCAGTCATTTTTCCTGATTAAGATTATTTTTAGAATTTTGATGACATGTTTTAAACAGGTTAAAATCCAATCTGCACTGGTTTATAATCTATAACAAATTGGACCAAGCTATATTTCTAACAAAGACAAATCATTATTTCTTCTAGATTTTCCAGAACAAAATTTTTTTAAAGAAATTCAAAAGACTTTGAAATAAGATTTAAATTTGATTCTACGGATTTTCTAGATTTGCCAAAATATTTTTTTGAATTTTAGTCATATGTTTGAAGAAATATTTCACAAATATTGTTCGTCAAAAAAAAAGAAGCTAAAACGAAGAATTAAATTAAAATGTATTTATTATTCTTTACAATAATACAAAAAAAATACTTGCACATTGATTTAAATTGTCAGGAAAGAAGAGGAAGGAATCTGAAAGGTAAAAAGGTATATGTGTTTAAAAATCCTAAAATCATTTTTAAGGTTGTATTTTTTCTCAAAAATTGTCTTTCTGAAAGTTATAAGAAGTAAAGTAAAAAAATAAATGAATTCATTTAAACAAGTGAAGACAAAGTCTTTAAAATATTTTCTTGGATTTTCAAATTCTATTTGAGTTTTTTCTCTCTTAGAATTAAAAATGTAGAGCAAAGCGAGACCAGCTTGCTAGTAAATAAATAAAATGAAAAAAATAGAGGCAGCTCACTGGTAAGTGCTGCTACAGTATTTGAGCTATTTTTAGAACAGGGCAGCAGTCTACTTATCTGGTCCTTACGGGCTACCTGGTGCCCGCGGGCACCGCGTTGGTGACCCCTGAACTAAGCTGTGGCGACATTGTTATTGAAAGAGTAACATTGACGAATTCTTTTTCTACCGTTCACATCAGCGTGCTTCAGTATTAGCTGTAAAAGCTAGCTACAAAAAGAGATAAGCTTGCTATTACGTCAGCACGAAACTCGTTTGAGTTTGTAATGCAAAACACAATGGGATAAGACACCAATCTGTACTTATTGATAAACATGAGCAATCAAATTACAGTATCTGTAAAGTATTAGCCCACATTTCCTGTTTCGTTTGTACACAGCTAGCCAGACAACGCATGTACTGTAGTTGTAATAACAGGCATGACGTTCTGCATGCATCATGTTTGATATTAAAGGGAAACATTATCACAATTTCAGAAGGGTTAAAACCAATAAAAAAATCAGTTCCCAGTGGCTTATTTTATTCTCTAAGTTTTTTTCAAAATGTTACCCATCGTGGAATATCCCAAAAAAAGGCTTTAAAGTGCCTGATTTTCGCTATCTGTAAATCCACTGGTCAATTTTCCTGTGACATCACTGCATGACGCCAACAAACATGGCGGATAGAACAAAAAGATAGGATGTCGTAGTGGTTTGTGTTGTGGTTTGTGCAGCCCTTTGAGACACTAGTGATTTAGGGCTATATAAATGAACATTGATTGATTGATATAGCGACATTAGCTCGGTTTCAGACTCAGATTTCAGCGGCTTAAGCGATTTAACAGATTACGCATGTATTGAAAGGGATGGTTAGAGTGTGGAGGCAGATAGCGAAAACGAAATTGAAGAAGAAACTGAAGCTATTGAGCCATATCACGACGGACAAAGGCAACGCGGACGAATTTGGGGATCGCCTTCTAACCAACGATTGCATCTTTTGACCACTGGAGCAACTTAAATCCGTCGATTGGTAAGTGTTTGGCATTAAATGTGGGCGGAAGAAAAGGCTGGATGCAAATATAGCTACAAATGTACATACAGCTAGCCTAAATAGCATGTTAGCATCGATTAGCTGGCAGTCATGCCTTGCGCAAATATGTTTGATTAGCACATAAGTCAATAACATCAACAAAACTCACCTTTGTGATTTCGTTGACTTTATCGTTGGAAATGCATGTGCTTTGAGTGTCGCAAATATAGCTACAAATGAGTCATATTGATGCAATATGTACATACAGCTACCCTAAATAGCATGTTAGCATCGATTAGCATGCCGTGCTAATCGATGCACACTCCACGTAAGTCAACTTGAATCCGTCCCTGATCGTGTTGTTACACCCTCCGACAACACATCGACGAGGCATAATGTCTCCAAAGTACGGAAAACAGTCGAAAAAACGGAAAATAACAGAGCTGATTTGACTTGGTGTGTGTAATGTGTTTGAGAAAATGGCGGATTGCTTCCCGTTGTAACGTAAAGGGTGAAAGGTCATCGCTCCGACAGCGAACAATTGAAAGGTGTTTAAAATCGCCAAATTCACCCTTTTAGAGTTCGGAAATCGGTTAGAAAAAACATATGGTCTTTTTTCTGCAACCTCAAGGTATATATTGACGCTTACATAGGTCTGGTGATAATGTTCCCCTTTAAAGTGACTCACTCAATTGACAGTTGTGCGTTTGGTCCAGCTGGCCGGTCACATTTTCTTCCAATTTATTTTGGTAAGCACTTTATTTATTTCGAAATACCTTGGCTTCAAGTTGCAAAGTCACTCAGTATATTCTGCTTCAAAAAGATAAGGTTGTGAACACTCATTTGTTCAACAATTGTCGTCTTTGTTGTTTATTACCTAGTCTTCCACGATTAGAAAACCCACTCGCATTTGTGTCCAGAAGTAGGAACACACATTTGTTGCCAGAAATCAAAAGTATGGAAATAAATGCACAGAGGAATTAGTTCCAGCAATGATTAAAATGACCAAAATACACTAAATATTATACATATTACTTACTGTTATGAACGTGTCTGTTACTACATTATATATATATATACTTGCACTGTGTTGATTGAGGGTTTTGAAGTTGTTTTTGAGGGCTTTGAAAACTACAACTGCGACTCCCATTAGCCTCATCTTCCAGGCGTTGTTTATCATTTTTAAAATCCTAATGAAAAAAAGATGTGTGTTCTTGTCTCTCATAATGATTGTGAACTATGGGCACAATTCCAAAAAAGTGCAGTTCCCTTTTAAGCACGACGTGAATATCCCATGTGTACTGTTTTCAAGATTAATGTCAAAAACCAGAAATGTACCCGTTTAATAACTGTCAAACAAAGTGTATTAAATTGTGCGGGTGAGGCTTAAGTATAATCCTGAAGCATTATTGAGTATTGCAGTGTTTTTATCTATCTGTATTATATTATGTATGATACCGTGCTCTCTCGTTGTTGAGTAATATTTTTTCTTTGTTTCTTGCATTGAACTAAGAGAGCAAATTCTACGAAGTCAAATTCCTTGTGTTAAACATACTTAGCCAATAAATCTGATCCTGAGTATGTTTTTATGTACTTGTCATCAGTGATGGGCAAGTTACTTGTGAAATGGGAAATGTAGTAAACTGAGCTCCATGTTACTCTCGATGAAATGTAACTAAGTTAAAGGGGAAGCTATTCCCAGTAAATTGTGGCAAGCTACAAGGCAAAAGTATATATATATATATATATATATATATATATATATATATATATATATATATATATATATATATGTGTATATATATATATATATATATATAAATATATATATATATATGTGTGTGTGTGTATATATATATATATATATATATATATATATATATATATATATATATATATATACGACATGCATTAAGCTACAGACCCTCATATGACAACTTTTATCTATGGGCCCACATGTAAAATACAAATGTTAATGTAACTGAGAGTGTACATATGGTCCCAATAAGAACTACCTCCAGGCGTCCCTGCATCTTACTGTCAGTGTTTATTTTAGTTTGCCTTTTCTTTGGCACACTCCTATAACATTAACCATATTATTTGTACAGATGCAGTAAAAAAAACTGCATCTATCTATGGCTGGGGTCTCAGACAAGCGGCCCGCGGGCCAGTTGCGGTCCGCGAGACGTTATTTTTCGGCCCCCACATTAATATGAAAGTTTAATGTTAGTGCGACCCGCGAGTTTTATATGAATGCCGCTTGACAGCGTTGTGTTATTTGGGTCCAAAATGGCTCTTTTAACGTTTTGGGTTGCCTACCCTTGCAATAGTGGAAAAGAGGCAAATGAGTGAAAGCGACAGAGACTTTGCCATGGAGACGTGGGTTTTCTTACATGCCTGGCTGCAGTTACACCGCGCCACCTGTCCGTCAGTAATAACAGTCCCCGATAATGACTGCGTTCTCCACTCCCAGTCGTGGCTGGTAGGCGAATTGGAGTGGGTCCAGGTGGGGCTTGACTGTAGGGTGGAGTTGTTCCAGGACAAACCTCTCCATGGTCTTCATGATATGGGAGGTTAGCGCCACCGGCCTGTAGTCCTTTGTCGTGCTGGGTCGCGTGCACTTGGGGATGGGGACCACGCATGAGGTTTTCCACTGTGTGGGGACTTTATGCAGCCTAAGGCTCATGTTGAAGATGTGCTGGAGCACACCAAACAGCTGTGGGGCGCAGGCTTTGAGCACCCTGGGGCTCACACCGTCAGGACCCGCAGCCTTGCCTGTGTGTAACTTTACCCCACACTTGACAAATTACGCTCGTCAGTTCGACATATACCCACTTGAAGCCAAACCACCGCGAGACTGTTTTTCTTGGGAATTAATTCTTCCGTCATTTGATAACAGATCCGCACCTTCTTTCTCTTGTATTACTGCTCGCACCACAGCTAATGTTACCCATGCTTCTACCTCTCTGCTCCGTGAGGGTGTATGTGACGTATGACGTGACAGTATATCGATATATCGCCCAGCGCTACACCGATGCTTTTGATACAGAGTCCAGAGATGAAACCTACTAAAATTGGATGTCAGTAAGGTCAGCATGCGTGACCTTTGAAGTTGTTTGGTGATGTAATGTGATTACTCAGGAACATCACTGGTTTGAAGACTTAAAAGGTCATTGACCCTCCTTTGGGAATAGTTAATTTGATTATTTGTTCATTGTTGACATCAGCATGACACGTATAGATAGTGGTAAAGCATAACACAATCTAGCAGCAGCATTCAATGTGCATTTAGGGAACAATTTTAGTTATTAAAAATCGTTTTTTTTAATTGATGGACCAGTAGCTGTTCAGTTCTACATCAATCTTGTGAAAGACAATGTAAAGATTACTGCATGTAATGCATACCATGCATGCATAATTATGGCTCAATGCATAATCCGGGCTAGGGTCCTATCCAGTGTGACTGTGTTTGATCACCATGGACAACAGGATGGTCACAGAATCACACTTTATACCATCCCAGCGTTTCTATGGTAACCATCCCCCAAGAGTTGCCCATGTGACAATCAAGTCTCATTAAAATGTCGATGCGAGCGCGTGCTTGTGTACACACGCGTGCTCCTGTCACCAGGCTGATGGGGCGAGACAGATTTTAATCTCAGCAGATTAACCGAGTCTGTGTTTATCAGAGGAGTTTTACAAAAGAGTAGGATCTCTATCAGACTTTGTTTGTTGGATGGTCGCACTAATTGTTGGCCTGTAGAGGGCAGTTTGGTCAAAACTGAAAAATGTGGAGAAAAAATGAGAGCATTGCAAATTAGAAATAGCTGCAAAAGAGAGAGCGGGCGGGCCAAAGGGTGAGAGAGTGGGTCATGGGAGAATTAGAGACCAGGATAGGACCACAGTTCTTGGTTTAATTAGAGGGCCTATAAATAACCAAGGGCCTGACATTTGAACATAGAGACCTGTTGAATGTATTGCTGTTTTCTACCTGATTTTTGCCAATGTATGTTCTTTCCACCTTCTTTTCTTGTGGTTCTTCTCGTCTTAGTTCAGCCTGTGTACTCTCTCTCACTTGTCATTTCTCTTGTCATTCTCCCACACATGCAGACACACAGCCTCGTGTAATCCTCGCTCAATTTGTGCCAGGCGCCAGTGAAAGTGACACATATATAAAAAAAAATGTTTTTCATTAGCTGTCGGGAAGAGGAATGACTTGGCACACTGGCATGATGTCAATACCAGCCACTTATAGCTCGCTTTGACACCCAGCAACCAATCTCCCTCTCTGAAAAACACATCTGTCTCTTTCTTTTGACACTGAAACACAAACTTGGAAAAGGACCTGGCGACAGGTCTATTACTCCCTGACTTGCCAAAGCCTTTTTGGAAATGTATTTTCAGTCTTCTCCATTCTGTTTAGTGTTTCTGATTGTGATGCTTTTTTGCATTTTAACTATTACCTTCTGTCACTCCGGGCGGTATAGCTCGGTTGGTAGAGTGGCCGTGCCAGCAACTTGAGGGTTGCAGGTTCGATTCCCGCTTCCGCCATCCTAGTCACTGCCGTTGTGTCCTTGGGCAAGACACTTTACCCACGTGCTCCCAGTGCCACCCACACTGGTTTAAATGTACCTTAGATATTGGGTTTCACTATGTAAAGCGCTTTGAGTCACTAGAGAAAAGCGCTATATAAATATAATTCACTTCACTTCACTTCCGAGATCTCAAAAAAAATTAAGTGTGAAGACAGAACTTGAAAAGACAGAAGGACTTAAATCACCAAACCTATGCAAACGTCAATATATACCTTGATGTTGCAGAAAAAAGACCATGTATTGTTTTAACCGATTTCCGAACTCTAAATGGGTGAATTTTGGCAAATTAAACGCCTTTCTGTTTATCTGTCTTTTAGGGATGACGTCAGAACGTGACGTCACCGAGGTAACAAACCCGTCATATTCATTTTCACATTACAAACACAGGGTCTCAGCTCTGTTATTTTCCGTTTTTTCGACTATTTTTTGGAACCTTGGAGACATCATGCCTCGTCGGTGTGTTGTCGGAGGGTGTAACAACACTAACAGGGAGGGATTCAAGTTGCACCACTGGCAAGAAATCTGCCGCCAGACCCCCATTGAATGTACCAAAGTGTCTTCACATTTGACCGGCCATGCTAAGACAGACATGGCACACAGGTGTATGGATAACCTGCAGATGCATTTGCAACGATTAAGTCAACAAAATCACAAAGGTGAGTTTTGTTGATGTTGTTGACTTATGTGCTAATCAGACATATTTGGTCACGGCATGACTGCCAGCTAATCGATGCTAACATGCTACGCTAATCGATGCTAACATTCTATTTACGGTAGCTTTATGTACATTTGAAACTAGATACCCACATTTAATGCGAAACAAACACTTACCAATCGATTTAAGTTGCTCCAGTGTCACAAGATGCGAAAGTCCTGATCGTTTGGTCTGCACATTTTACCGGCGATGCTAATAAGGCAGCCATGCTATGGGCCACTTCAT
This sequence comes from Nerophis ophidion, assembly GCF_033978795.1. Lineage (NCBI taxonomy): Eukaryota > Metazoa > Chordata > Actinopteri > Syngnathiformes > Syngnathidae > Nerophis > Nerophis ophidion. The sequence continues at coordinate 58,898,191 of NC_084616.1, forward strand.
TAGGTACACCCACGCTATGGCCGAATAGCGTCAATAGCTATTCGCTCAATAGCTTCAATTTCTTTTTCAATTTCGTTTTCGCTATCTGCCTCCATACTCCGACCATCTGTTTCAATACATGCGTAATCTGTTGAATCACTTAAGCCGCTGAAATCCGAGTCTGAATCCGAGCTAATGTCGCTATATCTTGATTTGGTAACCGCCATGTTGTTTGTATTGGCAGCCCTGTATGACGTCACAGGGAAATGGACAGTGGTTTCGAAGATCGCGAACATTAGGCACTTTAAAGTTTTATTTAGGGATATTCCGGGACCGGTAAAATTTTGAAAAAAACTTCAAAAAATACAACAAGCCACTGGGAACTGATTTTTATTGTTTTTAACCCTTATGAAATTGTGATAATGTTCCCCTTTAAACCAAAGATAACCTGACATCCATGTACAGTATGCATTAAGGACACTATTCTCCTGTGTGCTTAAATGGGAACTTTTGACCATCATTCACATTCCTTATGTGATACAAGAACACATGTCTTGTCCTTCTCTGTTATTTCTAAATGATAAAATACTGCTTGTCGGAGGCAGGTAACAATACTGGTAATGGAGATGAGGTCTGCTCTGCCAATATAGCTCTCTAAAAAACACAAAAAGAGTTGAATATACAAGTTGTATATACAAGTTGTATATACAAACCCCGTTTCCATATGAGTTGGGAAATTGTGTTAGATGTAAATATAAACGGAATACAATGATTTGCAAATTAATATCAACCCATATTCAGTTGAATATGCTTCAAAGACAACTTATTTGATGTTCAAACAGATAATTTTTTTTTTTGTGCAAATAATCATTAACTTCAGAACTGCGATGAGGTGGCGACTTGTCCAGGGTGTACCCCGCCTTCCGCCCGATTGTAGCTGAGATAGGCGCCAGCGCCCCCCGCAACCCCAAAAGGGAATAAGCGGTAGAAAATGGATGGATGGATGGATTAACTTCAGAATTTGATGCCCGCAACATGTGAAAAATAAATACTGATAAAGTTGAGGAATGCTCATTAAACACTTATTTTGGAACATCCCACAGGTGTGCAGGCTAATTGGGAACAGGTGGGTGCCATGATTGGGTATAACAACAGCTTCCCAAAAAATGCTAAGTCTTTCACAAGAAAGGATGGGGCGAGGTACACCCCTTTGTCCAGAACAAAGTGATCAAATAGTCAAACAGTTTGAGAAACAACGTTTCTAAAGGTGCAATTGCAAGATATTTAGGGATTTCAACATCTACGGTCCAAAATATCATCAAAAGGTTCAGAGAATTTGGAGAAATCACTTCTCGTAAGCGGCATGGCCCGGAAACCAACAATGACAGTGACCTTCAATCCCTCAGACGGCACTGTATCAAAAACCGACATCAATCTCTAAATAATATCACCACATGGGCTCAGGAACACTTCAGAAAACCACTGTCACTAAATACAGTTGGTCGGTACATCTGTAAGTGCAAGTTAAAGCTCTACTATGCAAAGCGAAAGCCATTTATCAACAACATCCAGAAACGCCGTCGGCTTCTCTGGGCCCGAGATCATCTAAGATGGACTGATGCAAAGTGGAAAAGTGTTCTGTGGTCGGAGGAGTCCACATTTCAAAATGTTTTTGGAAATATTCGATATCGTGTCATCCGGACCAAAGGGGAAGCGAACCATCCAGACTGTTATGGACCCAAAGTTCAAAAGCCAGCATCTGTGATGGTATGGGGGTGCATTAGTGCCCAAGGTATGGGTAATTTACAGATCTGCTGAAAGGTACATACCGTTTTTGGAACAACATATTGTTATTGTTATGCGCTAAACATTGAACGTAAAGATAAAACAGTAACTTACAATGTTTGCGCTCAGGGGGACGTTGAGTGATGGGATGTTGTTTCTTTCTTGTACTGCTAAGTTCATAATAGTCCTCAGTCATGTTGCAATGGTCTGCTGTATTCCATTTGATGAGAGCCATATAGTGCAAACGGTCAAGTTGGTAGCGTGTAGATTTTCAAAGTTGACCAATTTGTGCCACAATTTTCTACTATACTAGTGCGAGGAATTATTTATAACCTAGGTTTGTTTTTTTCTTAACTCAAATGAAATACAGCAACCAACATTATTAAAAGCTCACACTAGCTAGGGATGTAACGATATGAAAACGTATCATAGTTATCGTGACAAACATTGTCCATGGAAACAACTTAGTAAAAAGGAAAACAAAATCAATCATTTATGACAAAGGAATTGATAAATGCTTATAAAAAGAAGAATACACTGTATAGAACATGTATAACACAAAGATCCACTGGAGCAGAAAATAGGTACAAAATATACTACAAACATGGAGGCAATATTATTACAGTCTTATACAGAAACAAAAATAACATGAGAGCAACATATGGCATCCTACATAACATCAATATAAATTGTGCTAAGAAAGGTTTACCCTCAATAGTTCCAAGACTGAAACGTAAAAAATCACAATATGAACAAAGTACTTGAAAGCTATAATAACTACTTTGTAAATATTGGACCAAATCTGGAGGAAAGGATTGTAGATCCCAGGTCAGTTGAGGACTTCAATGACACCATAGACAGAAATCATATCTTGATGTTCCTCACAAATGTGACAGAAGAGGAAAGAATCCTTATTGTGAATAAATGTAAGCCCAAGACCTCAACTGATTGCAGAGCAACTGATATAGAAACAATAAGAACGGTTACTGAAGAGAGTTCAGAATTTTTAATGGATAACAGAAACCTATCATTTCAATACAAAATAAAATAGCTAAAGTTGTACACATTTGTAAAGCAGGAGAAAAACACCAGTTCACAAACTACAGACCGGTTTCCTTATCTCCACAACTTTCTAAAATCATTGAACAACTATTTAAAAATATATTGGAAACATTTATAAATAAAAAGTGGAGCACTCCCGGACAAGCACTAACCAACATCTCATCACCAGTCAATAACAAAAGAGATTATCAATGCAATACAATGCAAACAGTTCACAGATTTTGTGTTTACGGATTTAACTAACGCTTTTGACACAATTAATCATATTTTATTTTACATATAACAAATGGCATCAGCGAGTTGGTCTTAAACTGGGCAACGATCTTAACAAGGAGCAATACAGAACGTCGAGCAAGGCAAACACGTCTACAGAGCCTAATATATATTGGTGCATACCCCAGGGTTCAATACTGAGACCAAAATGGTTTAGTCTTTAAATAAACAACATTTGTAAACTCACAAATAACTTAAAGTTGGTATTATTTGCTGATGGCACAACTGCAAATACACAGAAGCTAAAACAAATAACAGAAGAAATGAACAAATTAAAGAGATGGTTTGACAAAAACACATATTTGTCAGGCTTGAACTGGGACGTGGGTTGTTTTCCCGAGGTGCGATGCGAATGGAGTGGAAACGGCGTGAAGGCAGGTACATATTTAATTTATTTACTCATAACAGGAATAAACCTAAAGCGCTCACGAGGGCGGAAGTACAAAATACTGGGCTATGAAACAAAAGACTAGGACAAAGGCTGCAAACTACAAACATGAAACAAAAACACCCTCGCTGTGGCATGGACAACAAAAACTTACGTGGACAAAGTGAACAACATAGCAAGGCATGAAGCAGATAATCGAGGGCGTGAACGAGGTGATGTTGCCAGGACAAAGAAAGGAACAGAATAGCTTAAATAATAACTGTGATCATTACAAACAGGTGTGAGGGCTGAGGACTGGGGCGTGACATGGAGACAAGGTGGAAACTAATGAGTTACTATGGAAACAAAAACAAATCAGAAAGTGCCAAACAGGAAACAAGTGTCCAAAAAGCAAAACTTAACATGACCAAAACAAAACATGATCCAAAGGAGTGACAATATTTGGATCTCAGTAAAACTAAAATAATGCAGACTTCCTGTTGAACACGGTCGGTGCAAGGCGTCTGTAGGCACTTTTACTAATTCCAGCCGTCAACTCTACCATATTTTCTACTGAGGTGTCATGTGTCGCTTCTTTTTTTTTTTTTGTGGCGCAGTCATTGCTAGCCTGGAGCGTGCTGCTAATGCTAAAGAGCTAACTAAACACCGCACTAGCGTCAACAAGCTAACTGCCACCGTTGATCTCCTCTTTAAAAATGCGATGATCTGGAAGACAGCTCAAGGTGGAATAATGTCTTAGTGGTGGGCCTCCCGTCCGACACCCTTTCAATTCTTGCAGGAGGTTCTGAAACTTGACGACACACCCATGTTGGACCGGGCCCACCGGACCTTACGCGCAGACCTAAAGACCACTTCATTGAGCGACTATTTTGTTTGTCTTTTATTTGCATTAGTCAAGCTTATCTTTAGGTGTACCACAGACTTGCATTTTTTATACAGTATATTTATCTATATATCTCTCAGTCCTTCTTCCGTAAATTACATTTATTTGGAATTAACAGACTCCCGGGTATGCAAACAATATTTACAGAAACCCAAATCATTGGGAGGATTAGCACTACAAAACTTTAAGTTTTACTAATGGGCCACCAACCTAATAATTATTAAATATTTGCTGCAATATGAAGCATAGCTCTCTTGTTGATAGTGCCTTTTTAATGTGGCCAAGTTTGGGGATCAACAACATTAAAGGCCTACTGAAATGAGATTTTCTTATTTACACGGGAATAGCAGGTCCATTCTATGTGTCATACCTGATCATTTCGCAATATTGCCATATTTTTGGTGAAAGGATTTAGTAGAGAACATCGAGGATAAAGTTTGCAACTTTTGGTCGCTAATAGAAAAGCCCTGCCTTTACCGGAAGTATGTGCGCGTGACGTCACGAGTTGCAGGGCTCCACACATATTCACATTGTTTATAATGGGAGCCACAAGCAGTAAGAGCATTTTGGACCGAGAAAGCGACAATTTCCCAATTAATTTGAGCGAGGATGAAAGATTTGTGAATTAGGATATTGATAGTGAAGGGCTAGAAAAAAAAAAAGAAAAAAAAGCGACGGCTCCGGGCAGCGGCAGATGTAGTTAGACACATTTACTAGGATAATTCTGGAAGATCCCTTATCTGCTTATTGTTTTAATAGTGTTTTAGTGAGATTTTTAATATTGTAAAAACATACCTCGAGGTTGGACGGCTGCGGTGAACTCACAGTGTCTCAGAGAGAAGCCGAGGAGCCAAGCTCACAGCTGCCTTTTTTGACATGACAGCTGCTGCAGGACAACGAATAATCCATTGATGTCTCCGGTAAGATATATATCACAATTTCCCCATCCAAAAACATGCTGGTTGACGTAGAGAAAACATGTTTGCTTGACCGCTCCGCTTCACAACAAACAAAGAAACACCGGCTGTGTCTCGGTGCTAAAGACAGCTGCAATCCACCGCTTTCCACAAACAGCATTGTTCTTTATAGTCTCCATTATTAAATGAACAAATTGCAAAAGATTCAGCAACACAGATGTCCAAAATACTGTGTAATTATGCGATTAAAGCAGACGACTTTTAGCTGTGTGTGGTGCAGCGCTAATATTTCCGTACGCGTCATCATTCCGCGATGTTTTCAACAAGAAACTCGCGGGAAATTTAAAATTGCAATTTAGTAAACTAAAAAGGCCGTATTGGCATGTGTTGCAATGTGAATATTTCATCGATATATAAACTATCAGACTGTGTGGTCGGTAGTAGTGGGTTTCAGTATGCCTTTAAAGACGTATACATTCACAAAATGTATGATGTAATAAATGTTCACTTCCTAATCAACACTTTTTTTCAGATATCTACTAATCCGCAGTTTTGTTTGTAATAATTTCCCTAGGTTTCCAAACTTACCAGCTGACACAGTTTTAGATGTTCTTTTGACACCATTTCCGACTTTAAAAGGATCAATTACACGTATTTACAATCCAATTTTTCAACAACCCAAACATAACGTTGAAACAACATGCTTTTTGACAATGTTTAATCAATGTTGGGTTCTGATGTTGATTTGACTATTTAATCTAGGTAATTTCGCTACCAATATTCTACAACACAAAGACAGCGTTTAAACATGCTTTTTGTCAACTTAATGCCAAAAAAACGGAAATGCTGATTATCGGTCCTGCTAGACACCGACCTCTATTTAATAATACAACTTTAACATTTGACAACCAAATAATAAAACAAGGTGACTCTGTATAAAATCTGGGTATTATCTTCGACCCAACTCTCTCCTTTGAGTCACACATTAAAAGCGTTACTAAAACGGCCTTCTTTCATCTCCGCAATCTCGCTAAAATTCGCTCCATTTTGTCCACTAAAGACGCCGAGATCATTATCCATGCGTTTGTTACGTCTCGTCTCGATTACTGTAACGTATTATTTTCGGGTCTCCCCATGTCTAGCATTAAAAGATTACAGTTGGTACAAAATGCGGCTGCTAGACTTTTGACAAGAACAAGAAAGTTTGATCATATTACGCCTGTACTGGCTCACCTGCACTGGCTTCCTGTGCACTTAAGATGTGACTTTAAGGTTTTACTACTTACGTATAAAATACTACACGGTCTAGCTCCAGCCTATCTTGCCGATTGTATTGTACCGTATGTCCCGGCAAGAAATCTGCGTTCAAAAGACTCCGGCTTATTAGTGATTCCTAGAGCCCAAAAAAAGTCTGCGGGCTATAGAGCGTTTTCCGTTCGGGCTCCAGTACTCTGGAATGCCCTCCCGGTAACAGTTCGAGATGCTACCTCAGTAGAAGCATTTAAGTCTCACCTTAAAACTCATCTGTATACTCTAGCCTTTAAATAGACCTCCTTTTTAGACCAGTTGATCTGCCGCTTCTTTTCTTTCTCCTATGTCCCCCCCTCCCTTGTGGAGGGGGTCCGGTCCGATGACCATGGATGAAGTACTGGCTGTCCAGAGTCGAGACCCAGGATGGACCGCTCGTCGGGACCCAGGATGGACCGCTCGCCTGTATCGGTTGGGGACATCTCTACGCTGCTGATCCGCCTCCGCTTGAGATGGTTTCCTGTGGACGGGACTCTCGCTGCTGTCTTGGATCCGCTTGAACTGAACTCCCGCGGCTGTGTTGGAGCCACTATGGATTGAACTTTCACAGTATCATGTTAGACCCGCTCGACATCCATTGCTTTCGGTCCCCTAGAGGGGGGGGGGGTTGCCCACATCTGAGGTCCTCTCCAAGGTTTCTCATAGTCAGCATTGTCACTGGCGTCCCACTGGATGTGAATTCTCCCTGCCCACTGGGTGTGAGTTTTCCTTGCCCTTTTGTGGGTTCTTCCAAGGATGTTGTAGTCGTAATGATTTGTGCAGTCCTTTGAGACATTTGTGATTTGGGGCTATATAAATAAACATTGATTGATTGATTGATGGTTGTTTGTTCAATGACAGGTTGTGATGTTGATTTGATCATTGAAATTTGGTCATTTTTCAACCAACAACGTGGATCCAACGTCGGACATCTATGTCGTCTCAATTTTCAAATAAAAATATTTTTCTACTTGGTTTCGAAGTCAATTTTAAAGGACATGTATGTATAATCAATGCTGTCTTGTGCCTGCTGGGATGTTGATGGTGACAGGTGGAGAGGTGGATTGTTGGTGTTTAAGAAGATTGAACATTTACAAAATGTGTATGGAAGTGTCTGGTGAACTCACATGTTGTAGTGATGACGGGAATGTATAAACTGGAGTTGTGAATGACAGGTTCAATGTGTATGGTGTGTATTGTGTGTATGGTGGTCAGAGGAAGAACTGAATATGTGCTATCTAAGACTTGGGGGACGTCAATCAATGAAGTACAGTAGAGCTGGTGTGGGTGTGGGGATATTGCCATGCAGCACACCCAATGCCTAATTGGCAGACAGCGTCCAGGATCCAGCTCTATTTAAATGGAGCCAGTCTGGCCCAAATAAATGTTGTCTCTTCCGAAACAAATCGAACTTGTCGATGAAGCCGGACAGATGAAAGCCGGGTGTTGATGCTAAGCAGCCTGCTGAAGCGGCCTATCCCTCTGCTGCAGGTGAAAGTGGGACCGTGTTTACCTAGGATTGTGCAACGGTTTTGAGGAGGTAAATGAAGTCCTGCTTTAAGGGTTTGGACTGCTGCCAGCGTATGTCGTTTGTCCCTTCGTGGCTGATGATCGTTTTCATCGTCCGGTGGGATTTTAGGGAGTCCGGTATTTTCTCTGTTACGTCCACAACGGTGGCACCAAAAGGATGAACACCCCCCTCATGCGGACGATGTAATCACTATGTCGTACTGTGGACTTTGGTGCAGTTTTCTACGTGGTTTTAGAGTCTTTTCTTGGGGGCGTGTGATCGAAAGAAAAATAATAAAAAATAAATAAATCCTGGTCTGTGACGTCATCCGCTGGCGGCGTCGTGACGTCATCCTGGGGAAGCCGGGCAGGCTGCAGCCTGTTTCCACCCAGAGGGGTAGGAGCTTGCGGGAACGACGCGTCCTGTCCGCTTGGGGAAGCCTTCCCAGACGTCCTTCGTCTTTGGCGACGCGCCAACGTCCCGGGGCCACACGGAGCTGATCGGTACCAGTTTGCCGGTCTGAACCCACATTAAATTCCTGCGCTCCATGGGGGAATAGCGCAGCGTTTCAGCTTCCATGGGGCGCAGGACCTCCCATGTTCCTTCCTCCAACTCCGCCAAGTTCCTTGCGGGAAAACTTTTTGCTGCTGGCATCATACTGTGGACTTTGGTGCAGTTTTCTACGTGGATTGTTTTCTCGAGATGCAAAAAGAACTGGATTGGACATGGCATGAAGTTAAATACATGATTTACTCAAAAAGCACTCAAAAAGGCGCGCACAAGGCGAAGGCAAAAAAAACTTAGGACATGAAACATAAACTAAACAACGCACTAAAATGTGGCTTAAATAACAAAGAAAACTTAAGTGGCAACACAAAAGCAGCATGAACCAAGCATGAATAATGAGCATGAGAATGTTATTCGATGTCAGGAGTATCTATGACATGTAGTGAGCAGGAGTGATGATGCCAGGCCGACTGCCTGGCAACTACAAGCTTAAATAATAAAGTCTTGATTAACACAGGTGTGTGAGTCCAAACAAATGAAGCAGGTGAAACTAAAGAGTTGACATGGTAACTGAAACAATGGAGCGTAAACAAAAACTAAAAGAGTCCAATAACCAAACAGAACATAGCCAAACAAAACTTGATCAAAAGACATGACACACTAATATTGAGGACTGTGCGAAAGTCCGGTTCATATATTTGCATATCCTCCTCCCAATATTGTGGGCATTCTGATGATCAGCATAAATTCTGCATATTCATGAATACAGACACACTAAATGGACACACTCCTTATTCTGACCGATTAACATCATTTCAATTAATTGTATAATAATAATAATAATGGATTAGATTTATATTGCGCTTTTCTATTGTTATATACTCAAAGCGCTCACAGAGAAGTGGGAACCCATCATTCATTCACACCTGGTGGTGGTAAACTACATCTGTAGCCACAGCTGCCCTGGGGTAGACTAACGGAAGCGTGGCTGCCAGTTTGCGCCTACGGCCCCTCCGACCACCACCAATCATTCATTCATTATTCATTCACCGGTGTGAGCGGCACCGGGGGCAAAGGGTGAAGTGTCCTGCCCAAGGACACAACGGCAGCGACTTTGATGTCCATAGGTGGGAAGCGAACCTGCAACCCTCAGGTTTCTGGCACGGCCGCTCTACCCACTACGCCATGCCGCCCACAATGGGCAACGGTGACTTGAGATACTATTAAAGCATACGCATAGAACTACTACTGTACATACTGTAGATACTCACCACTAATGAATAATAATGTGATAAAGTGAGATGATCCATAACCAAGATAGATTTATTGAGCTCTGGCAGCGTAAGATAAATGTGTAGATACATTTCATTTTTCACTTTGCCTCACGCAGCTATAATGAATGCATTGTGATAACATTGTCAGTTAAGCATAAAGACGTAAATATGTAAAAATTGTAGGCTGGTGTAAGTAGGCTGCATATTTTACCTGCATGTATTATCTTCTAATTACATATTATAGCAACCTTGGGTGAATAAAATGTGTGTCCTGGTGAAAACTAGGGTGCAGAAGTAGCTTTTTCGGCCCAAGGGCATCCCGTGGGTTCTGTCGGCTTTGGCACTTGGGTGTCATGGTGTCTCTCTCATTTCGAGTACTGGCTACAGTGTTTCCCGGTAGTGAATTTGCTCTATAAGGAAAGAGAGAGGATGGAACTCACTGTCAGAGGCGAGGACTGCAGCAGCCGATCGTGAGAATTGGAGAAGCTCTGTGAGGGCCTTATGTGCCACGAGGCGCAAAGTGGATAGGTAACAGGTAACCTGGTGAAAACGGCCTCTTTTCTAAAATAAAATAATAAATCAAATAAAAATTTGCAAAAAATTCTGCACATTTGCCTTGTCACAAATACTTGAGTTATGAATGTGCTGGTATTCAGTATGAATGCAGTTTCACTAGTCCTTCAAAGGGTATCTGTCAAAAGAGATAATGGTTCAAACCTGCTAGTTTTGTTACAGATCATTTGAGGGAAATCAATATTCTACCAAGTTGAGATCAATACATTTATAGATTAAGAATCAATAGGTCACGACCACCGAATAGTGTAAAATCCTGTGTACTGAAAAACATTTAGTTTGATATTATACAGCTATTCACCTGTCCTCGGTGTTTAAAGACCTACAAGCTGCAGTGTTATCCAGACAACAACAATAAGTAATGCTTTTCAAGGAACGGCCTAGCTCTAAATGTATGTATTAACAAAAACAACTCCAAGAAACTGTGTGGACAGTTGATGCAGGTGAAAACATTTTTTTTTTTCAATATGATGCCTGTGTATGTTTATCCTAGCAATTAGATTTACAAAGTGAAACTAACATATGACATAGGGTCATAACTTGCAACTCCAGATATTTCAAGCCTAATTTTGATGGCTAGGGTTATGAAAACCTTGAATTTAGGGTTTTCAAAAACTGGAAGTTAAGAAAATCCACCTTATAACAAAGGCTTAACATATCTCACTTTGCATGAAATGAGTTTGTATCATGTATTAGTTACACAAAGTTGAATTTCTGGCATGAATGAACTTTTGCAAATGTCTTGAGTTTCACCTGTGTTCTCAATTTTCATGACATGAAAGGCCTACTGAAACCCACTACTACCCACCACGCAGTCTGATAGTTTATACATCAATGATGAAATATTAACATTGCAACACATGCCAATATGGCCTTTTTAGTTTACTAAATTGCAATTTTACATTTCCCGGGAAGTTTTCTTGAAAACGTTGCGTAATGATGACGTGTACGCTTGACGTCACGGGCTGTTAAAAAATATAAGCGCTGCGCACACACACAGCAAAAAGTCGTCTGCTTTAACGGCATAATTACACGGTATTTTGGAGATCTGTGTTGCTAAATCCTTTGCAATTTGTTCAAGTAATATTGGAGAAGTCAAAGTAGAAAGATGGAGTTGGGAAGCTTCAGCCTTTAGCCACACAAACACACGGTGATTCCTTGTTTAAAATTCACGGAGGTGAAACTTTACCATGAAACACAGCAAACATGGATCCCAACCAAATGTCAACACGCAGGTTTCGGTGAGAAAATTGTGGTAAAAAGTCGCTTCTTACCGGAGATCAGCTGAGCTTGCCCCGTCCATAAAGCTGCCGTCGACTTCCCTGAGACACCGCGCGTCAACACACCCGTGGAGACACACTTCCGACTATCAGGTACTGTTAAACTCACTAAAACATTAGCAACACAATAGAAAGATAAGGGATTTCCCAGAATGATCCGAGTAAATGTGTCTAAAAACATCTGAATCCGTCCCAATGCAATCGTGTTTATCTTTTTTTTAACTTGCTTTTTTTTTTGTTTCGTTTTTTCCTAGTCCGTCGCTATCAATATCCTCAAACACGAATCTTTCATCCTCGCTCAAATTAATGAGGAAATTGTTGTTTTCTCGGTCCGAATAGCTGTTTTTGTTGGAGGCTCCCATTAAAAACAATGTAAAGATGTGAGGAGCCATCAACATGAGACGTCATCGTCTGCTACTTCCGGTACAGGCAGGGCTTTCCTGTTAGCAAGCAAAAGTTGCGAACTTTATCGTGGATGTTCTCTACTAAATCTTTTCAGCAAAAATACAGCAATATCGCGAAATGATCAAGTATGACACATAGAATGGACCTGCTATCCCCGTTTAAATAAGAAAATCTAATTTTAGTAGGCCTTTAAGACAGCTTGAATAAACACAGAAAACAAACCAAAGAAAAAACTAGGGACGGCGTGGTGCAGTGGGAGAGTGGCCGTGCGCAACCCGAGGGTCCCTGGTTCAAATCCCACCTAGTACCAACCTCGTCACGTCCGTTGTGTCCTGAGCAAGACACTTCACCCTTGCTCCTGATGGGTGCTGGTTGGCGCCTTGCATGGCAGCTCCCTCCATCAGTGTGTGAATGTGTATGTGTGAATGGGTAAATGTGGAAGTAATGTCAAAGCGCTTTGAGTACCTTGAAGGTAGAAAAGCGCTATACAAGTACAACCCATTTATCATTATATAACCAATCAGTCAATCTTGTCAACAACAACCACTCAAAATCAGCAACAGCAAAAGTGGCCACAGGTTGCCACTGTAGGCAGATAGGCAGCCATTCTGAATCTTTTTTCTTCTGCCATTTTTATCTAGTGTGTTGTGAAGTGTTGGGACTGTACAATGTTTAAAAATATTCATTATATCTGCTTATTAAGATCAAATGTTACAGATATTATACCCAAATCTTGTCGGACTAAGAGAACATGAGAAGTATACTGTAAGACTTTGTCTAGTTGGACTTGCTGGAACCAAAGAGCGAGGTCAGGACGCTGGAGAAAAACAATTCTTAACTTCATTCTCTTCTGTTAGATTTTTACATTTCTTGTTTGTTTGTTATTTAGCATTTTGTCTGAAAGGCCGATATATGTCTGGTATCTAAAATAAACAACAAACATAACTTTTTAACTTAATACTTCCTTGTTGGTTGAGTTTTGTTTCAATTTAAATGAGTAATTCTCACAGGGGTCGGCAACCTAAAAGGTTCAAAAAGCAATATTGAACCAAAAATACAAAAAGCAAATCTGCCAGGAGCCGCAAAAAATTAAAAGGCTTATATAAGTGTGATAATGATAGCAACACATGATGTAAGTGTCTATACTAGACTGCAAGCTCATATTTGTGGGGCGGGTAGTGTATTTGGATTTGATGTTATTCATGTTTGAGAATATCTCCTTGCACAGGTATTTGTTTTGTTTGCAACAGCCAGCTATCTGGCAAAACACGCCGTGCTGAAACAAACGTGTGTTGCAGGCTAACACAAATCTTAGTTGACGGAAATGTTGAAGTACAACGTGTAAATGGAATAAAACAAACAACATGTTTACTTGACCCTCTTCCTGGGAAACTGATCAAGGAGCTCTTTGTATTATTAGGTCCATCAGTGCTAAATATTATAAACTTATCACTTTCCTCGGGCACTGTTTCCCTAGCATTCAAAAAAGCGGTTATTCATCCTCTTCTTAAAAGACCTAACCTCGATCCTGACCTCATGGTAAACTACCGACCGGTGTCTCACCTTCCCTTTATTTCAAAAATCCTCGAAAAAATTGTTGCGGAGCAGTTAAATGAACACTTAGCGTCTAACAATCTATGTGAAACCTTTCAATCCGGTTTCAGGGTAAATCACTCGACGGAGACAGCCCTCGCAAAAATGACTAATGATCTATTGCTAACGATGGATTCTGATGCGTCATCTATGTTGCTGCTCCTCGATCTTAGCGCTGCTTTCGATACCGTCGATCATAATATTTTATTAGAACGTATCAAAACACGAATTGGTATGTCAGACTTAGCCCTGTCTTGGTTTAACTCTTATCTTACTGATAGGATGCAGTGTGTCTCCCATAACAATGTGACCTCGGACTACGTTAAGGTAACGTGTGGAGTTCCCCAGGGTTCGGTCCTTGGCCCTGCACTCTTCAGCATCTACATGCTGCCGCTAGGTGACATCATACGCAAATACGGTGTTAGCTTTCACTGTTATGCTGATGACACCCAACTCTACATGCCCCTAAAGCTGACCAACACGCCGGATTGTAGTCAGCTGGAGGCGTGTCTTAATGAAATTAAACAATGGATGTCCGCTAACTTTTTGCAACTCAACGCCAAAAAAACGGAAATGCTGATTATCGGTCCTGCTAGACACCGAACTCTATTTAATAATACAACTCTAACATTTGACAACCAAACAATTAAACAAGGCGACACGGTAAAGAATCCGGGTATTATCTTCGACCCAACTCTCTCCTTTGAGGCACACATTAAAAGCGTTACTAAAACGGCCTTCTTTCATCTCCGTAATATCGCTAAAATTCGCTCCATTCTGTCCACTAAAGACGCTGAGATCATTATCCATGCGTTTGTTACGTCTCGCCTCGACTACTGTAACGTATTATTTTCGGGTCTCCCCATGTCTAGCATTAAAAGATTACAGTTGGTACAAAATGCGGCTGCTAGACTTTTGACAAGAACAAGAAAGTTTGATCACATTACGCCTGTACTGGCTCACCTGCACTGGCTTCCTGTGCACTTAAGATGTGACTTTAAGGTTTTACTACTTACGTATAAAATACTACACGGTCTAGCTCCATCCTATCTTGCCGATTGTATTGTACCATATGTCCCGGCAAGAAATCTGCGTTCAAAGGACTCCGGCTTGTTAGTGATTCCCAAAGCCCAAAAAAAGTCTGCGGGCTATAGAGCGTTTTCCGTTCGGGCTCCAGTACTCTGGAATGCCCTCCCGGTAACAGTTCGAGATGCCACCTCAGTAGAAGCATTTAAGTCTCACCTTAAAACTCATTTGTATACTGTAGCCTTTAAATAGACACCCTTTTTAGACCAGTTGATCTGCTGTTTCTTTTCTTTTTCTTCTATGTCCCACTCTCCCCTGTGGAGGGGGTCCGGTCCGATCCGGTGGCCATGTACTGCTTGCCTGTGTATCGGCTGGGGACATCTCTGCGCTGCTGATCCGCCTCGACATCTCTGCGCTGCTGAGCCGCCTCCGCTTGGGATGGTTTCCTGCTGGCTCCGCTGTGAACGGGACTCTCGCTGCTGAGTTGGACCCGCTTTGGACTGGACTCTCGCGACTGTGTTGGATCCATTGTGGATTGAACTTTCACAGTATCATGTTAGACCCGCTCGACATCCATTGCTTTCCTCCTCTCTAAGGTTCTCATAATCATTATTGTCACAGACGTCCCACTGGATCATTATTGTCACCGATGTCCCACTGGGTGTGAGTTTTCCTTGCCCTTATGTGGGCCTACCGAGGATGTCGTGGTGGTTTGTGCAGCCCTTTGAGACACTAGTGATTTAGGGCTATATAAGTAAACATTGATTGATTGATTGATTGAAGTACAATATCTATTCTACACAACATTGGAAAACATTATTAAAATAGAGGCTTCGCAGTGAGTGAGATAACACTTTGAAATTACTGGCTTAGAATTACCAGAGGTATAGATAGATGTGTGTGTGTCCATGTTAAAAGAAACAGCAGCCTATCTTCTTTTAATGGATTTATTACAATATTTGGCAAGATGGGTAATGTTTCCTGTGGTCTGGAACAACATGGCACACAAACAACTATTGAAATGCAGACAATTTTACATAGATAATATGTCATGAGACATGCAAATATACAAAAGTAAATTAAATAGACAGACGACACACGTACCGGGAATTAAATAAGCTGAAACATACCTACAAATGAGGCATATTTATTTTAGCCTAAATAGCATGTTAGCATCGATTCGCTTGCAGTCCTGCATTGACCAAATATGCCTGGCAAGCACTCCACCCAAGTCAATAACAGGTCAAAAAAGCATGTCCACACACGTCAATAACATCAATAAAGCTCACCTTTTGTGGATTTACGCACATCATTTAACATTTGGTTGTCAAAATGGAATAACAAAGGAGTGGCATAGAACCCTTCTTTCTGTGGCGGCATCGAATAAATGTATACATGTAAACCTGCGGTGCCCACACTTTTTCAGCAGGCATGCTACTTATCAAATGACCAAGAGGAGGTGATCTACCTCATATATATATACTTATATATATACATAATATAATAATATATATAATACATGTATTTGTTCACATATTAAAAGGTGTTTAATGAAAATACAAACATGTTTAACAGATATAAATTCCCTTCTTTAATGAAGACAAGAATATAAGTTGGTGTATTACCCTATTCTGATGACTTGCATTGATTATAATCAGACAGGATTCACAGTAGTTGCTGGTAAGCTCCACAACTTTGAATGTACATTGTGGAGGGGAAAAAAGTCCTCCTCTCCTATCAACACCACATCAAAGTGGTTGTTTTTAGATTTCATACTCGTTTTTATACCCTTTACAAGTCATACATTAGAGTTAACTACTTAGCTCGCTAGCCTGTATGCGCTAGTTTTCTGAGACTTTTATTTTATTAGTGCAAGCAGGATGGAGCAGCATTTTTATTGAACTGTGCGTTCGGTCTTTACAATTTTGACAGCCGGTATGAAGAGAGAGTTTGTAACAAGTGCTTTTCGCGTTCCTGACAGTCGTGTTTTTTTTTTCTTCATACTAAGTTTGCAGCAGCCAGCGTCATCCAACAAGATCTTCGAGTGCCGTGTTTATCAAACAAGTAACAAAGATGGATGATCAGTTATTTTAAGGTCTACTTTTTTTAATGCCTCGCGATCGATTGACACTCCCTTCCCAATCGGCCGGTAGCTCGCCATCGATCTAAATGGCACCCCTGGTGTAAATACACTGCCGCGTCACAGGCCACACAAATACGGTGCGTTAATGGAACGCTGAAAATAGTAGGACAAAACGGCGCTCGCCAAATCCTCTCATTCATGTAGCATAAACACAAACATATTAAACAGTGGGCTCTCTAACAAATAGGAAGGTCTGTGTCATGTTTGTCCTCCTAGAGCAGTGGTTCTCAAATGGGGGTAAAAAGGTAAAAAGGTATGCCAAGGGGTACCTGAGATTTTTAAAAAATATTCTAAAAATATCAACAATTCAAAAATCCTTTATAAATATATTAATTGGAAAAACATCAACAATTCAAAAATCATTATAAATATATTTATTGAATAATACTTCAACAAAATATGAATGTAAGTTCATAAACTGTGAAAAGAAATGCAACAATGCAATATTCAGCGTTGACAGCTAGATTTTTTGTGGACATGTTCCATAAATTTTGATGTTAAAGATTTCTTTTTTTATGAATAAATGTTTAGAATTAAGTTCTTGAATCCAGATGGATCTCTATTACAATCCCCAAAGAGGGCATTTTAAGTTGATGATTACTTCTATGTGTAGAAATCTTTATTTATAATTGAATCATTTGTCAACAAGTTTTTAGTTATTTTTATATCTTTTTTTCCAAATAGCTCAAAAAAGACCACTACAAATTAGCAATATTTTGCACTGTTATACAATTTAATAAATCAGAAACTGATGACATAGTGCTGTATTTTACTTATTTATCTATTTTTTTCAACCAAAAATGCTTTGCTCTGTTTTAGACAGCAATGTGTTTCTACAAGTTAATATTGGTGAATTAAGTTTTGTAATAGGGATAGACGTTAATGTCTAAGCTAGTGAACTGGTGCTAGTACGTCCGTCCATATCAAAGTGTGGTTATGAATGACAGTTTTTCAACTATTTTAATATGGTAATACTAACCGTGGGGCATTTTACAGCGGTTATCAGTACTACCGTTTATTTTTCTGGTTCAAACGCCCGCAGTCGCAAAAACCGATGCAAAAGAGTGACTGCTCATGCAAACCGTCTCTCTCCCCGAACACGCATATTAAAAAAAAACACAATGACAAATTTTGATATGATTGTAAGAGTCCCATGAAACCAAGGGAAGTGCCGCGAG
This sequence comes from Nerophis ophidion, assembly GCF_033978795.1. Taxonomy (NCBI): domain Eukaryota; kingdom Metazoa; phylum Chordata; class Actinopteri; order Syngnathiformes; family Syngnathidae; genus Nerophis; species Nerophis ophidion. The sequence continues at coordinate 58,916,254 of NC_084616.1, forward strand.
TTGGTTACCTTCTGCACTATGTGATGCTAGCAGGCTAGTGGCATCGCTTCGCGTCACAAACAGTCAAAGACACCTGATGAAGGACAAGATGATCCACCCCCTTGTTTTCATTCTGCTAAACGTACGCAGCTGCGGAAACTGATGAAAAGCTTGAATGCTGTTGAAGCATACACAAGGCGATTTATTGCTACTGGAAAACTTATGGATTTAATTTTAATTCATCGTCGGTTAACTGATTTATCGAATTTAGGCCCAAGCCTATCTATGTTGTTGACATATGTTACTTAATTTGCATAACATCAGCTATTTAGCAACAGTTAACAGGTTGTTAAAACCCACTGTGTTGGTACTTGTAGAGTAACGACATTACCCAGAAGTCTTAGCGGTAGACCAGAACCATAAGTACAACCGAGAGTTGTGCTGAGTTGTAGCTTTCCTTTGCGGCTGAAAGCTGCTGTTCTGTTACAACATGCCATGCTTACATTACATCATATAACTACTGGAGTTGTTTGTAGTACATTCTACTGTATTGCACCGCTGAAAATACATTTCCAGAGGGTTGAGTTTGTAGAGTTGATTGGCTGCATTTTTCTTGCATTACAAAGAAGGACTTTCAAATTTACAAAGTAAATACATTTCTGTATTCCCACTTTTGAAACTACTTCTTAGACACTTTCAAAATGTATTAACTGTTCTGGTATTCCCGCCATTATTAATTACCTATTGATTGTAGCCGAGATAGGCGCCAGCGCCCCCTGCGACCCTGAAAGGGAATAAGCGGTAGAAAATGGATGGATGGATGATTGATTGATACTTTTATTAGTAGATTGCATAGTACAGTACATATTCCGTACAATTGACCACTAAATGGTAACACCCGAATAAGTTTTTCAACTTGTTTAAGTCGGGGTCCACGTTAATCAATTCATAATAATACTAGTATTTGAAAAAAAAGCCTTGAATTTATTAGATGGACCATTGTATTTTTCCCCCAATTTGAGGTGATGACAGTAGAACCTCTTGACATTGACACAAAAAAACAGTTTGACCAATAAAATGTAATAATATGTCATTGGGCCAAGGTGACTGATGTTCAATCACCAAAGGTGTGTCGAGCTCACCTTTGGCCTCCAGGTATACACATTATTTGCAAGTCTGATCTCACTTGATACATGCTAATGTCCTCTTGGGATGTTAGTGGATCATGGAGGACACATTAACGCCTACACAAGCATCAAGTCAGCAGCAGATGCATTTAAATATAGGTCACAAGGTCCGATAAAGAATGTACATATGTCAAAGTGCCCAAATGATTATACAAATTCAAACATATATAAACTATTCAATGATTCTATTGTTCTCCCTTTTCTTGTAGGTGCAGTGACCATGAGGCCAAATACTTTAGTCTCTGTTTATCTTACAAATTCAAAATCTGTCAGGATCATGTAGTGACGAGCACATGACAAAAAAAAAACACATTTATTGCCCAACAAAATAAATAAAATGGTGATCACATTCAAATTCTTTTGAATTTGCTATGACAGGGTTTCTGCATGTTACAAAAAACATCATTTGATGCTTTTTTATTTCAATGTAAAACAAATGTAATCAATTTAAACTTTAATCCAAATCAAACTTAATTTTTAAAGCCCTTTTTATACATAAAAGAAATGCAACACAAAGTGCTTTACAGACTTAAAAATACTCAGTTGACCCAGATCCCACGATATCCAAACACACGTGCACGCGCACGTACACAAATGCCAAACACAAACACGCACACATATGTGAACAAATTAATTCATGGCTGAGTACAGAGGAGCCAGGTGAATATACATTATCACAGGAACCATCTGGACCAGGAGGTCATCAGACCATGGCCACCTGGACACTGAGACAAAGTGCCTAAACAGCCCAGCCAATAACTCCTGATGAAGATGACTCACTCTGAGGAATGCTGGAAAGTATAAATGATAAAACGACAGTAAAAAAAAGAACGAAATACAAGTAAAACATATAAAGATTAAAAAAAATACAGTAAATATATAAAAGATGAATGGAACTAAGTAAAATCTTACATAACTAATAAGATAAAAAGGAAAGTACAAATGACTTCAATTCAATTAATAAATATTAAGGTAAAATGCAAATCAAAAAGGTGGTTTCTAAGCCTGCTCTTAAAAACATTGGACGTTCTCCACAGCTCTTCCAGCAAGCTGTTCCATAGACAGGGGCCATAACAGTGTAAAAGATGACTTTGTGTCCCGACTTTTGGAATAATTAGGAGATGAGGGCCGGTGGAGCTCAGGGCCCGGGATGGTGGCTATGTCCAACTGCAGATAGCTATTATACATAGTCAAAAGCTTACATTTGTCTGTGTCGACAAAACTGTAAGCATTTCACAATGATAATTGTAGCCAAATTAAGCACTAATGTAATCATACTGTAATGCAAGTAACCCTTTCAAACATTTTTATGACTGTAGTATTTTTTTACAATTGTAAATGGAGAGTCAATATCTTAATTACTGTAAATAAGTAACCAAAATAAAATAAAATGGACTAAATTTCTGTAGGCAAAATAGCACTTCAATAAAGTTCGAACATTTTGAAGTGCGGTCTCTAACTCAGTTGGAAAAACTTGAATGACTGGTATGTTTTGTTGTCTATTTTGTTGCCGTAACGGCATTTTTGCTCGTTCACCTGTGCTGATGGGCTCATGTTGCTCATTCTGTTTGAAGTTGAAATATTCCCACACAAAAACTTTTGGCTTTGTAGTCATCTTTTCTCCGATGTCTTTGTATTTTGTGTGTGTAGGCTAGATAGATAGATAGATAGATAGATAGATAGATAGATAGATAGATAGATAGATAGATAGATAGATGGATAGATAGATAGATAGATAGATAGATAGATGGATGGATGGATGGATGGATGGATGGATGGACGGACGGACGGACGGACGGACGGACGGACGGACAGACAGACAGACAGACAGACAGACAGACAGACAGACAGATAGACAGATAGATAGATAGATAGATAGATGGATAGATAGATGGATAGATAGATAGATAGATAGATAGATAGATAGATAGATAGATAGATAGATAGATAGATAGATAGATAGATAGATAGATAGATAGATAGTACTTTATTGATTCCTTCAGAAGAGTTCCCTCAGGAAAATTAAAATTCCAGCAGAAGTGTACAGAATTAGATATAATTAAAAAGTAAAAAGTAAATAATATATAATGGGGGTATATTAGGGGTGTCAGTGCACAAAAATTTCGGTTTCAGTACGTACCTCGGTTCAGAGGTCACGGTTCGGTTTATTTTCGGTACAGTAAGAAAACAACAAAATATACATTTTTGGGTTATTTATTTACCAAATTTGCAAAATCTTCCACCAAAAATATTTTTCTTAGTGGAATATTTGATGTGAATTAATCCGAACCTCGGATATGTCAATAATTCATAATAACATTGATTTTGATTCAATATTTTGTTTTGGGAAATGACAGTTTGAAAGAAAAAAAAAACAGCTTTGTTTTATTAGTCAACATTGCAACTTTTTTTAAATGACATTTAACTTTTAAGCTTTTTTCTTTGACTTTTATGTTTTTGTTTATTTTAATAGTACTTTTAGAATGTGCCGTGGGCCTTTAAAACATTAGCTGTGGGCCGCAAGTGGCTTCCGGGGCACACTCTTTTTTTTGTTTTTTTTTGTCCTGTCCAGCTTCTCAGGCAAATCATATAGTTGATGTAGATGCCCATATCGGCTGTTCAGATTTACTTTACAAAAGAAAAGTGTAGGATACTTCTCTTGTTGCCTTATTTGAATTTGACTTTATTAAATGTATTCATATTATCATTTGGTGCAGCCGGGCCGGAGCAGGAGGGGATAGAAAGAGAAAAAAAGGAAGACAGAGGGGGAAATTGTGGGGATAAGAGGGGGATTAGACAGAGAGACAAAAACAACAACAGTAAATACAACAATAACAACAACAACAATGGAACAACACCAATGTGTACAAATTTGATCGTAAAAGTGATAGCAAATAAAGCAGTTACCGAAATAAATAATAATATAGCAATGACAATGAGCATTTTTACACTAAAACTGGAGCAATACAAATACCAATAGAAAAAGCGCTATTGATCATGAACAAAACCAATAGTTTACCTCTATTATCAACAATACAGTTGTTTAAATGCAACAATACGTATACATAATGATAGCTAGAAAGATAATTAAAAAAAACAAAGCTTAACAATGAGTTAAGCTTTGTCAATATGCCATGTGTAACCCAGTTTACCCTAGGGCAACAACGTTGATATACAGTATGTTTGATGAAACGTGATTGTGTGCATGAGTGTATGGATGTATATGTACTTGTATATGAACAGAATGTGTATATGAATGTTTGTACAGTAAATGTATATGTACAATATGTGTATGTTTGTACCATGAATGTGCGTGTGGATGGACGGACTTGGAGTATGTAGGTATGTAATGTATTTGTGTGTGTATGTGGGAGCGTAGGTACCAATGCACGTATGTTTGTATGTATGAATAACGGTGTGTGTGTGTGAGTATATGTGTTTTTGTATGTACAATATATTTGACTCCCCGGGGCACACTTTTGACACCCCTGCTATTGATAATAAAAAATAAAATCTGATTAACCTATGGATAAAAAGCAGAGCCTGGCGACGCATGCGCGTTTATCACAATTCTCTCACTCTCTGTCTCTGCCCTTCCCTCACGAATGCTGCTGTGTGCACAATGCGTTTAGTTTTTAACCCCTTCTTGACCCTGAACGTACATTGAAAATACACGCAACCCTAACTCAAAATGCCGGATATTTGAGGCATTTTAGAAACTACACCAAGGCAGCTCCGCAAAAGAGGACATATCCGGTGTAAAGAGAACGTATGGTCAGTTTATCGTAGCCCAGTTTCTGCTAGCAAGCCGTGTGTTGTGCCTCGGTGTGCGTTGTTTACACAACGTGCGGTACGCTACTTAATATGTCCGTGTGGAAACTTGTTCGGTACACTTCCGAACCGAACCGAAACCCCTGTACCGATACACCCCGAGGGTATATGTTATTGTCCCCAGAGAGGAGTTGTACAGTCTGATAGCGTGTGGGACAAAAGAGTAAAAAGCTAGTGGTCCAGCCTGCTCATACTGAAACAAAGATTGTAGATGACTGACAGGAGGGTTAACTCTGTTTATTTAATCCTACTGTTAAATAAACATGCTCAAGTTCTGAAAGCGATGCATAGAGTGAGACCATTTTGATCCATTTTGAAAGCCAAAGACGCAGAAAAGTAACACACACAGACAAAGCATTTTATCGATGCCGGCAAAGTTATCAAGTTATTTTTCATGTATTGTTTAATTAATTATTGACATCCACAAAGGAATGTTTTAATACTTTTTAATGACCCACAGAAACCCTGTAGAGGATTTGAAGAATTTCTTTGCCTCACATTCCAAAATGAGTACTGCTATCCACTCATATTGCTTTGATAGTGTTCAAACAAACATATTTCTAAGCTTTCCCAAATATTGAAAAAATAGAGTCTCCCACACAAATACACATGTTCAATATTGTTTTCTTGTCTGTGCTGCAGCCACAAGAATCCATATGAGCTAATGATTTGTTTCTATTAGGAGCTTTTTGAGAAAGTTATTGATCTGCCTGTCTGTAACCACGGCAATGATTTCTGCCAAAATATACAAGTAAGTGTGCACAGGATACATCCATTTTCGACCGCTTGTCCTTTTGGGTTCACGTGGGGTGCTGGAGCCTATGTTGACTGCATTCGCCTCATCATCGCTGGGCCAAACAGATACAGACAACATTCACACTCACATTCACACACTAGCGTCAATTTAGTGTTGCCAATCAACCTATCCCCAGGTGCAATGTTTTTGGAGGTGGCAGGAAGCCGGAGTACCCGAAAGGAACCCATGCAGTCACGGGGTGAACATGCAAACTTCACAAAGAAAGATCCTGCGACTAGGATTGAACTCAGGACCTTTGTATGTTGAGGCACATGCGCTAACCCCTGTTTAACCGTGCTGTGCTGCCAGTATACACAGTATACGGTAAATGCTAAACATAGTAAAGAGCATCTGAGTGGCATGGAGCCCCATGCCTAAAAACCCACTCTGAGTCCACAATTAATCCTGAAATCCTCTTAATGCAAAAATCCTCACAAGAAGCAAAGGGAGACACAGAACTACAAACTGAGTAGGTTTTGCTAGAAGCAAAACATTAAAAAAAAATATATATTTTAGCGCAAAAGTTAATGTCGGGTAGTATTAATTTCTGAAAAAAAGTTTAAAACAAAATTTTTTTTTACTCGGATTTGGGTTTTAAGTTGTGGCTTAGAAATCAATTGGAGTGCTTAAAAAGCTGAAGTATTAGGGGGTATTATGTAACTTTTGTGCGTGCCAGTGTTGCATTCGTACACCCTGGCCGTGTCGCCAACATGCCACATTACAGACCCAGGGCTCTCTTGGGCTACATCTCTTAGTCGTGTAATGTGGGTAAACATCTGACGCAGACCAAATGCAAACTCAAAAGACGGATCACGAGGTCATTCAGAGGGTCGATGAATCCCTCACAATTGGTCACGCCTATTGGAGCCTCTTCTTTGGACAACAGGAACAACGCGTTCCTGATAGATGATACAGCCTTCTTAAGAGGCTCATGATAAATCCTTGTTAGGTTCTGCAAAAGGAAGAGAAATGCGATGCACATAGTATCAAGGAGCAGCATCGGAGTTGCCTGCTGTTCTATTATATCTTGTAGATTAGCGGGGAGTTAAACAGTCTGTGGACCTCCCGAAGATGCGACGCATACCACCTTTGTCATTGTCATTTCCTTGGAAATTGAGGTGAGAGTTCAACAGTTCCTTGTTAGCTCACCAAGACAGCAGCAATGCATGGCAAGAGCGGGGCGAGCCCCCATCACATCGACAATAGTAGATGGAGACACCCCATGGTTGGGTTAATGCAGGTTAAACTAGCAACGTCGCAAAGAGTGAAAGTCTCAGTAATTACTCAGCTGGTGTGATTTCTTCTTTTCTTAACAAACAATGGAGGTTATGCTGCAGTAAGTTAGTCCGGTGTTTACTAACAAACAGACAGCTGGTTCGCATGTTTGTGCCAAAAAGAGGAGTTTATCGAGCAAAGCTCAATGGAAAGGCGACACATATACTGTTGATGACTATGAAAGGAAATGTGATTCACTACCATGCAAATTAAGTTTCCACTGTTAAATATCACACACAATGGAAGGTCTTCTATGCTTGGAATAAACACAGCACCACAGTGCTTAAACATGCACTCAAGCCAGAACACTTGTATAGTAATCATCTGAAATCAAATGCAATGATGAAAATAATACATTTCTAACATTAAAACACTTCTTTATGGTCTAGAATCAGGGGTGGTCAACCAGTCAGACACTAAGAGACACTTTTTTTTTATTGTGTTACTGCAAAGAGACTTACATCCTACACATGGCACACATGAACATCACCCCATCCCTTCCTCACACACACACACACACACACACACACACACACACACACACACACACACACACGCACACACACACACACACACACACACACACATACACACACACACACAAACACGCACACAGACCTCTGCTCAGCCAGACTGTTTGTAAATGTCACACACCAACATGACTCCTACAGTACTAAGACCACAGGCCAGTTATTTTCAACAATTAACATTGTGTGCACTGTCTCACACACACAAACTCTCAGTTCAACCAAGTCCACATACAAAAATATAATAATTTTTCTGTTACTATGAATGTTGCTTAGTGGGACTTCTGGCATTCCTTGTGACGCTGAAGATTTGAAGCTTTAAAATGCGCTAATGACGCCTGACATATAAGGCAGAATTGCTTACCATTACGTTTAACAAAAAAAATATAAACTCTACCACTCTGTTATAAATGTCCCGTGTTCTTCATATTTTTGTTTTGCTGTGCTTTTTTTCCCTGCCATTTTGAGAGCGAACTTGTCACAAATTGTTTACTACTGTAATCTCACTCACAAGCATGTTTGATGTCACTCAAACCGGCTTCGGCTTCTTCTTCTCACTGTGTGCAAAGCAGGAAGGTATATATCTGAGGCAAATAAAGATCTACAAGCCCATATCAACACTACAAAACAGCTGTGCAGGGGGAGAGCTCGTCTTCTGTGTTTTGTTGAAATATAATTAACTTGTTTTGAGGCATTATTTATGTTTACATTGTATACAAGAGGTTATTTGGAATATTTCTACCTCTGCACTTTTTCTAAAACTGTGAATGTTAAAGAATATAAGTGTGACTTATTTTGTTATACTGTCAAGCAGTGTTGGTGTTATCGCACATTGTGTGTCTTTTTACGCATTGAAATCAGAGAGGACACCCATTTTCTGAAGCCCGCCTGTCACCCGGACGCAGATTTTTTTTTTTTACTTACCGGACAGTTTGCTTGTTTTTTTTATTGTATCGATTATTTCCGCCAGTGTTTTCTTTTGTTTATATTTGCCGGGTCAAATTTCCGTCCCTGTTTTTGCGGTTTTTTTGGTCATAAATTTTGATTCGCCAAAAGTTTTATCAATGACAAATACTGCCTCAGTTTGCACTCAGACAAGTTTACCACAAAGAACTGTCAAAAGAAAGACTTCATGGTATACACTAAGGCACTAATAGAGTTGTTACGCCTTTCCTGCATCCGGCTCCCAGACCGTAGTCGAGGAACGCAGGGGAGACGCTCCTCCAGGGCCGATGTACTTCGGTGGTAACACCCTTCACTTTACCCAGCAGTGGGTTTTTACAGCTCCGGACTTGAAGGTGAATGACGAGGCCGGCGGTTTGTTGCAACTTTGTGACTCTATTGGTGTCTTGATCACAGCCATCCACCATGCTACTAGCACTTGCAGGCAATCACCTCTCTCGCCCACCCACTCACTGACATCACTCCCCTCATATGCTGTTATATCTTAAAGGGCCACACACACACTTACGCTACTATCATAACAGAGTTAAGAGCCGCATGAAACCAGCCAAAGAGCCGCAAGAGGCTTGCGAGCCGCAGGTTGGCCAGATCTGGTCTAGATCAATAGGTCTCAGCCTACTTCACCAAGTGACGCCTCAGAAAACACTTGGCTCTCCATGAACCACCTTAATGACCAACATTAAAAAACAGGAGCATAGCAGGCCTAAGTATTGATTAAAACAAAGCAGAGGTTTTATTTCACAAGTATGTTTAATGTATATTTTGAAGATAATTGTCAATGCTATTTCTTTTCCAGACACTGTCAAAAACCAACTTCAGAAACATTCCATAGATTCACCTGGTCACTAAATTATGTACACCTGCCTACTATCCCTTCGATACAGAGCTGCATAAAAACAGCTGCTTTTAGCAGCATTTATGTAACTACATGTCACATGTCGGTGATATTATGTACATGCTGAGATTAATTGAAAACAATACTTGCTGATAACTTCACTTAAAGTCCAAATAAGTATGTCCACCTCGCCGTGACGTCACAAGGTGGCCATGCTGTAAAACACAGCTGTTGGAGGCAACCAGAACTTCGTGAAAGCTCACTGCCAAACGCACTGCCGTAGGATTTGACACGAGTATCCAACATTGTAACATTTATAAGTCAGAAAAGACCCAAATCATCATAGGACACCTTTGAATGTTGGAAATTGTAATCACCTCTTTATCCCAAGACTGCCCATATAAGACAGAAGAATATGCAGGAAGTCGTTTTTGGCAGCAAAACCTTTTGGGTTCCTAAACCATCACCAACCACGCTCCCAAACATACAGGATAACCGGGTGAGACATGGCCCGAGTGTCCATTACAGTCGCAAATATTCTTACATAAAATACAATCTGGAAAGTATTCAAAGCACTTCACTTTTTCCAAATTTATAATGTTACAGCCTTATTTCAAAACGGAGTACATCTAATTTTGTCCTCACAATTCTACAGAGAACACCCCATAAAAACAATGTGAAAATGTTTTTTATGTAATTTTCTATTTTATTAAAACATAAAAAAAAAAATCACATGTACATAAGTATTCACAGCTTGTGCTCAAAACTTTGTTGATGTACTTTAGGCAGCAATTACAGCCTCAAGTATTTTTCAATATAATGCTAAAAACTTGGCACACCTATCTTTGGGTAGTTTTGCAGCACCTCTCAAGCTCGGATGTGTAGCGTTGGTTTTCATCCAGGCTGTCGTTGAACATTGCTGAATGCTTGCCAGATTCACTGCATATGCATATAATGCTCGGTTTTATTGATTTGACCGAAAGGGCATTTTTTTTTATCAATATGTCCTTATTGTACTGTAGTTTACTGTGAGCTTAAATTAATTCTAATGAAAGCTGATTTTGGATATTAATTGCCCGAAAGGGACAAAACATACATGTAGCAGAGTGTAGTTGTACAGCATTGTCGAGCAGGAATCTATTTTCTATACCACTTGTAAGTGTCAATCAAAAAGGCAACATTATTCGCATAAATATTTGGCTTCTGTATTGTAGTTCATGTGATTGTTTTTTACGATGTAAGGGGCAAACCTTCCATTTGTCCTATGTAGGTTTGAATGGTATAGCGGTATTAGTATAGTACTAAATCACCTCTGAAAAGTACTGGTCCCGCACCCCACCCCCGCGCCCTTGTTTGATTTGATTTAGATTTATGTTGTTGTCACGTCGTGTCATTGTTGGTTTTACGAGCAGAGATGCATGCTCGGTAGCACCCAATCACGGAGTACTTACAACCAGACAGTGTGTAGACAGAAAAGGAAGAATGAACGCATTTTGGCTTAAAAACTAATGACAAAAGTGAAGTTATAACACTGAAACGCCCTCAGGAAGAGATGCTTTAAGACATATCGGCTAACGTCCATCCGCCGTTGGCAGTGTTTTATCTACTTCTAAATCAATAATCCTGGTCTCCATGGCGACAAAGAAAGTATCATCCCTGCAGGACGAGGAATAGCTAAACGTGCTTCACTACACACTGTAGCTCACCGGCATCAAAATGTAAACAAACGCCATTGATGGATCTACACCTAACATCCACTGTATTGATATCAAGTATAGGCACATATCTAGTTGATACTACCATGATTACGTCAATATTTTTGGAAATTACAACACCTTTTGTTTTAAAAAAATGTATATTATGTTTATAAACTCAGGAAGTACGTCCCTGGACACATGAGGACTCTGAATATGACCAATGTATGATCCTGTAACTACTTGGTATCGGATTGATACCCGAATGTGTGATATCATCCAAAACTAATGCCAAGTATCAAAAATAAGTAATTAGATTTTAACAAAAAGTGTAGACAGGACATGTTAAAAAAGAAAGTAAGCAGATATCAACAGTAAATGAACAAGTAGATTACTAATCAATTGTTACAGCTTAATAATGTTGACAAAATAATAAAATAATAAATGATACAATATGTTACTGCATACATAAGCAGACTAATTAGGAACCTTTGTTTGTTTACTTACTACTAAAAGACAAATTTTATTGTATGTTCACTATTTTATTTAAAGTCTTAACAGGACAGGGTGAAAACCTTTAAATTCCTCGGGATCCACATCAGCGAGGACCTCACCTGGGATCACAACACCCAACAAACAATAAAGAAAGCCCAGCGACTGTACTTCCTAAGAAGGCTGAGAAAATTTGGTATGCCACCCAAAATTCTCAGCAACTTCTATAGAAGTACGGTTGAGAGTGTCCTTACCAGCTAAATCACGGTCTGGTGTGGAAACTGTACTGCTAAGGACAGGAAGGCACTCCAGCGAGTGTTTAAAACTGCTCAGTATATATCAGGAGCAGCCTTCCCCTCGCTACAGGACATGTACTCTACCAGGGCCACCAGGAGAGCACACAACATCATAAAGGACAGTACACACCCCTAGCACAGTCTCTTCAGCCTCCTACCATCAGGCAGACGATACAGGAGCCTGCAATTCAGGACTATGAGACTGACGGACAGTTTCTACCCACAGGCCATCAGGCTTGTGAATGCTAGCTCCCCCGCCCCCCCATTTTTACTTTGTCTTTTTGAACAAAAGACAGGTACCTTGACCACCCTCGAACTGTGAACCATCACTGTAGACATTTTTTACCTTTGATCACTAAAGACACTTTAACTGCTGCTGTGACCCAAGGTCACCTCCATATTTATACTGTTGACTGTCAATCAGAATGTGCAATAATGTTATGTTACTTACCATGCCTTGTATATACACTTTTATTTTTTATTTATTTTTTATTTTTAACTAAGTACCGTGTGACTTGTTGAAGGGTGGAATAGCAAAGTAAGATTTCAATTGTACGGCAAACTGTCTGTTTAACTGTGCATATGACAATAAACAATCTCGAATCTTAACTGCAATATGAAACATATGCTTAATGTACCCTAAGATTTTTTAAAATAAAGCCAATAATGCAATTTTATGTGGTCCCCGTTATTTAGAAAAGTTCCAAAAAGTATCGTCATAATTTTAGTACCGGTACTGGTACCAAAATATTGGTATCGTTACAACACTATTCCTGTGTAATGAAAGTGCAATGATCCTTCTTAATACGTGACTCATTGTCACCGACGTCCCACTGGGTGGGAGTTTTCCTTGCCATTATGTGGGCCTACCGAGGATGTCGTAGTGGTTTGTGTTGTGGTTTGTGCAGCCCTTTGAGACACTAGTGATTTAGGGCTATATAAGTAAACATTGATTGATTGATAGACTCCCAAACCTCTTGTCTCAAAGGTGTTTGCTAGCTCGTTTAACACTTTAAATCTTTTAGCGACATCGTGCAACTCCCGACCTCAGCAATTCACTCAGCTTAAATTATGCCAACCTGGAAATGATAAGATTGCAGCACATACACACATATGCGATTCCAGAACATCATACAGTTTAAAGTCTCATGCTAATGAATCCCTCTGAAACCACGGCCCTTGTAGTTAAGCCTCATTGCTTCACACTGACTGTCGAGCGCTGAACGACTCCCCTGTGTCTCCCTTTCCTGCACCCCTCCCTACTCCTTTCCCCTCCACACATCGCTCCGTCCATCTTCAGCTCTGTGTGTTTTAAGCAGACAGCGAGCCACCGCACATCATTAACCCCCTATTGCAGTGCACTCAACACCAAGGATGTGAGGCTTTTTTAATGTGTGCTGCTGGCTCATGGTCGGTCTAATTCTCTATTAATGGAGGCAACGCAGACTCATAGCTCATTAAAAATGAATGGAGACAAGCTCTCTGCACTGATAATTACACACACACACACACACACACACACACACACACACATACACACACACATCAGGCATGGGTGATCAAACGACTTAAACAAGAAGTTTGTTGTATAGGAGGGATACAAACTGTTTCATGAAGCTAAATGCAGGTTTTACAAAGTAAAAGAAAACTGCCATTCAATGCAAAGTGAATTCACAAAAATATTCAATCAATCAATGTTTATTTATATAGCCCTAAATCACAAGTGTCTCAAAGGGGCTGCACAAGCCACAACGACATCTTCGGTTCAGATCCCACATAAGGGCAAGGAAAAACTCACAACCCAGTGGGACGTCAATGAGAATGACTATTCATTTTTAAAGTGATGGGAGTGAAGGAAGGATTGAGTGTTGGAGCGTGGCTTTGTTCCAGCTTTGTCAAGTTAGATGTTCCCCCTTGCGCACATAATGCGTACAGATAAGATTAAATATTAAAAAGTTAAACAAAAGCTGACATAAGAGTTCACAGCGTGGTGGTAACATCGTTCAGACAGACTGAGGAAGGAAACCCAAAGAAGTGCTTAGAGGTTAATAACGCTTGTATAAACCTACTCCAAGGGCTTGTTGCCGTTATGCTAGAGAAGGCGAGTGATTAGATAAATGCCTAATTATTTCTAATGACTGGTGAATGCCAATGGGTGAAGCAGAAATGTAGAATGACAATCCGAGGGGAAGTGACATAGAGATGACATAGAGATTAGAAGTTCATTAAATTAAGTGTGGGTCGACTGGCCAACAACACAAAGCAGTTGTCGCTTGTTTAATTACAGCTAATTTATGTTTGCAAAGGAAAGTGGAAAACGAAATTAACACGGCCAAGCAGCCTTGAGGGCCAACACTATTATAAAGCAGTCTATTTTTTATTGATTGACTCTAATATGCACCTTGGGATAGGTTGATTGGCAACACTAAATTGGCCCTAGTGTGTGAACGTGAGTGTGAATGTTGTCTGTCTATCTGTGTTGGCCCTGCGATGAGGTGCCGACTTGTCCAGGGTGTACACCGCCTACCGCCCGAATGCAGCAGAGATAGGCTCCAGCAACCCCAAAAGGAACACGCGGTAGAAAATGGATGGATGGATGAACTCTAATTTTAAAAATGTAGCTGCCGACAGGACCTTGTTTTTAGCTTCCTCACATTAGAAGCATCGACACCATGATGAATTGCCTACTTGTCGAGGGGAGATTCCTGCTCTTGATTCCGGGAGCGATTTCCCTTGCATGACACCCTTCCACGTTAGCAGTGCCACTCCAGTGCTAAAAGTGCTGAGCTGAGACTTTTGCTGAATCACAATTAAACAGACAATCTTCTCAGAGCTCATAAATAAAACAACTCAACAAAAATCCTTGTACCAGCTCAAGCTGTGGCACTGGGAGTTTGTCATCAAATGCTGGGCAGATGTAATAAATGATTGTCCATCCATCCATTTTCTACCGCTTATTCCCTTTTGGGGTCGCGGGGGGCGCTGGCGCCTATCTCAGCTACAATCGGGCGGAAGGCGGGGTACACCCTGGACAAGTCGCCACCTCATCGCAGGGGCAACACAGATAGACAGACAACATTCACACTCAGATTCACACACTAGGGCCTATTTAGTGTTTCCAATCAACCTATCGCCAGGTGCATGTCTTTGGAAGTGGGAGGAAGCCGAAGTACCCGGAGGGAACCCACGCATTCACGGAGAGAACATGCAAACTCCACACAGAAAGATCCCGAGCCTGGATTTTGATTGATTGATTGGTACTTTTATTAGTAGATTGCAGTGCAGTTCAGTACATATTCCGTACAATTGACCACTAAATGGTAACACCCGAATAAGTTTTTCAACTTGTTTAAGTCGGGGTCCACGTTAATCAATTCATGGTATTTGAACCCAGGACTGCAGGACCTTTGTATTGTGAGGCAGATGCACTAACCCCTCTGCCACCGTGAAGCCCTAATAAATGATTGTATATTTTGTAATTTTTTTGGTTAATGCCTTTTCAAAATTCAAGTTAAAAAGAACAGATTTTGTTTGGTTGAGCAATGTGAAAATTCTCTACAAAGAGTAAACAGCAAAACAATATCAACCATTTATATATCATTGTACATTAAATCACAAACAATAAATAAACACTTTCCATTTTATTTATTTATTGCTAAAAAGATTTTCATAGATTAAATTAAATTACCGGACTGTAAAGAAAACACCAGTATGTAAGCCGCACCCAGTAAACTGTAGGAGAAACATTTTTGTTTTCCACATATTAGCCACTCCGGACTATACCCCGTAGATATATACTTTGTCAAATGAGTTATTTACAAAAAAATATTTTTTAAATATTTATTTACATACCACAGGCCTTTGAGGCACTTGTGATTTAGGGCTATATAAATAAATATTGAACAAATGGTGCCTGTAATACGGCAGTAAAATGGGGGATCAAACAAAACAGAAGCCATTGTCATGAACCCACTAGTTGTGGAAGCTAGCTCTGCAATCAGCTAAACAAACTCAATAACTCTACAAAGACTTTTGGTAGGTTTACTTATGCATTTATGAAACTGAAACAATACAAAAAGAATGCCATTGTAAGTTAATAATATGAACACAGACACTTGTAAACATGTATGCATTTAGCTAAAACTAACGACGCTAGCTTGATTTCTTAACAACAAATATGCATGAAAACACTACTATCAAACATGTGACGGTTTGGTACCAGTAAATAAGAATTGCTGTAGTTATATTTTAAAACTTACAAATGTTGCTATGAGAGATGAATGAAGAAACCATACAAGTAGAAACGCTATGGTTGACTAGTAGACGGAACAGCACTTGTACTTCCGGTTCAAGGCACAAAACACAAGGAAATACTTCAAAACGTTCTAACTCTCAGCACCTGTATCAAAAGATAGTGCAATAGCACAAACAATAACCGACCGTTTCAATGTCTCTGGGTATTTTATAAAAACTATTTGTTGAATATAAAACATTATGGCCGTTAGCATAGAAAATCCAGCAATTAGGGTTCAACGCGAAGAAAAAAGGGTAACGGCTTATTGGACGGAAAATATAGTAGTAAAACATACACCTTAGTACAGTTAATGATCATATTTTCTGTACTACTTTTTGGACGTGTTTAAGTTAAGTGTTCCTTATGGAACTGTACAAAAATGTAATTTCAAGGCAAAAATGAATGTACAACATCTTTAGTTGATACTAAAGTAAGTTATGGTAGGTAATTGAAGGTTGTTTACACACAAGATAAGGTTTTACCTTTTTTAAATCATTCAACTTTGAAGTTAGAATTATGCATGTTTGATGAAGTAGTACAAGTATATATATATTTTATAAGATGTGTCTGTATTTGTAAATACTGTGTAGTCCAAGAATAAGACATAAATAAATGGGTTGTACTTGTCTAGCGCTTTTTCTACCTTCAAGTTACTCAAAGCGCTTTGACACTACTTCCACATTAACCAATTTACACACACTGATGGAGGGAGCTGCCATGCAAGGCGCTAACCAGCACCCATCAGGAGCAAGGGTGAAGTGTCTTGCTCAGGATACAACGGACGTGACGAGGTTCGTACTAGGTGGGGATTGAACCAGGGACCCTCGGGTTGCGCATGGCCACTCTCCCACTGCGCCACGCAGTGGAAATTATATCCTGAAGTGATGAATTATTACCAGATTAAGACCTAGTCTAAATCTAAGTGTACTCAAAAAGATAGTTGCCATTTGTGTTTAAGTGTTCTCATAAGTGTTTCCTGACAATGTGAGACTCTTGTCAGCACCTACCAAGTGGCCCAAACACCAATCCAGATAGGCGCTCTCTTTTTAACATGAAAAAAAAATGTTCTGAAAGAAGCCAAGTTAATGTAGATGTCTTGTTTCAAATCTGCCGGATGAAATTTGCAACTAAGAACATTTCAGTACAAAAAAGGTTGCATTGCTTCATAGAAAAAACTCAATTATGTCTGAAGCACTATAACAATAATCCACAGATCCTGCAACCAATTTGTTTCAAATATCACAGATTCAGTTTCAACTTTAAAGAAAACTTTTCCAAAGATTGCAACACTTAATGAAACGTAACTTAATAATGAAAATTGATTCAGTATCCTTGAAATATAAATAAATAAATGGGTTGTACTTGTATAGCGCTTTTCTACCTTCAAGGTACTCAAAGCGCTTGGACACTACTTCCACATTTACCCATTCACACACACATTCACACACTGATGGAGGGAGCTGCCATGCAAGGCGCTAACCAGCACTCATCAGGAGCAAGGGTGAAGTGTCTTGCTCAGGACACAACGGACGTGACGAGGTTGGTACTAGGTGGGAATTGAACCAGGGACCCTCGGGTTGCGCACGGCCACTCCTCCACTGCGCCACGCCGTCCCTATAATAAATAAATAAATAATAAATACTTCCTTAAATATCAAAGTTGAACAACTGCTATTAATTATTTTTGAAGGTTTGCATTTGTTGAACAAATGCAAACCTTCATTTTCAATTTGGCGGAGGAGTTTTATTTTTTTTTTTTTTTATTGACTAATATTGTCAGGTATGCGCAAGCGAAGCTCAATGTGTGACCTCAGATGCAGATACTGCAGTAGGAATGCAGGTAAAAAGTATACTTAATGAAACTATAGTGCAGCTAGCATATGCACAAAAAGGGGGGGGGGGGGGGGTTGCCCACATCTGAGGTCCTCTCCAAGGTTTCTCATAGTCAGCATTGTTACTGGCGTCCCACTGGATGTGAATTCTCCCTGCCCACTGGGTGTGAGTTTTCCTTGCCCTTTTGTGGGTTCTTCCAAGGATGTTGTAGTCGTAATGATTTGTGCAGTCCTTTGAGACATTTGTGATTTGGGGCTATATAAATAAACATTGATTGATGATTGATTGAAAAACCAAAAAGTATAGTAGTACCGCTATGGAGTGCACAAAAAGTAAGCACCTATTTCTATAGCATAGCCACCCAACCATAAAAGATGATCCAGCCCTGTCCGGAAGGAACATATAAAACATCCTGTTTAGCAACCAAGGAGAGCTGTGTCCTGATTGCTAATCAGATACAGGTGGTGTGTTTGAAAGAATTGCAAAGCCAAAAGATGTGCATTGTTTTTAAAATTGACACAACATGGAGGAAAGCCTGAAGTTTTACATTCCATATCAAAATGTACTATGGTGTACGGTGGAGAAATCCAAAATAACTGATGAAACTTACAAAAGGAAAAAACTACATGTTCTGAATCTGAAAACCAAATCTCCTCATAAACACACGCAAACACACGCACACAAAAAGACACTCACACTCACACAAGACAAATAAACGCTCACACGATGAAGGATACAGACCCAAATGGGTCAAAACGTTTGAACATTCTAGCTGCGAGGTGTGTGTATCTACTTGTGTTTCAGCGTGAGAGGGAGCAAGTGGCCCTGTCTAACAGATACCAGCGACCCACAACCACAGGCAACAGATTCTGCATAATTTGTCATATCCAATATTCCACGGGTCATGAATGCTAAAGGGAGAAAAAAAGAAAAGAAAGATGCACACCGCCACAACAACAAGGGCCCTTTACCCTATCACACAGGTTGTTAGCACTAATGCAGTGTCACAGAGGCCACAAATTAGTCTTCTCACGGTTTCCCGTGGCCTGCTTCCATCTTTTAGGAACCCTGGAAAACCCAGTTTGATAGTTCAATTATAAAAAGATCTGTAGGATTTAAGATCAGCTATGATGTGTGAATGCAAGTAAACTATGAAGATGAGAATAATAACGTGTGAGTTGATGCAAAGTGTCTTTCCATACATCCATCCATCCATTTTCTAACGCTTATTCCCTTTGGGTTCGCGGGGGGCGCTGGTGCCCATCTCAGCTACAATCGGGCGGAAGGCGGGGTACACCCTGGACAAGTCGCCAACTCATCACAGCGCTAACAGATAGACAGACAACATTCACACACGAGGGCAAATTTAGTGTTGCCAATCAACCTATCCCCAAGTGCATGTCTTTGGAAGTGGGAGGAAGCCGTGGTATCCGGAGGGAACCCACGCATTCACGGGGAGGACATGCAAACTCCACACAGAATGATCCCGAGCCCGGGATTGAACCCTGATCACTCAGGACCTTCGTATTCTGAGGCAGACGCACTAGCCCCTCTTCCACCGTGAAGCCCGTCTTTCCATACATGGCTTTTGAATTTGTCCTTTAGGATAATTTACATATATTGTTATGTGTAATCATCACCTGAAGTTGTAAACCTTTTGGGTTTTATTCTCATCAAACAAGAATGAAAAAACATTCATAGGAAGTGACAGTACATAATGATGGCGGATAAAAAGATTGCAAAACAGAGTCCTGATGTGTGGCAGCAGAATGATGTAACCTCACAGTGTGCCATCTTTTTCTATCGGTGATGACATCATGCTGTAACCAACTTCCCCCCCTGCTCCTCGAAAGCTGCTCTTTTTTTAAACATGTTTTCCACGTCATTCTATTTTAGCCCTTTGCACCCTCTGACCCAAGGAACAATCCTTTCAACTTTCTTTTTTTGCTTGTCAGTATAATACTTGGGTGTTTTGCTCCAACGCTCTTCAAGGAGGGAATACATCTTAAACCCCAGTGGGTCAAGGCGTCAGGCCTTCCAGGACAATATGAGATCTATATCTATATGTCATGGCGAAGCTTGCCAAAATTTTAAATCTACATCTCTAAAAAGAAAAGAATGTGATAACTGAAAATACCTGTTCACCTATGGTAGGGAGCTGACAAAGTGTTGACATAAAAGACAAAGGCATCCAAGAGAATAAATGTGTTACTTGATTTTGCTTTGACGCCCTTGAAACTGGACCGCTTGGTTCAATGCCTTTAATGACATGGGGGAAAACAAGCTACCTAACAGTCTAGTAGTTTTCTATTCAGGATATTTTTGTCAAGTAAAATAATTCTGATGGAAACTTGAAATAAAATTAGACCCATTACGACGGTTATTTACTATTTCACAGGATATGATAGCACACCATTACTATGCAAATAGGCCTCTTATGGATATTAGGCAGTAGAGGGATGTGCGATCAGATTAGGTGCATTAATAAGGTATTTATGTCTTCAAGAAGTTGGCAGGACATCTCGTGGAAAAAGTCCCTGGAGTGAAAATGACCAAATGTTTGGAAATTTGGCGGTATTATAGCGTTAGTGTGGATCACTGACATGCAGTGACATCACGCCAGATGAGACATTGATGATGCGTTTGGAGGTTGTTGTTTTTTTAACAATAAATTCATATGCTCTGATCACTGTTAATACAGGTTGCTCATCAAGATGATAACACGAAAAGGAACAAAATAATTTACTTTTGTAATAATGTTATCAAATAATTTGTGAAATTAAAAGAAACATTTGTATCTTGTTCTTCAAACTTACTTTGTATAGTTGCCTTCTGTTCAGTCTGAAAGTCCAGTTTGGATAGGTGTCTGATCTTGGAAACATAGTCCTAAAAATTGGCAGCCAGATTCATTCATGCATTTAGCAAAGCATAAAAAATTGTTCTTACATCTGAAAGGTGCCCTTTTCTTGTGTTTCTGCCCTGTATTTGATCAGTTAAGGTGCAAATTTTATAACTTTTACTAAATAAAAGGAAACAAAAAGATTGTGATCATACGGAAAATACATTTATCACACATTTAAATGGACAAATAATGTGTATATAATGTTGTTATTGTACAAGAAGGTCCTGAGTTTGATCCTGCGGTCTTACTGAGTGGAGTTTGCATGTTCTCTCCGTGACTGTGTGGGTTCCTTCTGGGTACTCCGGCTTCTTCCCACCTCCAAAGACATGCACCTGGGAATAGGTTGACTGGCAACACTAAATCAGCCCTAGTGTGTGAATGTGAGTGTGAATGTTGTTTGTCTATCTGTGTTGGCCCTGCGATGAGGTGGCGACTTGTTCAGGGTGTACCCCGCCTTCCGCCCGATTGTAGCTGAGATAGGCGCCAGTGCCCCCCGCAACCCCAAAAGGGAATAATCGGTAGGAAATGGATGGATGGATGTTTGAGAACGGCAGCACAGTGGTACAGGGGTTAGTGTGTGTGCCTCACAATAAGAAGGTGCTGGGTTCAATCCCCGGGCTTGAGTTCTTTCTGTAGTAGTGACTTGTCCAGGGTGTACCTTGCCTTCCGCCCGTATGCAACTGGAATAGACTCCAGCCCTCGCACTCCCGATAGGGCCAAGCGGTAGAAAATGGATGGATAGATTATTATTTTTATTTATTTTTTTATTATTTGAGAGAGGCTCTTTCTCACCTGCCTTTCTTGACCGCACATCCCTGGTGTAGATATAAGAAACATGAAATTATTTTCAATGAAAATGTGTGTCATGCAAGCCCTGAGTAGATATGGGCAAAATCGCTTAAAATAATATTGCGATATATATTGTAGCCCATTGTGATAACAGTGCACAATGGTATCTCAACCTAATGAGTACCTTTTCTTACAAATAATTTGACATATAAGCTGTCTTTCATTTTTTTCTTATGCTTTATGTTTGGCGCATACCTGGTGTTACAAACATTTTCCTTGTTGGTTGAAATAATATTTTTAACAGGGTTGTGCCGTTTGATCGGTAAAGTGTTACTATATTGTTACATGTTGTTTTTCTTGCTTTTTTTACAAAAGAAACAAACATAAGTTTTGATTAAACAGTTTACATGTGTGTTTAAACACACAGAGATCAACCCATTCCTGCCCTCCAACAATCGGAAGTATTTAATTTAGTGTAAAGGAGGAGAAGTGGACAACCAAATCAGAGAAACAAACCATTAAAAATAGTCCTACCTGTTAGCAGCCTACCTGGCAATGAACCTCTGTGGCATGCGGCCACAAACGATAAACATTTATCCATAAAAATAAGGAGACACTGCAGACGCTGTGAATCAACTTGTTCTGTCTGGTCCTGAGTCAACAAACTGGAGAGTTAACGAAGAAGTGATAACCATGTAATCCTACAATACCCCGTTTGTGGACAAGGAGAGATACCACCACTGAAGCACATTCAATCACTTTATTAACTAGCACTAACACACATTCAACAAGAGATGCCACTGGCAATATCTTATTGTTCCAGATATTCTCACAGACTGCTAAAGCTGAGCTAACACAGCTAATGATTCTCTCAACCTTCTAATGTCACACATCCCTTGGCACACACATTGATATCATGAAATTTCTTTCAATGGCATGCACGTCTAATTGGTATTACTTCTGTGTAATTGTTGTTACCTATGCCTCTTCTGTTATTTAAAATGTACATTTTATAAACATAAAGTATGCAAAATGTGTTTTATGTATGTACATATATTGTTTACACTAAACTTATTATAAAAAAAATAATAAATTATATTTTGATTAACAAACTCCATTGATACTTTAAGACCTTTGATTCCCACTGTAATAATATACAAGACACAATGCATCACTAACCAGCTCAATACGGGATGCGTATATTTGTTTCTAGATATGGGACAGTTATGTTTTTCAAGTGTTGAGGATGTGAGATTCTCACATCCTCAACACATTGTTCTAAAGTGGTGTGTTAATATGCGCACCACTCAACATTAGAACCCCAAGAAAAATGTCTCCTATAATGTATAATGATGCTAAACCATGTTGCGCACTGCTGTTGTAATTCTAGAAAATATCTTGAATGAAAGGTGCACATATGCTAAGACTCAGATTGGGCAAAAACATTTGCCTGGCAGCTGTCTAAAAAACATTCATAACATGTTCCTTATCGCGACAGCCTAAGAATGAGTTTCCATTAATGATTCACATCGTTATTTAAAATAGCTGGAGGTTGCCAGCAGATGAATTAGGTAATTTCCTACAGTAGTTCCAAGGACGTCTAAATCAGCGTCCAAGTAATGTTTGAGCTTGTAATGCACAACACAATGTGATAGGACACTAATCGTTACTGAGTGAAAAACATGAACAATCATAATACAGTATCTGTATTAGCCCACATTTCATGTTTTGTTTGGACACAGCGAGCTTGAAAATGTATGTAGTTGTAATAACAAGCATGATGTACTGCGTGTCTCATGATCAATATTAAAGTTACTCAAATGATGGACAGTCGTCCAATTGGTCCAGCTGGCTGGGAACATATTTTCCGGTTGTATTTTGCTACAACTCCATCCATCCATTTTCAACCGCTTATCCCTTTCGGGGTCGCGGGGGGCACTGGAGCTTATCTCAGCTACAATCCGGTGAAAGGCGGGGTACACCTTGGACAAGTCGCCACCTCATCGCAGGGCCAACACAGATAGACAGACAACGTTCACACTTACATTCACACACTAGGGCCTATTTAGTGTTGCCAATCAACCTATCCCCAGGTGCATTTGTTTGGAGGTGGGAGGAAGCTGGAGTACCTGGGGGAACCCACGCAGTCACGGGGAGAACATGCAAACTCCACACAAAAAGATCCCGAGCCCGGGATTGAAGTCAGGACTACGCAGGACCTTTGTATTGTGAGGCACATGCACTAACCCGTCCTCCACCGTGCTGCCTGGCTACAACTCTAACAATGAAAAAAAAAAATAAATAAATAAATGGGTTGTACTTGTATAGCGCTTTTCTACCTTCAAGGTACTCAAAGCGCTTTGACACTACTTCCACATTTACCCATTCACACACACATTCACACACTGATGGAGGGAGCTGCCATGCAAGGCGCCAACCAGCACCCATCAGGAGCAAGGGTGAAGTGTCTTGCTCAGGACACAACGGACGTGACGAGGTTGGTACTAGGTGGGATTTGAACCAGTGACCCTCGGGTTGCGCACGGCCACTCTACCACTGCGCCACGCCGTCCCCAACAAACTGTGTCATGCAAGCATTTATGTCAAAATAGTTTGGCTCCAAGTTTCACATTTATAGCGCCAAAGTCAATTTCACCTCACTCTCTGGGCTTTCGTCCAGCGTTTCACTCATTGTCCACTCATTGAGTTTTTCCTTGCCCTGATGTGGGATTTGAACCGGAGATGTCGTTATGGTTTGTGCAGCCCTTTGAGACATTCGTGATCTAGAGTTATATAAATTAACATTAATTGATTGATTGATTCACCCTACATTCATGCTGGCTTCTAGAAGCAGTAGTCCAACCTCCGTATCCATCCATCCATCCATTTTCTGCCGCTTCGTATATTAAGGTAAAAAAAGATAAGGTTGTGAATCCTCATTTGTCCAAAAATAGTCGCTCTTCATTCGCTGTTACCAAGTCTGCCATGATTAAAACACTCGCATTTGTTGCCGGAAGTCGGCAGTGTGCTGCTATGGAAACAAAAATCAATGCGCGGAGGAAATAAGTTCCGGCTGCTTAAAAATGACCAATATACAGTAAATATTGAAGATATTGTTATGAATTTGTCTGTTACTTCATTATATTTAACTTACAGATAAATATAATCATTGTCAGAACACGTCCACAATCCAAGATGGCAGCCATGTCAATTCTGTGTTTTTATGTATGAGATTTTAATTATTTTTAGTCTGAAAGAGAGGTACTCTGCAAGATAAAAAAAAATTATCTGCAGAGTGGGATTTCTGGTGGATAGTTTCTCATCAAATGTCACTGGATTGCCATAGACTTTGGCCTACCTATAATCCACCTGTTCAGGTAGCAGTAGCAGACAGCTAGCACCATCGGCCTGTCTGCTAACCTTCCACCATCGGCCTGCCTGCTGCTAGCCTTCCATCATCGGCCTGCCTGATGCTAGCCTTCCACCATCGGCCTGCCTGCTGCGAGCCTTCCACCATCGGCCTGCCTGCTTGCCTTCCACCGTCGGCCTGCCTGCTGCTAGCCTTCCCAACATCGGCCTGCCCGCTTGCCTTCCACCATCGGCCTGCCTGCTTGCCTTCCACCATCGGACTGCCTGCTTGCCTTCCACCGTCGGCCTGCCTGCTGCTAGCCTTCCCAACATCGGCCTGCCTGCTTGCCTTCCACCATCGGCCTGCCTGCTTGCCTTCCACCATCGGACTGCCTGCTTGCCTTCCACCATCGGCCTGCCTGCTTGCCTTCCACCATTAGCCTGTCTGCTGCTAGCCATCCACCATCGGCCTGCCTGCTTGCCTTCCACCATCGCCCTGCTGTTTGCCTCAAGCCATTGGTTTCGTCTACGGGCTTCCACCCATCGGCCCTGGTTGCTAGCCTTTGGCCCTGTCTGCTAACATCTTCAAAATTGGTAAAACAGGTGGAACTTCTCCTCTAACTATGTCACAAATCTTTATATTGTGTTTTATACTTTTGTGTGGTTTTTACTGGTGTCCCAAATGGGTCTGGTCACACCCCCTCACAAGCTAATGTATGCTACTTCAAGATGACAACTTTGATAATTTGACATTTCATCATAGTGTCAGCTACAAAATAACCTTGGCCTTATCTCAGTTGAAGATTTATGTGACTTTGGACAAAATGGCTGTATGCTATTGTAGAGTCCATTCATTCTTATTGTTTCCTTGTTTTGAGAGATCACGTCAACATTACTGCATCCTCCCCTATTATGAGCACTTACTTTCACGGATTAAAGACGGACTCAAAAGATGGTAACTTTAAGCGCAAATGTTTAGTTATATTATTGTTATTGCTTTCAGGAAATATTGAGACTAATCCAGGCGCTGATACACGTACACAATGTTTTACACCTGCGGATTGTAAAACTAGATAAATAAATAAATGATAAATGGGTTGTACTTGTATAGCGCTTTTCTACCTTCAAGGTACTCAAAGCGCTTTGACACTACTTCCACATTTACCCATTCACACACACATTCACACACTGATGGAGGAAGCTGCCATGCAAGGCGCCAACCAGCACCCATCAGGAGCAAGGGTGAAGTGTCTTGCTCAGGACACAACGAACGTGACGAGGTTGGTACTAGGTGGGAATTGAACCAGGGACGCTCGGGTTGCGCACAGCCACTCTCCCCACTGCGCCACGCTGGTCTTGGGATTATTCGTATCAATGTTCGGAGTTTACTCCCTAAACTGGATATGATAAAGATCTGGATAAACTCAACACATGTTGATATTGTAGTCTTATATGAAACTTGGCTTATATATTAAGCAGAGGTTTGATGTTAAATTAGTGCTCTCTGAATCAGTAAGTAAAGAACTTGAACTGTTAGCACTTGAAATTGAATTAGCTAGAAATCACCACATGATGGTAGTGGGGTGTTAGAGGCCTCCATCTGCCCCTAGTAATTCCCTATCTACTCTTGTGAAGCTTCTGTCTCAACTGAAATACAATGTAATAGTGATGGTTGGTGATTTGAATTGGGACTGGCTCACATCTGTGTCCGACTCTTTGGAATCACAGTGTGAATTTCTAAATTTAACACAATTAATTAACTCCCCTACAAGACCTAATCTTAAGTGCCCTTAAAAAGCTACACTCATTTACTTAATTCTAACAAATATGCCCTTTAAATTTGTTGCATCTGGTGTTTTTCCTAATGATGTGAGTGATCATTGTGTGATTGCAGTAGTGCGTGACACAAGGATTCCTAAAAGCAAGCCTCGTCTCCTTGAAAAACGGAATATGATATTATTTGAGACGCAAGCTTTTTTACATGACTTGCATCTTTTTAATTGGGATAGAATTGCTCTTTTTGATAATGTTGAACTGGGCTGGAAATATTTTCACAAAAAATTTTTGAGTATAGTGAACAAACATGCCCCTTTTAGAAAATTTAGGGTTAAAGGACGTGAAAATCCGTGGTTTGCATCGGACCTGTCAGATGTACTGCATGAGCGTAATGCTGCTTGGGCCAGGGCACGCAAGTCAGGGTTAGAAGCAGATTGGTTTAATTTTAGACAATCAAGAAATCAATTTACCTCTCTCCTTCGGCAAGTCAATTTAGAAATGTATTCGTCCACAACAACTGAAAAACTCAAACACCCAAAGAAGTTTTGGAAAATCATCAAATCTTGGTCTGCCTGTTGTAATTAAGTCAATCTCCCACCTGGTATACTTGTTGATGGTGTCAGAGTAAGTGACAGAAAATAAATTGGTGGTTATTTTAATAACCATTTTATTTCCTCTGGTTTTCTGACAACTCTACTGAAGTTCCGCTAACTCTGGAAAGAACCGTTGAAAATACCCAGGTTTTTAACTTTACGCCCTTTCCCACAACAGAGGTCATGAGGGCTCTAAAACAACTTAAACCTAGAAAGCCAGCTGGCTCAGATAAGTTGGAGCTGCTCTTTTTAAAGTTGGCAGCTGAAATTATAGCTCAGCCACTGACTCACATTTTTAACCTTACTCTAATTTCAAATGAAATCCCCTTGGATTGGAAATCTGCCCTTGTAATCCCCCTATTAAAAGGAGGTGACCCAAGTAATGTAAACAATTACAGACTGATCTCTAAACTCTCTGTTCTGGCAAAAGTGCTTGAATCCCTTATCAGTGAACAGATAAAAGACTTTTTGGATACCAACTTTGTTCTGTCACCATTTCAGTCAGGTTTTCGCAAAAATCACATTACTGTTACTGCTGCTATAAAGTTTATAAATGATGTAACTGAAGCTTTTGACAAGAAGCAGTGCTGTCTGTCCCTCTTTATTGACTTTTCAAAGGCATTTGATACTGTTGATCATGTCATTTAAATCAAACGTCTTTCAGCTATTTTTTTTTCTCAGCAAGCAGTTGGATGGTTTGCAAATTACCTCACAAGTAGAACTCAGGCTGTTCAGATAGAAGGTTCTTCCTCAAACGTAGTGCAAGTGAAAGAGGGTGTGCCTCAAGGTTCTGTGGTGGGCCCCTTATTATTCACTATTTACATAAATAATCCTGGACAGAATATTCTGAACTCAACTTTCCATTTCTATGCTGATGATACTGTCTTCTACTGCACAGCACCAACTCCTGCTGAGGCCTTGAAATATCTACAATATGCATTTGACAGAGTACAAGAACAACTTTGCTATCTTCAACTGGTTTTAAATGCAGAGAAAACAAAGTATATGTTCTTTACCACATCAAAACTGTAAGATCAGCACTGTGTGAAAACCAGAAATGTGCAACAAATTATGTTATATTTGGGATATATTTGGGATTTTTAATTGATCACCACTTGAGTTTTAAGGAGCACATTCAGTATGTTGTAAAAAAAAACTTGAACTTTTACTGGGATTTTATTATAGAAACAAGTCTTGCTTTTCTTTTACTGTGAAACAGAAATTGGTGGAAACAACATTTTTACCTGTTATTAACTGTGGAGATGTGTTGTACATGAATGCTACTGCTGGTTGTCTCCACAAGCTGGATAGTGTGTACCACGGGACACTGAGATTCATCACCAACTGCGCTCCCCTTACTCACCATTGTGTCTTATATTTGTGTCTGTTCTACATGGTA
The DNA here is from genome assembly GCF_033978795.1 of Nerophis ophidion. Taxonomy (NCBI): domain Eukaryota; kingdom Metazoa; phylum Chordata; class Actinopteri; order Syngnathiformes; family Syngnathidae; genus Nerophis; species Nerophis ophidion. The sequence goes on from NC_084616.1 coordinate 58,945,061, forward strand.
GTGTGCTGGGGGGGGGGCAGTATATCTAAGAAGGACAGCTCCAGACTTGAGAAACTGATCAGGCGGACCGGTTCTACAATCGGAATGAAACCGGACACACTGGTGACGGTGGCAGAGAAGAGGACTGTTGACAAACTAGTGAGCATCCTGGATGATGCCAGTCACCCTCTGCATAGCGTTATCAGTAGCCAGAGGAGCCTGTTCAGTGCTAGACTGCTTCATCCCAGGTGCAGGACTAATAGACTCAAAAACTCCTTTGTCCCACACGCCAATACACTGTACAACTCCTCTCTGGGGCGGGGGGCGGGGGGTACTAGGATGACAGGGGATGCAAAACAATAACAGTGCAATACGTTTTCATAACATGGTCACTACTGCCTACTTTGTCTTGTTATATTCTTATTTTACTGTTATATTTTTATTCCCATTGTTGCTTTTTAGATTTTATTTTTATTGTAATATTTCTCTATTTTGTTTCCATTTAAACCCCCATTATTTACTTTTTACTTTGACTTAAATTGATCTTAACTCTGTACACTGCTGCTGGAATTTTAATTTTCCTGAAGGAACTCTCCTGAAGGAATCAATAAAGTACTATCTATCTATCTATACTCAATGGTTAACTAGACATCTTTGTGTGCTCGACGCCTCAATCATTGGTATGTTTTCATCTACAAAACCATTCTTTGTATCACTCCATCTTATCCATCTTGTCTTTTAACAAAAAACAAGGAACTCACAATCTTTGTTCAATGAATGTTCTTCAATTTGTCATCCCCAAAGTAAGAACTGAACTGGGCAAGAAAGCATTTAGGTTTTCAGCACCGAAGGCTTGGAATAACCTACAATCGAATATTCAACTTCAAACCCCTGTTAACAATAAATGAGTTTAAAGCTTCTGTGAAAGGATTGCAGTCAACCTTGTCATATGAGCAAGTTTTAATGTTGTAAATGTGATGTTTTATGTGTTGTTTGCTGTTTTTAATGTAACCTTGCTGCTGCCCTCTTGGCCAGGTCTCCCTTGGAAAAGAGATCTTTGATCACAATGGGATTTTACCTGGTTAATAAAGGCTAAATAAAAAATAAAAAAAAATACAGTGTGTATACAAAACATTGATGGAATGTTTTTGTCACGACTGTAAATCTGGTTTCATGTTTGATCATGTTTTGTTTTGTTTTCTGGACTCTTGTTCCGTTTTTTCACTTCCTGGTTTGTTTTTGTTACCGTAGCTACTCATTAGTTTCCCCTAGTCACGCCCCGATCATCAGCCTCTCACACCTGTTTCTAGTTACCACGGCCACTATTTATGTCACTTGCTTTCTGTTTATCGTTCTGGGATTTTTGCATTCTGCCTCATGCCTGCATTTCTCGTACCAACCTTCATGCCTTGCCACGCTGCTAAACCTTTGGACCACGCCACGTAGGATCCGTGTATTTTTCGCCTAAGTGCAAGTTTTGGTTTATTAAGTATCTTTGTTAGCATCTTTTGTTTATTTGTAGATAGTCCTGCCTTTGTGCTGTTTTTGTTAACGTTTTAGCATAGGTTATTATTCGCCATCGAGCGTGCTTTTTGTTTTGCCTTTTGTATTTTAGTAACAAATAAAAATGTACTTACATTCATGCCTGACTCGTCCCACATCATCCTTGCATCGAGGAAGCACAAACACCCACAGTTCCGGCATGACAGTTTTGAAGTTGTTTAAGAGGGCTATTAAGGTGACTTTAAAGCCGGTGACTCTGATTGGCTGCATCTTCCAAGCGTTTTTTATCATCTTTAAACCCTAAAAAAAGACATAAAGTTCTGCTCAAAAGTTTACATCCATCCATCGATCCATTTTCTACCGCGTATTCCCATTTTGGGATCGCGGGGGGCGCTGGCGCCTATCTCAGCTACATACACTTGTAAAAAACAAAATGTCATGGCTGTGTTGAGTTTTCAATAATTTGTACAACTCTTATTTTTTGTGATAGAGTGATTAGAGCACATACTTGTTGGTCACAAAAAACCTTAATGAAGTTTGGTTCTTTTATGAATTTATTTTAGGTCTACTGAAAAAGTGACCAAATCTGCTCGGTCAAAAGTATACATACAGCAATGTTAATATTTGGTTACATGTCCCTTGGCAAGTTTCACTGCGATAAGCCGCTTTTGGTCGCCATCCACAAGCTTCTGGTTGAATTTTGGACCACTCCTCTTGACAAAATTGGTGCAGTTCAGCTAAATATGTTGTTTTTCTGACATGGACTTGTTTCTTCAGCATTGTCCACACTTTTAAGTCAGGACTTTGGGAAGTCCGTTCGAAAACCTTAATTCTATCCTGATTTAGCCATTCCTTTACCACTTTTAACGTGTGGTTGGGGTCATTGTACTGTTGGAACACCCAAATGCGCCCAAGACCCAACCTCCGGGCTGATGATTTTAGGTTGTCGTGAAGAATTTGGAGGTAATCCTCCTTTTTAAATGTCCCATTTACTCTTTGTAAAGCACCAGTTCCATTGGCAGCAAAACAGGCCCAGATCATAATACTGCCACCACCATACTTGATGGTAGTTATGGTGTTCTTGGGATTAAAGGCCTCACCTTTTCTCTTCCGAATATATGGCAATGTGGCCAAACAGCTCAATTTTTGTTTCATCTGACCACAGAACTTTCCTCTAGAAAGTCTTATCTTAGTCCATGTGATGTCAGATGAAACAAAAATTGAGCTGTTTGGCCAAAATACCCAGCAATATGTTTGGAGAAGAACAGGTGAGGCCTTTAATCCCAGGAAAACCATCCCTACCATCAAGCATGGTGATGGTAGTATTATGATCTGGGCCTGTTTTGCTGCCAATGGAACTGGTGCTTTACAAAGAGTAAATGGGACAATGAAAAAGGAGGATTACCTCCAAATTCTTCAGGACAACCTAAAATCATGGGCGCAGTTGGGTGTTCCAACAAACCAACAAATCTAGCTGAACTCCACCAATTTTGTCAAGAGAAGTGGTCAAAAATTCAACCAGAAGCTTGTGGGTGGCGAAAAAAAAGCGCTTTATTGCAGTGAAACTTGCCAAGGGACATGTACCCAAAAAACAACATTGCTGTATTTATATTTTTGACCCAGCAGATTTGGTCAAATTTCAAGTAGACCCATAATAAATTCATAAAATTAACAAACTTCATGAATGTTTTTTGTGACCAACAAGTAAGTGTTCCAACAGAAAGTATTGGAAACTCAAGACAGCCATGATTATTATGTTCTTTACAAGGGTGTATATGTGCTCCATTTTCTTCCATATTAAAGAGATGCCCTACAAGGCATCAGCTAAGCAAACTTTTGTTTTAAAGAAACCTGAGTTCTCTCACGGTTGCCTGGCAACCAAACACTGGTAACAAAATCACAATATGCCCAGCCAAGAATTAATTAAAAAAAAAGGGTATCAACAACATTTGTATCTATTTTTTTCTTTTTGCATAAGGAGAGGGACAATGAATAATGTGATAATTAGAATGTATTACTTTAGGCAGTTTTTTTTTTACCTTAGCTAAAGAGGTCTTGTTGTCCCCGAAACGCATATGTGTGTGTGTGTGTTAGCAGGGCTGCACACAAACTAGGGGGAATATTTTTTACTAAGCTCATTAAAAGCTAAGACAACAAAAGTGAAACAACCCCATTACGATTCCAGAGAGGAAGCAAGTTTGTAGTTAGACTAGTAAAAATAAGCAACATGAAACAGAGCTTATGTTGATTGAATGCTAACTTAGTATACCTTGGATAATATTGTAGTATATGTAACAAGTTCTGCAGACGTAAAGAATTAGCAGTTACAAGACTGTATATGAACAGACTGAGCATGTATTATATGACAAACCACTTTAGTCAGGAGGATGTGTGATCGAGTGTTTTGCGTCTTGCCTGTGGGCAGTGACTGCCACAACAGATACATTGACTGCCCTCTGGGCAACCATTTCTGGTTCTTTCAATCAAAAAGCGTTTAATTAAGTTCTCTCATTTTCTCTTGACTGCCTGCTCCATCTACAATGCATTCTTTGCTCATCCATCTCCTTCCCCTCTGGGAAATCATCTTTCTTTCATCACATCCTCAAAATCTTTAACGCTTTTCCTCATTTGTCCATTCCTCATATCCTTCTAAGACTAACTACAGTTATCAGTCAATATTTGTAACTATACTTAGCAATGGCAATCACCTCATTCCCAACGACTTGTTCCTTATTTTTCACTTTGTTGACTCTTTCTAAGTTTTTTAAGGGGTGTAGAATCAAAGTCATGTTGAATATATGCTCATGAACTCAACTTGGCGACTTAGGCAATGAGCACCAGGATGAAAACCAAATTGCTAAGTAAACGTTAACAAGTGTAAACGGACTCATGTTACAGGAGAAAATAAGCAGCTGTTAATAGGAAAACAACACACATATTACTAAGAGTCTAGAGCAGGGCTGTCAAACTAATTTTAGCTCACTGGCCACATGGAGGAAAATCCATTCCTAAGTGGGCCAGACTGGTAAAATCATGGCATGATATCTTGAAAAATAGAACACTTCAGATTGTTTTCTTTGCTTAAAAGTAGATCAAGCCCATTTTGAAAATTTACAAATCATAATGTTTTTTTGTTGTTGTTTTTTTAAACTGACATGTAACGATTTATACTATTCTATCTTCATTTGTGATTATTTATACTTTTTGAATAAATTATGTGAAAATGTTCATTTGTCATATAGGTTGAATTGAGTCTAACAGAGTTTTAAAGAGTTCCCATTCATGATAATTTTAATTCATCAGAAGATTTGTATTTGTATTGTAACCATTTTAATCACTCTGTTAGATCTCTCTGTAAAAAGTGCCAAATTTTACTTATTCACTTATGTGACATGAATAATAATATCAAAATTGAATTACAGGATGCCATTAATGTAATTTACTCATTTTCCTCAAATAATGTACTAAAATCATGTGGTTTATTCTGTACAATTGTAGCATCATCTACAACCAAACCTAAAAAATGTGGACTCATTTTATCAATCACAAATGAAGTTAGAAGGGTATAGACATTATTTCAGCATATTTATGTGCGCCCAGAAATTGCATACCTACGCAGTCGTTTAAAGTACAACACGAAATTTACAGATTATCAAATAATGTTATGGGTGGGGTTAAAATAACATAACAATCCACATTTAGTGACATTACCGTATTTTTCAGATTATAAATCGCTCCGGAGTATACGTCGCACCGGCCGAAAATGCATAATAAAGAAGGAACAAAAACATATAAACGTCACACTGGAGTATAAGTCACATTTTTGGGGGAAATTTATTTGATAAAATCTAACACCAAGAATAGACATTTGAAAGGCAATTTAAAAAAATTAAGAACAGTGAACAACAGGTTGAATAAGTGTACGTTATATGACGCATAAATAACCAACTGAGAAGGTGCTAGGTATGTTAACGTAACATATTATGGTAAGAGTCATTCAAATAACTATAACATATAGAACATGCTATACGTTTACCAAACAATCTGTCACTCCTAATCGATAAATCCGATGAAATCTTCTTCGATGTCGCTTCTAAACAACTCTGCCAACTCCAAAGGCTTCCTCTTGTCGTTTCCTGCTGCATATTTCACTACGTCCAGCTTGTAATCTTCAGTACATGATTTCCTTTTCGGTCCAATTTTTGTTCAGCCCTTCTCAGTTTTTATAAGTTACCACCAACGATGAAATTATCCATTTTAATAGCTACGGCAGTGGCATATAGCATATAGCAGTTAGCATTCCATGACCCACAATGCACTTCTGCCATGACTCTCCCCCGCCGAATAATTTTTGGTTGACGTGTATATGACGATTGCTGACATGTGTGTGACGATTGCTGACATTTTCTTTGTCTCTTCCGCGAATTAGATAAATAATATTATTTGATATTTTACGGTAATGTGTTAATAAATTCACACATAAGTTGCTCCGGAGTATATGTCGCACCCCCGGCCAAACTATGAAAAAAATTGGACTTACAGTCCGAAAAATACGGTACTATCCCTAATAAGCAGCATAAGTACATGGGTGTCCAAATAGAAAAGTATTGCCTCTATTTTTCGGTCTTACCACAACACATAGCTCCGCCACCTCTGAAGTCATGCACCCTCTCGTGGCAGGTGATACAAATAATTGCTATGGCAACATCCAGTGGACACAAATAGAACAGCAGTTTGTTTAATTCAAAATTTTCATCTCAATTTAATACCTAACAAAAACATTTCGCGAGCCGCATAAAACATGTTCGCGGGCCTGAACCTGGTTTAGAGAGAGGATAATAAAACTACAACTATTCGGCTCATCTGTTGCTGTTTAGCGTTCACTGCAAGATATACACTTTAGAAAAAGACGTAACAATCCATAAATCAGTAGTGTTGCTACCATGGGTATTAACAGTATATGATTGATACTACATTGATGAGATTGATATTTTTATTCTCACAATTTTTTTGTTTAGTCATTTTTTGTTCATTTATACAAATTCAGGGAATTATGCCCTGAACACAGGGGGGCTTTGAGGGTAAAAACAAACAGATTTTAAAGCATAATAATAGTTGTTGCTTTCGTTTAGTTATTGTGACTTTGTTTTGATCAGACAATTGTATGTAAAAAAATAAATAATTGGAAACTAATTTGAGTGTTGTGTTAATAATGTTACGCTGTCAATAGCAATCACTATGAATAAATAGGGCTGGACAAAAAAGAATATCTCCATATATTTTTACTTGAACCCGATATTCAATAAAAATCTCAATATATTTTCCGGTGAAAGTAAACATATAAAGATGAGCAAGATTTACTGAAATTGAAGTGCATGACAACTGTACTGTAAACAGTGAGTGGCACTTTTAGTAACCCTGTTAGTCAAGATGAGTATTAACAGCACAGAAAATAAACTGTTTAAGTAGCACAGAATTAAATAACATAAATAAAATTAAAAAATATTATTTCTATGTAAAATAAATAACATAAGTGTGCAAATAATACAACATGTATCTAACTCAGCTAAAAAAAATTGCAGGCAGGCACTTTTTAATTCCCAGTCGACCATGTAATGGACTGCCACGCACGAGTGGTTCTTGTCACAACTAAGTGAATGTACTTACATTTTTGGCTAAGTTCTTCCTCACTTCGGCATACATTTTTGGCAACATTTCTCGTGCGAAATATGCCCAGCTTCTGATTATCGGTCCCGCTAGACACCGACCTCTATTTAATAATACAACTTTAACATTTGACAACCAAATAATAAAACAAGGTGACTCGGTAAAAAATCTGGGTATTATCTTTGACCCAACTCTCTCCTTTGAGTCACACATTAAAAGCGTTACTAAAACGGCCTTCTTTCATCTCCGCAATATCGCTAAAATTCGCTCCATTTTCTCCACTAAAGACGCCGAGATCATTATCCATGCGTTTGTTACGTCTCGTCTCGATTACTGTAAGGTATTATTTTCGGGTCTCCCCATGTCTAGCATTAAAAGATTACAGTTGGTACAAAATGCGGCTGCTAGACTTTTGACAAGAACAAGAAAATTTGATCATATTACGCCTATACTGGCTCACCTGCAGTGGCTTCCTGTGCACTTAAGATGTGACTTTAAGGTTTTACTACTTACGTATAAAATACTACACGGTCTAGCTCCATCCTACCTTGCCGATTGTATTGTACCATATGTCCCGGCAAGAAATCTGCGTTCAAAAGACTCCGGCTTATTAGTGATTCCTAAAGCCCCAAAAAAGTCTGCGGGCTATAGAGCGTTTTCCGTTCGGGCTCCAGTACTCTGGAATGCCCTCCCGGTAACAGTTTGAGATGCTACCTCAGCAGAAGCATTTAAGTCTCACCTTAAAACTCATTTGTATACTCTAGCCTTTAAATAGACCTCCTTTTTAGACCAGTTGATCTGCCGCTTCTTTTCTTTTTCTCCTATGTCCCCCCCTCCCTTTGTGGAGGGGGTCCGGTCCGATGACCATGGATGAAGTACTGGCTGTCCAGAGTCGAGACCCAGGATGGACCGCTCGTCGGGACCCAGGATGGACCGCTCGCCTGTGTATCGGTTGGGGACGTCTCCGCGCTGCTGATCCGCCTCCGCTTGGGATGGTTTCCTCTGGACGGGACTCTCGCTGCTGTCTTGGATCCGCTTTGAACTGAACTCTCGCGGCTGTGTTGGAGCCGCTATGGATTGAACTTTCACAATATCATATTAGACCCGCTCGACATCCATTGCTTTCGGTCCCCTAGAGGGGGGGGGGGGGGGTTGCCCACATTTGAGGTCCTCTCCAAGGATTCTCATAGTCAGCATTGTCACTGGCGTCCCACTGGGTGTGAATTCTCCCTGCCCACTGGGTGTGAGTTTTCCTTGCCCTTTTGTGGGTTCTTCCGAGGATGTTGTAGTCGTAATGGTTTGTACAGTCCTTTGAGACATTTGTGATTTAGGGCTATATAAATAAACATTGATTGATTTATTGATGAGCTTGGCAACTCGAGAACAGTTTTGATTTAGGCTTGCATGGTAAACAACTCAAATTAATGTTTTATCCAGACTCATACAGTTATTTGTCCAATTGTGGCAAAGCAGATGCATTGTGGGTTTCGTGGACGTCGTCTACATTGCTAAAAGAAAAATCTAAAGAAGAGAATCCCTCTGCCTGCATCTTCCATTAATTTTTTTAATATATAAATCGCCCGTTTGAATAGTCCCTCTTTCTTCTCTACAACTCTCGACATTATTTGGGATAACTGTTGGGATTTCTCTTCCGGGTTCAATGACCCGCCCTATCTTGCCTCTGATTGGCCTGTCCCTAATGTCTTGCCATAATCTCAAGCAATCGTGACTCATCATAGTAAACAATCAACCAATCATGGATGTTCTTATACGTGCTTGCACATCTTGGAAGGAGGTAAGGGAGGGGTTTAGTAGCGAGTGGGAAGCGGGGGAGAACAAGGAACACAACAAATAAGTGCTGTTTTGTCATTTTAAAATGAAATAAATTATATCGCTATTACGATATGTTCTTAATTCATATCTTGTTTAAAAACATATCAACATGTCTTACAAACTCGAGATATTGTTCAGCCCTATGAAGAAAATTAAAAAACTTACAGTTTATACATGTGGTCGGTGTCGGGCGATATCACTCATAGATACATAGATAGATAGATAGATAGATAGATAGATAGATAGATAGATAGATAGATAGATAGATAGATAGATAGATAGATAGATAGATAGATAGATAGATAGATAGATAGATAGATAGATAGATAGATAGATAGATAGATAGATAGATAGATAGATAGATTGATAGATAGATAGATAGATAGATAGATAGATAGGTAGATAGATAGATAGATAGATAGATAGATAGATAGATAGATAGATAGATAGATAGATAGATAGATAGATAGATATGGTACTTTATTCCATTCATCCATACATTTACTACCGCTTATTCCCTTTGGGGTCGCGGGGGGCATTGGTGCCTATCTCAGATACAATCGGGCGGAAGGCGGCGTACACCCTGGACAAGTCGCCACCTCATCGCAGGGCCAACACAGATAGACAGACAACATTCACACTCACATTCACACAGTAGGGACAATTTAGTGTTGCCAATCAACCTATCCCCAGGTGCATGTCTTTGGAGGTGGGAGGAAGCTGGAGTATCCGGAGGGAAGCCACGCATTCACGGCCAGAACATGCAAACTCCACACAGAAAAATCCCGAGCCCGAGATTGAACCCAGGACTACTCAGGACCTTCGTACTGTGAGGCAGATGCACTAACCCCTCTTCCATCATGCTGCCTCGTACTTTATTGATTCCTAAATTAAAATGATCAGTTAAAATGTAGTCGTTGTTACTGTTGAAGGAAATACCAAATGTTGTGATGCATCTGTGAAATTGCTGCACCCCTGTATGCTTAAAATGACCGAAATAAATAAATATGACATTTTATTATTATTGTACTTTTTTCTATATTACATACATATTTACAGCATGTATATACAGTAAACCATTGACTGAGGTTTATGGATGTATTTTAAAGCGCTTTATAGGATAAATTGAGCAAATCCTCTTCCCCTTCATTTTTCTGTTGACTTTTGCTAGCGTTTATTTAAAAAAGAAAAACATGTGTGTGCTTGTCTCGCATAAGGATAGTGAAAGAGAAAAAAAAGGGAAATTCCCCTCCAATGTCCTCGTCATTTCTCATGTTTGCTTTTAGCAGAGCAGATATATTATTGTATTATAACCAAACAAGACAATTAACAGCCACTGGACGTAATCAATCTTAAACGTGTGTTAAAAACAGCAAGGGCGTATGGTAGTTTTAGGTATTGCTTAGTCATAAACCTGCCTCCTTTATGTTAACGAGCTCACTCAAAGTATAGACTGTCTATATTTATGGATATGTATACTGACATTTACAAGCCAACCAGGCAATATTTAATAGTATTTAAGTGGATGTCCCATAAAGGGCTACTGGTCTTGCACCCACTGCTCCTTGACACCTAGTACCCAGAGACAACACAGCTGGTTACCTCTTTAGGGGACCATTATTGTACTGTTTCATCAGTTAGGTGTTGAAATGAACACACATTTTTGAGTGTGTTGCATTCTTAGTAAGTAATGATACAAGCGGTACAATAAAAAAAATTGTAACAACAGCACTCCATCCAGATGTCATGTGAAGAATTGAGACAGTAGGCAGATGGTGGGGGGTCGTGATGGGAGTTGGGGGTCGTGATGAGGTGCATCATTCTCCTATGTGCATCTCAGACACTTCTTCTGTGTCCGTCTGACGATGCTCAGGGGCTGAATTGATGTCAGCAAAACAACAAGCCCATTTTACGCTACTCATCTAATAAAATAAATAAACGATGCTGTAACAAAATAGGGATGGGATGGGTGGGTGACGTTACGGAGTAGACGATGGGAGTCATAAGAAAGTGGGAAAAAGGCATTGAAATAAGAAGAGAAACCCCGTACTGATCCAAAGCTTCAAGACAGATTTAAAACATAAAACTATTCTGATTAAATTGAGCCGAAAAGTGAATACAAATTACCTTCTTAAGTTACTTAATCAGCACATTTTGAGACTGCCACTCACTGTGATGTTTCCATAATTTAATTTCTCCAAAAGTACGGCAGCATGTGTTTCCAACCCTTTGAATCCTTTTACATAATCAGGGCCACTTGACCTATTATCCCTTACTGCGCCTCCTCACTTACACAACTCTCCCACCTACAACACTGCATCTTTTATTTCAAAGTATCTTGGTTCAGAGAGAAACAAGCTACCACCCTCAGTAAGTATTTAGCTAGGTGGTAATCATGAATAATACACATCAATATAAGGTTATTTGTTTGTTTGGAAAAAAACAAGTTGGGAAATGGATGCTTGTCATTATTGTCTCTAATTTAATTATTTAAAGTCATTTGACAGGCTTTTGTCATTTCCGGGTATTTACATCCTAGATGTTAAGAAGTGTATCAACTTGACCCAATGCTTTCACACCTTACACTTACATTCTCACTTATTGTGTTGTTTCAAAACTCACTCAGATACTGGTATCAAAAATAGCCTTTACCACCTCCCACCAATTTCTTTGGGACAAGAGCTCTAGGAAGAAGGTCAGTGGAGTGAAAGTCAGGTCTCGTCAATCTGTCTGAGGTTTTCTTGTGGCCAATCGTTTGCAGTCATGACAACCTTGCACCAATCAAAGACCTTTTTGTGACGCCACTAACTACCCACAGAATCAAGAAAGGTGAGAGACAGACATACTCATTAAGCAGCCTGCCTCCAGGTCCTTATTCAACAAACTAACCTGCTCTTGTCTTCTTGTTTTACACTTCTGGTCTCCTGGTTCAAATCTAGCTTAATCAATGCTCTTTAAAGAATGAATAGGAGTTCCTAAAAAAGCTGAGTTAAGGGCAGAGTTGGAAGAAACAGGGGTGAATGTATTTTCTCCAGATGCTTTAATAAACAGAAGGGATTAAATATCTCTTCTTTATTACTGTATGTGAATTGTTTGTACATTGCTTATCTCTCATTTCGCCACATGTCAAAAACAAAGACTCATTTTTATAGTTCATACCCCATCATAGCTATGTTACATTGTTTTCAGTTGTCTGCTTCTATAAAACATAACATGTATGCCAATTTCAAACCTTAATTTTATCTTCAATTGTTTAAAGACTTACAAAGACAGAAATAATAAACAAAAGTGTCATTCATGTTCGGCTAAATTATTTATGGGTGTTCATGCGGCTCGCCAAATAAGAACACAACTCGAAAAAAGAAGACAAATCCATTTGGACTTTTATGAATAGATTTTGTGCAACCTGTTAATTGGTTATGCATCACAATTCTGCTCTGAATTCCCACACGGTACCTATTAAAATTGAAAGAAAGGAAATGTTTTTTTTAGTCATGCATTGACTCAGTAATCATATACAAGCGGCCACAAGAGTGGAGATTAAAATATCCAAAACATCTCACTTGCATTAACACCGCCGCGGAAAACCAGGTGTGGAAGTGTACGCAACAACTCTAAAAGCTTACAGCCCAGCCTTGACTAGCGTGAATCATCACTCGCGATACTATTTAGAAGTCAGAACTTGGAAAAACTTGCGCACCGTTTGGTACGTCTCACTGTCAACTTGTACTGCTTAGCTGACTACAATCCCCGCACAGTGAAGAAGGAGTACGGCAACACTTTGCGGAGTGGAGGTGTGGACATTGTCCTTGAATTACAATGTGCCCAAAACATGACTTAATTTTTGTTAAACATTTTTTATTAACAAATAGATTTTCTAAAATAAAAAAATAATATAATTTTATTAACTTTTGTAAAGTTAGTAAGTATGTGTTATGTTATTAATACAGGGGAACCTCAATCCATTAACTGGTTCTTGAACATGGTTCGCCGACCAAAACGTTCGTATAGTGAAACAGACTTCCCCATAAGAAACAATGTAAACAGGAATAATTGGTTTGAGTCTCACCAAAATTCCCTATTTTATATTATAAAATGCAGACTTTGAAGACAGTAAAATGCATATATACACTGTATATGTATCAAAATAATATAACAAGGTCCAAAACACAATCAATGCGCCCGCGTACACACAAAAGTCCCTCAGGTGCACTTGAAAATATTACCAAATATTGTTGCTTCCATAAAAAAACAAAAAGGAAAATAATTTTACATTGTGTCCTTGAATATTTGTGACATTTGTTGAACAGTCGGGGAGAAGTAAACAAGCATGACCTTCCACATGTTCCAGCCACCGTCAGCATTAGCACAAACTACCAGTCTGAGGCGCTCCTACGTGGGCTTGTTTTGTAGCAGTACTGCATTCTCCTTCGCTGTAATAAAAATCTCCTCTGGCATATTCTTCCAGAAAAGTCTGGTCTTATCACAGTTAAAAAGTTTCATCGTCAGTGTTGTCCAAGCAGTCTTGCTGCCTCAGCTGGCATGCTGCACCTCTTTTGAAACTTTTCCAAACACCCACTTTTTGCCTTAAATTGTTCTTACGTGCGGGTAGCATGGTCACTTTTGAACATCAAGTCGCCATATATATGGCCAGCGTTCACTCAAATGATAACCTCGGAAATGCTATTGCCGGCTTGCGAGCAAAAACCTTTTCACCTGCTTTTGCACTATCTCACCGTTTTTGCAAAGATATTTAACTATTCCGGCAACGTCAGCAACCATATAAACATTCTCTTTTCATTAATTTCATAAGTTTTTGTGTATGTGCACTCATACCCTGCGTGTACGTGTGGCCGAGACAGCAGTGAGCAATAAAACACTAATGGTAACATAAGTTAGACAGCGTTCTTGTTAAGATTTTTTGGTTTGAAAAATGTAACTTAGGACCAGTTGGAAAAAAATCTTTTATCTTATTTATATAGTTGCATGTCCTAACCTTCTCTTTTTCGGAATAAAGTGTTATTTTGCTATGCAAGCAGCGTGCTAAACAATGTCCAATTAAGGACTATTACCCAGAACAAGTACAAGGGAATATACCCCTCTATAATCCTTAATTGATGTACTAGCAATAATAATAGGCAAATATATATATATATATATATATATATATATATATATATATATATATATATATGTGTGTGTATATATATATATATATATATATATATATATATATATATATTATGTATTTCATATATATATCATAAACATATGTTAGGGCTGTCAAACGATTAAAATATATAATCAGGATTAATTACATTTTGTTCATAGTTATCTTCAAATTATTCCCGATTAGTGTGTGAATGTGAGTGTGAATGTTGTCTGTCTATCTGTGTTGGCCCTGCGATGAGGTGGCGACTTGTCCAGGGTGTACGCCGCCTTCCGTCCGATTGTATCTGAGATAGGCACCAGTGCCCCGGCGACCCCAAAGGGAATAAGTGGTAGAAAATGGATGGATAATTGCAGATATAAAAAAGTTTTCATCATTAATAAGTGTACCCTAGACAAATCATTTTCATTATTTGCTATAATAATGTATTTTAAACGTTATGGTTTTTTCAAACATCTCAACATTAAAAGGACAAACATGATTCAATGACAATAATTAAAAAAAAATGCCTGTGTCTTGCCAGATTTTGTATTTTGTAGAAAAACAGAATTTGTATTCCTGCTTTTAAAGCTTTTGCATTCAGAGGAGGATCTACACTTCCATGTTTAAATAACAGTTTTATGCATAAATAACACAACATGTGGAGTGTTATGATCATGTTTGATCGTCAAAGATGTTTGGTAATATCCATCCATCTATTTCCTACCACTTGTCCCTTTTAGAGTCGCAGGTGAGCTGGAGACTATCCCAACAATATATTGTGATATTTCTACCTGAATATATGCTTCTGATATTCTGTACATTACATTAATAGTAAGTCACTATTAATTAATAAAATTTTATATTCAGCCTGCTAGTCCTTCTGTAATTGAGGACTCGACCAGAAGACGTTATAAAATAACTTACACATATTCCTCAGCTGATGTGCTAGCATTTCTTTAGGTGCTAATATCACAAATTAACATTACACAACATCTCTGACAAACAGGGGAGGCTACCGTTCACATTTTAATCAATACGTTACTCCTGGTAACTGGGATTTGATACAAGTACTCTATAGTACCCATTTTTTGTAAATGTGTTTAATAATGAAATTTTAAAATGTTTAAATGTAACATATTTATTTCTCTCTATTAATCGATCATCATATATAGCAAAACAATATCCAATTATTTGCATAGTAACATGTTTGCAATTGTTTTGCAAATTTCTTTAACATGAAAACACAAAACTACAACTATGCAGTGTTATTTTCTTAGTATTGCACATGTACTCCTTTGTTTTTAAATCTGGAAAACGTGATGGGGGTCCATGTAGGCAATTAAGTAAAAAAAAAATAAGCAAAAGTGTATCAAGAAAAATAAAGCCCTCTTCTTACTTTTGTTTTTTAAGTACTTAACTACAAATAAAAGTGAAGCAAAAACTTTACATTAACATTCCAAATTACAGTACGACAAACCGAGCTGATTATGCAAGTTAAGCTATTGCAAGTTAAAATGCAGAGCTAACATATTCTAATACCGTAGGCTTTCTACCTGGAGTAGAGGAGGATGATGTTATCATCACCAAATGTAAACGCCATTTCTTCCCTCGTGTTGTTGGGTACAGCAGAGTCGCTGAAGGTGCCAAATGCAGGAGTTGCAGCCGTACACCTAACTTGGCTGCACTCTTCAGTCATGAGAAAAATCCTGTGTATAACAAGGTGCTTCCTCAGTTTGGAAGTATTCCTGCCACTTGCCTTGATTTTGGCGTCAGAAAAGCAGAGAGTGTAATCTGCATCGGCGTCACATTTGGAAAAGACGAGCCAGACTTTAGAGAGTTTTCTATTTGTCATGTTTGGGTTGTTATCATGAAACATTGATGGGTTGCAGATTACTAAGAGCATGTCCGCTTTGAAATCGCCTGTTTTAGCAAGTACTCGCAAGTGCTAATTCAAATAGACGTGACGTCACACTCAACCCAGGCACCCAAACATGGGATCGGTGGATCTTACGTGAATCGGTGCCTTGTAGTACCGACTGGTTTCGGTCGGGGCCAAAACAAATTGTCCATTCCTTTTGACAAATCATGAATGCAGTGTAAGACATTTTTATTTTGTATAGCACAGTGCTTTCATTTTGAAACCAGAAACGTGACTGGTTTGAGAAAGTGTCTTGACAATGTTTTGATTTCCGATTGACTGTTTGCAATGAAAAAAAAATTTCCTTCCGACATCCTGCTGACCGTTTTCCATTTCTGCTGAGCTTTTATGTCAACGTACTTACTAAATCAGTCACAGTATCAATCTAAATGTTATGTAACCACTGCACTTTAATTTTGAGTACCAATGATGCGGCTTTTGCCACCCACTCAGAGGCTGAACTACAACTGCTCTGCATATCATTTGACTCTGCATGTCAAGAGTTAAGCCGGCCGATTAACTTAAAAAAATACAGTTGTCCTTGCCCAACCTGCAACCCTGAACCCTGTTATCTCCATCTCCGACACACCTCTCTCTGTGGTGGACAAATTCACCTACCTGGGATCCACCGTCTCCAACACCAACAACCTTGATGCAGAACTTGAAATACGCATTGGAAGGGCATTGACAATATTTAGCAAATAGAAAAAGCGTGTCTGGCACAACAAGAATCTTTCTTTGCTCCTCAAGGTACTTAGCACTCTACTATACACATCTGAGTAATGGACAACATACCGCAGAAACGAACATCGCCTTAATGCATTTCATTTCCGCTGCCTTCATTCCATACTGGGCGATTGTTGGAAGGACTGTGTAATCAACTCACTCATACTACAGAAAACAGGCTCCAGTGAACTGTACTCAATTCTTTGCCAACGCCATTTTAGATGGGTCGGGTACATTCATCATATGGATGACGCTGGCCACCCCAAACTGTTGTTGTATGGCGAACTAACCAATGCTCTGCGCAAACAAGGACGTCCCCGCCTACATTTGAAAGACATATTCAAGAGGAACTTGAAATATTTCTCCATCAACGTTGACGACTGGGAGGCTCTTGCAAGTGAAAGATCCAACTGGCGTGCAGCAATCAACAATGGCTGCAGAGTTTCTCAATAGGCATACGAGTCCCTCTTGGAAGAGAGACGCTTAAAACAGGAAGGAGTTTGTCGCATGCGACAGCAACTGCCATAGTAGTAGTAAAAGTTAACTGTAATATCAACACAAAAGTGAAGCAACATCCACAGATCGACGCGCACAGCAGGCGTTTCTACAGGGATGTCGCCATTTCTCATGGCAAAAAATTGGCCTTTTTTGTCGCGAGAACAACTTGCCATGGCTTTGAACCTGATATTTCCATTAGGGAGCCTTTACTTTAATCATTTCTGCTCGCTTGTGGCTCATCAACATCAAGTGACATACACAGCGGGTCACAGGAGCATTTCACATCCAGCCACTAATTGTCATTATCCAGATCATGTAAGACATCCCCATCTTTTCCAGTATTCTTCCTTTTGTACGCGAAAGCTGAAAGTCATGATTTGAAAGTTAGATGGCAGAGCGGTCATCCAGAAACTTGGGGGTTCCTGTCTTTGGGCAAGACACATCAACCACCTAACTCCCAGTGCCACTCACAATGGTGTATGAATGTGAATTAATGTTGGGTGGTGGTCGGAGAGGCCACCGTGATTGCCATGTTTCCATGAGTCTACCCTAGGGCACCCTTGAATAGGTTCTCAGTTCTCTATGTGAAGGGCTTTGAGTGTCTAGAAAAGCACTATATATATCTAATCTATTATTACTATTTGGTATTACTTTGTCTTTAGTTCTACATTATGAGCAGAGTGCACATTATGAGCATTCAGTCGTTTTCAACATATCACTAGTATAAAATTTATCAGCTCTGCCATAGAGTTGTGTGATAAATGAGTTGATTTTAATGTTCTATTATAACGTTCAGCAATAATGCATGGCCGACAACACCAACATAAATTCATATTTGTCTTAAACTGAGTCATCCTTAAACTTGAAAGATCAAGTCGTCTTTAAAATTGAATATTTTTGTATTACTTTTGGTCTGTCTGCTATACACATTTTCCTCGTTTCTTTTGCAGGCAGTACACTCATCACATGCTGATGAATTATAGATGCTGGCAGTACAGTGCGAATTAGATATAGCTATGATAGATGAATGTTTCATGCTGCCATTCATTGTTTATATGAATGTCGCCACTATCTCCATGCCTGTCTGCCTCTTCTGGCAACAATGGCACTCTGTCAAGGCCCTGTGAATCTTTCATGCGCAAAGCATCATTTTACGCCATTTTCCAAACTTGCCCCGCATTTAAATCTAACAGGTCTCACATTATTATTACAACTCTCCAATAATAAACTCATCTTTATTAATCTTTGACACTCGTACGCCCCCAGATGTAGCAATGGTCAAAATATTGGAATTGGCTGTTTTTTTTGTACTTTGTAAACACTTTGAGATTAAACAGTTTTTTAAACTGAATCATTTTAGTACATTGTTTGACTTCTTTGCTCAATCCATTCCATAATTTAATATCATATACTGATATACTAAAGGTATTAAGTGTTGTACGTGAATGCAGATGTTTTAAGTTGGACTTTTCTCTGAGGTTAAATTTCTCCTTTTTTGTTGAGAATATATGTTGTACATTCTTGGGTAGTAGGTTGTAGTTTGCTTTGTGCAAAACATAAGTTGTTTGCAAAGTAAATAGGTAAGTACATTTTATTTGTAAAACGCTTTTCACAGATAAAATCACAAAGCGCTGTACGAAACATTGGTGAAATAAAACAACAATTCAATTAAAACAACAGGAGCGACATCATAAAAAGGATACAATGTGGATTAAAAATTATAGTTGAAAGGTGCATTAACTAAAAGCTTTACTAAAAATATATGTTTTCAAATGTTTCTTAAAAGTTTCAACACAGTCGAGCTCACAGAGGGACTGGTGCAAGTTGTTTCAGAATCTGGTAGCCATAGCCTGGAATGCCAGGTCTACAAAGGTTTTAAAATGAATTTTTGGGATCTATAGAACAGTGGTTCCTAACCTTTTTTCAGTGATGTACCCCCAGTGAACATTTTTTTAATTCAGGTACCCCCTAATCAGAGCAAAGCATTTTTGGTTGAAAAAAAGAGATAAAGAAATAAAATACAGCACTATGTCATCAGTTTCTGATTTTTTAAGGTGTATAACCTAAAATATTGCTTATTTGTAATGGTCTTTCTTGAACTATTTGGAAGAAAATATATAAAAATAACTAAAAACTTGTTGTAAAATAAACAAGTGATTCAATTATAAATAAAGATGTCTACACATAGAAGCAATCATCAACCTAATGTGCCCTCTTTGGGGATTGTCACAGAGATCCATCTGGATTCATTAACTTAAGTCTAAACATTTCTTCACAAATCATACATCTTTAACATCAATATTTATGGAACATGTCCACAAAAAATATAGCTGTCAACACTGAATATTGCATTGTTGCATTTCTTTTCACAGTTTATGAACTTACATTCATATTTTGTTGCAGTGTCATTCAATACATATATTTCTAAAGGATTTTTGGATTGTTGCTATTTTTGGAATATTTTTTTAAAATTTCACGTACCCCTTGGCATACCTTCAAGTACCTCCAGAGGTATAGAAGACCCTGGCCTGAAGACCGGAGGCCAAGGCCTGAAGAGTAGGGGCATAACAAGTCAGCGATGTACTGAGGAGCCTCACCACGCAACACACGGAAAGTCAGAACTAAAGTCTTAAACTCAATGCAGAATTTGACTAAAAGACAATGAAGACTGGATGAAATGGGGGTAATATGGGCTGTTCTGGGACATACTTGCCAACCCTCCCGGATTTTTCCAGGTAGCTGGTAGCTGTGCTATGGAGGTAGCACAGCTGCGCTCAGCCAAGCCTCAACCTCCAGCTAGACCTCCTCCACCGGTCTTTTGTCCCGCCAGAATATGTCATGATCCGTTACTCGGATCATGGCATATTCTGGTTTCGTATCTCGTCTTGTTGTTATTTGACTTCCTTAGTTTCTGGTGGCACTTCATGTTTTGTTTCGTTGCCATAGTTTCATAGTGTCACCTGCCTTGTGTTTTTGACGCACACTTGCCTCCTAATTTCTGTCTCTACTTAAGCCTGCCTTTTTCGTTACTCGCTCTCGGATTCAAATTTGTTTTCCATGCAACAGGTGACGTCGCTATCCCGCATTGTGGTAACTACCTTTCTGTATTCGATTAACTTCCACGCTATTTGTGTGTTTATCTTCCTAGCTCACATGCTAGCTTCCTTAGTTCTATCCAGCTCACATGCTACTTCTGTTGGTTTTTGTTGTTAGTGCCTTTGTGCAAGTATATTTGGTTCTTAGTCGATTTTATAGTAAGAATAAATCTTCATTCCTACCTTCACGCTGTGTTCCATTCCAACTGCATCCACGAGAGAACGCAACCACACCACGAAGCCAGCAAAGCGTCACACATTTGTCTATATTTGTTTATGTATTTGTCTAATCTGTTATTAAATGGTTATTAGTCAATATTTTTCGAAAAGTATGGAAGTAAAGAAACGTGTGTAATTAGTAAACTTGTGTTTGTCTCAAGTCTCAAAAATTGGTACAACTTTTGCTCTTTTAATTTTATTTGTGAATTTGCCTGTTTGAAACAATAGATTACATCTATTCAATAACCTTTATTGACTATTCCATATCAATTTCATTACAAACAGTTGGGGTCTTGGATTTGCATTTTTTAACAATTTTAGCTAATTCATCTTGTGTCACGTCTGTGAGGAAATTGAGTTTGGATTTCTATCTATGGTGTCATTAAAGTCCTCATTTGACGCTGCTCTTTCCTCCAATTTTGATCCAATGCTTACAAAGTAGTTATTGTAGCTTTCGAATATTTTCTTACTAAAGGTCTTTAGCGATGTACGAACATACAATTTTTTTAAATGACATTTTTCTCTGTAGTTATATTTCTCTTCTTTTGCTGAGAAGAACTGTTGTCAATAAACTTTCTTTTGGTGCAGATATTGGAAGGGGTTATATTATGCAAACCTATTTTTCCCACCTGTTGGCACCTAAAATATCAGAGGGATATCTCAGTAATGGTAGAGGTTTACGCAAAGAGATTTGCGCGAATCTGCCATTTTTATCCAGTTGTAGTCAAAAGTTGAAGTCATCAAGTTTCTTATTTTTCTCTATTCTCTCGGGGCAGACTGGCTCGTACTGGCTGTTGCCATTTCTAATACAAAGTAACATGTAGGTCAAACTTATATCTGTCAGTAGACTTGATATGAAAGCGCTAAACACTATAAAATGTAAATACAACGTTAGCACGTAAACAAGACCGCCCACAATTTGCCGCATACTGAAGAGACGGTCAGAAAGCAGCTTGAAGATGGCCTGTAAAACAAAATCTATGCCAAATTTTGACCAAGGCACTACTATTACATGTTATGTAGACCACAAGGAAGTGTTTTAAATGAAAAACAGAAATCATAATATGAACCCTTCAAAAGAAAAACGGCACAATCACCGTGAGTGCAAAGAAAACCAACAGAGTCCATTATTGATTCTCTGGAAAAGAGGATGCAGGTAACAGATGTGTGAGTTTGTCATCCAAAGAGAGCTTCATAAGGAAACTGCCTGTCAAGAAGAGCCTGTAGAGAGGCATTTACTCTGACAAAGACATGCATACATTTCTTAAAAAGATACACCCGAGAGGAGGTGCCAGGATAAGATGTGGAGGAAGCAAAGACTGGAAATATAATTCGTCTCACGGACATCAACTCCAAAAAAAAAAAAAGCAGAATAATAAAGTGAAAGCCAAGGGCTTTTTTGGGTAGCAACTTGCTCCAGACTGCGCTCCAGAAAGTTGCCGTCATTCAGATCCATGCACATGATGATCTGAACATAGTTGAACGTGGTCGCACTGTTCAATTAGAGCCACAACAGGTGCCCGTTGGAGACGGAGGGAACACAACGTGATTAAATGAATGTGCGTTACAGAATGATAATAGTTTGGCTTGACATGTACAGTATTTGTACAAGAAGTGAAAATAGAATAGAAACTAGAACGGGATAAGCATTAATATTAATCTTTAATGCACATCATGCTTATTTGTATGTAGCGTGGCGTTACCACAGAAACACAATGAGGGAAGAAGGTTACATATTTTAAAAAAATGCCATCCACAAAAATGGTAAATGGTTTATACTTGTATAGCATTTTTCTACTTTCAAGGTACTAAAAGCGCTTTGACACTATTTGCACATTCACCCATTCACACACTGGTGGCGGGAGCTGCCATGCAAGGCCCTAACCACGACCCATCAGGAGCAAGGGTGAAGTGTCTTGCTCAAGGACACAACGGACGTAACGAGGTTGGTAGAAGGTGGGGATCGAACCAGGAACTCTCCCAACTGTGCCACGCCGTCCTCAAAAATAGGATGTTGTTTGACGAGCATGTGTGTGCCTGTGTGTGGTAGAATATACACACTGAGAGCTGCAGGGTGGAGGCATAAGGAGAGGGATGTGTTGAACAAGGGATGATAACGGGAGATAAAGGAGGCGGCAGAGAGGGAGGAGCTGATGCTGGGAGTGTGGAGGGTTTCTATTTTTATACCCGCATGTGTTATATACAGTGATAGGTGTTGTAACTAAAATGACAGAGGCATTGGCATAATATGGTGCTTTCTAGAGGTTTTCCTATTTGCATTATTTGCTATGAATTCATAAACCACTGAAATGATTAAAAGAGATTTTTGTTTTTTAGGCAAATCGCTGGAGGTAACAGTCTTTTTTCTTTTTTTTTTAATCAGAGGCAAGGTTTCAAGACACCCATAATGCCACATAAATTGAATGCATTGAAATTAAATTGAGTCTGCTGTGGACACAACAGTAAAAAAAAAAAAAACTTACTGTGATGAAATCAAATCAGGATTATACCCATAAAACCCAATTCATCACTTGCTAATCCTCAAATGATTGAGGTTTGGGAAAACACACACACATGCACGCACACACACTTCACACACACACAAGCACACGGGTAAAGTAACATTTATCAATAAATTTCAATCTTTCAACAAAATCAAAACCATCCCATCAGATACCATATCGGGACAATTTACCAAATGCCATGCAAAACACAATTACAATGGCGACATCCCCCACTAGTGTGCCATTTTAAATGTGTCCTCCCTTTTTGCGATGCATCTCTATTTGCAGCACTGCAATGCAGAAACCACAATCACTTATTAGATTGTATGGCAATAAAATCCATCAATCGGTGCTGGGTCTGTCCTCTTCTTACCTAAGCCTTTTCTGATAATCTGCTCATTAGAAGCCTGACAAGTTGCACCATTATCTGACTAATTGTAGTCATAATATACAATTACAATTACACCACCTGGTTCCGAATACAATTCAAATAGTACATGAACGTAGATGAATTTGATAGGAGATAATGTCATCTAATAACCTAACAACACAGTGACTCACATAAAGATAAGTTATACTCCCAAACATTAGATTTTTTAAATGTCATGCTTAAATGTGTTTGCCTAGTTTTATTTGTTGACATTCACTGTCATGTCCACAATTACACTCAGAAATGTAAGCACAAAACCTATTTGTGATGGTCATGTCAACAAAAGCAGCCCTCTGTGAAAGTGTAAAAGCACTTGGCCTCCTTCTCGATATCAATCTGCTTGTCCATGAGGCTTGGCTCCAATCTGTTACTGTTTCCCAGCATTTTTTCTGTACAGAACACACATCAATGACCTCACAGCTGGAGAGGAAAGCAGTCCAATTTTATGACTAAGAACTGCTCGACAGAGAAAGGGCAGTCAATTGAAAGTAAATTGTCAAAGTTGTATCCAGGGATGCAACAATTAATCAGTTTTACTATTAATCGTGATTTACTACTAACCGTGACTAAAAACGACACAGTTAAATAATCACAAAAGCTCCACTACTTAACAGTTCTCCTCACTGTTGTGGTACTGGAGATAGGGTATGAACATTTCATATCGTATCATGTCATATCACATCATATAATAATTTCACGGTGATTATTGTCGCAGGAAAAAGTATTTATCCACACATTGAAATACTAAGTTATTATTTTTTGAAAACACACCAGTTTTTCTTATGATTTACTAGTAGTGTTTTAGTCATAGTATTTTATCTGTTTTAATGGATAAGCTTGAATTATTTTAAAGGAGTTAAATTATGATTGTGGCTACATTTAAAGCACTTCCTTGTGGTCTACATAACATGTAATGATGGTCCTTGGTCAAAATTATGCATCAGTCGTGTTTTACAGACTATCTTCAAGCCGAATTCTTCTTTCCATCTCTTTATTTAGAACTTTCATTTCACGTGTACTGAAATATATCAATAACAGTGGAGGATGCATGTGCATGTACAAGCCAGTCTGGCCCACAACATGATGATAGAGAAAAATAACTTATTTACTAATTTATTGATTACAACCTTGGACTATAGTGGACTCACGCAAACCTCTTCCGGTAAAATTGTACCGTATGTGGGGATATCCTTATCTTTTCACCAATTGGAAAAACGCTAGAAGTTCGACAAATTCCTCCACCTTGCCTCCATTGTTATATTTCACAATTTCAGGACTTATGCAGAACACAAAATACATAAACATAGGTCGAGTACAAATAGGTAAGAAAAGTTGGTTTTGCATAATAGGTTACCATAAACGCACCGAAAAACACCTCAGTCTATTTTCCTGGGTATTGAACATTCACTCTGAAAGATACTAAGTTTATATATGGGTATGTTGTTTCATAATAGCTAGCGAGCTGGCAATAGCCCCCGAGTTTGGGCAGTTATTAATTAAAGTTTTTCGATCATTTAAATTAAAATTTAAAACTGTAATACTAACCGTCTGGAGTTTTTTATTATTAAAATAGTTTATCGTTACATCCCTACATCCATCCATCCATTTCTACCAGCTTTTTCCCTTTGGGGTCGTGGGGGGGCGCTGGTGCCTATCTCAGCTACAATCGGGCGGAAGGCAGGGTACACCCTGGACAAGTCGCCACCTTATCGCAGGGCCAATACATCCCTACAATATATACAATATTATATGTGTGTGTGTATAAATATATATACACACACACATATATTTATATATATATACATATATATGTACTAACTATATATATATAATTAATAGTTAGTATATATATATATATATATATATATATATATATATATGTACTAACTATTAATTCTGGGATTCAGATTTTCCTTCATATCTTTTTACATTTTTGTCTGTATGGATGTGTAAAATTATAAAAGGGGTCATAATATGATTTGTTTTCTACATTCAAAATATTTCCTTGTGGTCTTCATAACATATAATGGTGGTTCATAGGTCAAAATTCGGCATAGATTAAGTTTCACAGACCGTCCTTAAGCCGCTTTCGAATAATCTATTAAGGATGCGCTGTTTTGTGGGCTGTCTTGTATACGTGCCTACACTTCGTCTTCTCCTATTCAGCTATGTGGTAGTTTTTAGCGCCTCCATATCGAGTCTACTGACGGATATAAATTAGAACTATATGCTACTTTGTATTAGAAAAGGCAATAGCAGGGGGAGGAATGTGCATGTACAATAAGAGGATATAGAAAAATAGGTAGTTTATTGGCTAATACGTTGCACCACAATGACGCACTTGGGCAAAGTTCTTTGGGTAAATCTTTACCATATTTTGAGACATTCGCTGACATCACCAATTAGAAAAATGTTACAAATGGGTTAAATCTGGCTTGTTTGGAGGAAGTATGAAGGAAGGCCGGATTGTTTTATAAATATTTTCACCATGCCTCCATGGCTTAAACTAAATTTTTCGGGATTTATGCATATCCCGAATACACAAAAACAAAACATCATTCGAGGCGGCGTGGCGCAGTGGTAGAGTGGCCGTGCGCAACCCGAGGGTCCCTGGTTCAATCCCCACCTAGTACCAACCTCGTCACGTCCGTTGTGTCCTTGAGCAAGACACTTCACCCTTGCTCCTGATAGGTGCTGGTTAGCGCCTTGCATGGCAGCTCCCTCCATCAGTGTGTGAATGTGTGTGTGAATGGGTAAATGTGGAAGTAGTGTTAAAGCGCTTTGAGTACCTTGAAGGTAGAAAAGCGCTATACAAGTACAACCCATTTATTTATTTATTTAAACACGCAGGTACCCTAAAGAGACTGATTTAAAATGTTGTATTTTCATTGTTTGTTTTTCACATTTTATCAAGTTTGATGTCCAAAAATATAGCCATCATTATCAATGTTCTAAATTATCAGTTGATTAGAATGCTTCCGATTATGCTAAAAGCAAACAAGATCATTTAAAAAGGCACTAAGAAGTTAATAATTGTAAAGGAACAAAACCATTTTCAAATTGCAGAAAACAATGAAAATGGCAAATATTTCACATTATTTACTGTCTAGTTTCACAATAATTTCATGACATTCAAATGTATTACTACCAATTATTTTGGGGTTGATAATATATGTGCTGATGTAAGGTTTGCCCCTACAGCGCACAAACATATACTCTATATGCCTTCCTCTAAAATTTGAAGAATAATGTCAAAGCAAAAAGTGGAAAAAAGAAGTGACAAGTATGATCCACAAGTAGACTGCAGATGATTAAAGAAGCCTGGGTCTCATTTGAATCGGTTTAAAAGGCAGTTTCCCCAAGCTAAAACAAGCTACCCACATTGTTTCTTTGCTTCTGCAGCTGTGCGAAGCAATGCTCCTAATTTTATTTTTTTCAAATTTGCAATGATAATGTGTTTGTGACTATGTGACTCATACATAATAGTCAAATTGTGTAAAACTCACAGAGGTGGGAGAGTGTCCAACGCTTTAGCGTCCTGCCACACAGAGCCAATTCAAGAGGCATGAGTGAGAAGCTGCACTGCTAACAGCCTTCTGCTGCCAGACTAAACCACCCGATCTCGGAACATTCATTAAGGTCCAAATCACTTGACAACAACATCCATCACCACAGCCTGATCTATATTCACTCATTAGACTGCTGCTATCATCACGCTCCAACTCTTATTAGCCACACTGGTAATGTGAGAGGATAGAAACCTGGATGGATACCCCCAGATGGTACTCAGGTTTTAGTAATGCGGACAACTCAATCAGAATGCAAAGTTATGTTTATATAAGCAGGAGAGTAGTGTATGCAGTAAATTAAGTTTTGTGTTTTTTCTTTAACTCAGTGAAAGTGAAAGAAAGTTTATCATCATATAAGGGACGGCGTGGCGCAGTGGGGAGAGCGTCCCTGGTTCAATTCCCACCTAGTACCAACCTCGTCACGTCCGTTGTGTCCTGAGCAAGACACTTCACCCTTCCTCCTGATGTGTGCTGGTTGGCGCCTTGCATGGCAGCTCCCTCCACCAGTGTGTGAATGTGTGTGTGAATGGGTAAATGTGGAAGTAGTGTCAAAGCGCTTTGAGTACCTTGAAGGTAGAAAAGCGCTATACAAGTACAACCCATTTATCATTTATTTATCTGCTCTTATCACTTAAAAGGGACCGGTTATGAAAAAACAACTTTTTAGTACCTGTTTTTGTGCATTTGGGATCTGAATAAGTCCTGAAATTTAAAACTCAAACAATGGAGACATGTAGATATGTCCATCCATCCATCCATTTTTCTACCGAATGTCCCGTTCGGGGTCGCGGGGGGTTGCTGGAGCCTATCTCAGCGGCATTCGGGCGGAAGGCAGGGTACACCCTGGACAAGTCACCACCTCATCGCAGGGCCATAGATATGTATAAAACAATATTGCCTTCCTTCATAGTTCCTACAAACAAGCAGTTTAGAGTTTGCCTCCCTTGTGATGTTTTTCCCATATGTGACGTCAGCAGGTCTCTCCATATATTAGGGGTGTAACAATTTGAAAATCTCACGGTACGATATTATCACGGTATTAAAGCCACGGTACAATATTATAGGGGTATATGTAAAAAAAAAAAAAAAAAGAAGAATTAAAAATGCCATATTGTGTAAAATGATGTGGCAGGAATATTTGGCTAAACACACTTAACACTACAAGCGGTAGAAAATGGATGGATGTAATTGAACATAAACATAATGAAAAAATGTTCTAATCACATTTATTACTACAAAGAAGTATTTTTAAGTGCAAAGAATTGTGCATTTTAAATTGCGTCGATGAAAGCCGGATCATACTTATGTGTTGAGACGCCAGCATGTGTTGCACCGACTGGCAGTATAACAATGGTTGCATTGAGTGACGAGCACCTCTCCCCCAAAAGGAGATTAATTAGAGATTATTGTTTAAAATTTAACCTTCACACATAGGCACTGCCATTATTGTTTCTGTTTTGCCAAATGTCAGATTCATTCTAAAAATACAGACATTTGACTGCAAACAATGTTTTTGTCAGATCATTATATTGTGGGATGTAACAGTAAACGGTAATAATAACTGCAGCAAAACTCCTGATGGTTAGTACTACCGTTTTGAATTAAAATGATGGAAAAACCGTGATTGATAATTCCACTTAATAAACTCACGGACTGACTGGCAGCAGCTTGTTAGCTTAAATGCTAACATAAAAACAAGAGGCATTATTGTTGTTAATGACCCAAATCTAAACTTATACAAACAAACTGCTGTCTTAGCAATAAACTATTTAATCATGCCTGTTGAACCTATAGGTTGTGCTCTCATGGAACACAGGGATTGAGCTATACTCAGAGAAATGTGAGACTGAAAGTATTTTTACGGTGCAGTCAAGGACCGCTGACCAGAGTAGGACACTACAACGCCCACCAAAAATAATAAATATTAATAAAAGATTTTATTGCTCAAGCACTTTTCTCATAAATAAATTTGTAAGTGCTAAAGGACAAATCATTATTTAAAACAGATAAAACACTAAAAATAAAACACTATCAGTGAAGAATAAGATACACAAAACATGCAAAATAGTGGGTTTTCTATCAGTGTCTATAGTTTTTTTTTTTAAATAATGTGTATGAATGCTTTTTGAACACATTCAAAATTACAGCGAAAATGTAAACATGAAAATTTTTGTTACGATAATCGTGATATTAGATTTTCATATTGTTACATCCCTACAATGAAGTTGTTTTTGTACACACACACACATTGTATGTCTATCAATTAATCACATTTCATGTTGGGGGGCATTTTTATTTGAAAAATGTGTGATCGTTTTACGGTAAAAAAAACTATTTGGTTTAATCT
Organism: Nerophis ophidion; assembly: GCF_033978795.1. Classification (NCBI taxonomy): domain Eukaryota; kingdom Metazoa; phylum Chordata; class Actinopteri; order Syngnathiformes; family Syngnathidae; genus Nerophis; species Nerophis ophidion. The sequence goes on from NC_084616.1 coordinate 58,974,501, forward strand.
TGTAGGAATACAAGCAGATTACAGCAGGATTTAACAGGGCATAGTTGCAGCCATCGTGTTGTGGCCACCAATGATTTAGTTTGCTTTGAGTAAAAACCCCGACCATAAGCAATTATGAATAAAACCCCATTGTGTTCACTCTGCAGACACTCATTAGTAAGTAGAACATGATTTGTGAATGTGAGAAGTGAATGTGAGCGATAATACTCCATATATGTAGGCTAGGTTATAGAATCAATTGTCTCTTATTTCCCTGCAGTGGTTCTGATAAACGCTGCCAGGATCCATCCAAAGGACTCTGATTAATTTCCCCGACTTGTGCAAGTATTTCACTGTTACATTTTATGCACTTACACATTTACATTGTCAGTAAATGCATGCTTTTCCTCACACTCACTCTCCAAATATGCATTAGTCTTTCTCTGCCTATGCTAATTTATAAATTGTCCAATGATGATTATGGCTGGTGACAAAAGCAATTGTTCCTCAGTCTATATTAAATCTGCGAGCATTAATGCTTCTCTATTAAACTGATCCCATAGGGCATGTGTCTGTTACTTTACCACCTTGAGTGCTGTCTCCACCTTGGCTGAATTAACTGTAAATCATGTTATTTTCAATGTCAACTGAGGGGGATGGAAGTCCCTTCGAAGCTGGTGCTAACTACACCTTCTTCTGAAAAGGGAAAGATACTGGAGAGTGGCTATTTCATGATCAAGACACCGATCATAAATCACCATAACATGGCAACAATCCCTATAAATGAGCCTCTCGTAACCCTTCGTGTGCTGCTTCCTGACAACAAACACCTGACCCTGATCTCCATCTACGCACCAACCCTTGACTCTGAAGATGATGTCAAGGAGTATTTTTACGCTACCCTGAGCCAGACCAGACATTCAGTGCAAGCAAGGCCTTGGATCTTGCAAATCAAAGGGCTCTTCCTCCTTGGTCTAAATGCCGAGCTGAAACAACAGACCCACTGTACCAACTCTATCTTGCAAAGCTTTCAGGAGGCAAAGCAGAAAAGTCAGCGGAGGCTTTAGAGATCCGAAAGCTTTGGTGGAAAGAAAAAGGATATAAGATCTAGTCCTGCACTAATGGCAGTGACCTTGGCGCTTCTATGTTGCAACAAAATAAATCTGTGGATTTTCCAACAACCTTCAGACTGCCAACAGGTAACCGCCCTCACAGAAGATCAAACCATCATTCAACGGTGGAAAGAACAATTTCAAATGCTCCTGAATCGGCAATCAACTGTACGTTCCCCCATCACCATGTCAGGCATTAGATATCAGTCCTTCTCTCCTACACTGGATTAAAAGGTGTTCAGACACATGAGGGCATTAAAAACCCCTGGATCTCCCTTGGAACTAATCTCTCATGGGGGCATAGTCATAAAGACCAGGCTATGCACAATGAGTCTGCAGATATGGGAGACTAAAGCTGCAAACCTAAAGGGCGCCAGCATCACAGTCATCCTTGAGAAGGGAGATATCTCCATCTTTAGAAAAAACCATGGCATCTACCTCCTCAGCATTGCCTGATAGATTTTTGCTTGATGGGATCCTGTCTGTCTCCGCGGAAGTCTTTTCACAGTCACAAAACATCGACTGCCTCGCCAGATCGTGTTCTCTCAACAAGAATCCAGCACAAGACCTGGAGGAACCGCCACACTTCAATCTTGCTAACCAACTGAAGGCTACTCTCCTCCACTGCAACATGCCAACTGGAAGACTGTTGCCGAAGACCGCACAAAGTAAAAGCACACCACCATTCAGGGAACAAATTAAAAGGTGGAGGCTAACAGACAACAATCCAAAAAACAGCTTTTCCTTCCTTGCTTACCATTCACCCTTATCTGCAGAAGGAGTTCCACTCTCTTACTCTCTGCCCAGGGTGTGAAAAGCGACATCAGACATCATCACTCACTGATTACCAACAATTAGGACTCCAAGTGTCTGATATAGGATCACTATCATTTGAACACAAGCGACTGCCTGTTGCAGCGTTTTTGGAATCATCTAAACAAGGGGTGCCCACAGTTTTTCAGAAGGCGATCTGCTTATCAAACTGATCATGTCGAGGTGACCTCATATATATACAGTATATATATACATATATATATATATATATATATATATATATATATATAAGATATACGTATATATAATAGATCTTTTGTTAACATGTTAAAGGTGTTTAATAAAATTACAAGCATGTTTAATGCATAAAGATTCCCTTGTTTTATGAAGACAAGAATATAACTTTGTGTATTACCATATTCTCATACAGACAGACAGGATTCACAGTAATGCTGATAAGTTTCACAAATCAGAATTTACATTGTGGAGGTAAAAAGTCCTCCTCTCTTTCCAATATCACATGAAAGTCGTTGTTTTTTAGCTTCTCATTTGTCATGCTTCCATCCTTGTTTTTATACCCTTTACAAGAAATACATCGGAGTTAACTCCGTAGCTTGCTATCTTGTATGTACTAGTTTTCTGAGACTCTTATTGTATTAGCCAGACAGGATGGAGCAGTACCTTTATTGTGAAGACAGGAATTGTGCTGTCGGTCTTTACACTTTTGACCGCCGGTACAGGGAGAGAGTCTTTTGAGAAAAAACGTTTTTTGTTTTTTCTTCATAATAAGCTTGCAGCAGCCAGTGCCATCTCACAAGATTCTCGGGTGCAGTGAATGTCAATCAAGTGACGAAAATGGCCTCATTATGAAGAGTGATGATCGGTAATTTTGAGGTAAATTTTTTTTTAAAACCTCGCGACCGGCTCGCACACCCTGCGTGATCGAACGGTAGCTTGCGATCGACCTGTTGGGTACCCCTGATCTTAACACTCTAATGGTTAAAGTACCAGTAGCGTGGAAAAACAGGTTGCCTCTCTATTAAAGCTATTGTCATATGTCGGATTTATGAAACCAAAAGACTTCTAAAGTTTGCGAATAAATAAATATGATCAAAATAGTATCAATTTCATGAAGATTCCCGAGCCATTTCGAGAGTTAATGAGAATGCCAGTCACCTGATCCTTGATGTCTCAGTAGGAACCAAGGATCCTTTCCCTATCAACAACAATGCTAATCAAGCACACTTTGTGAGAGCCAACAACGATTACTTTGGGACAAATTAGGATCCAGAACCTTATATTTTTGAGCCCAAACACAAATAGGATGAGGAGCAAGTTTTAAAAGCCCAGTGCTAAATGGATGCAGCTTTATTGTGACACAGTAGCACCAGCAGCAATGTGAAGTGTTAAACAAACATACAAACTATCCATCCATCCATTTTCTACCGCATGTCCCATTCGGGTCACGGGGGTGCTGGAGCCAATCCCAGCTTCCTTCGAGCGGAAGGCGGGGTACACCCTGGACAATTCACCACCTCATCGCAGGGCCAACTCAGATAGGCAGACAACATTCAAAGTCAGATTCATTCACTAGGGCCATAACAAACCATACTAAAACAAACACTTACTGTACAATTTTCCCTCTCGCTGGGATGCCAACCAAGGGGACGCTCACATAATTCTGTTTAAATAAAGATTAAATCGCAATCCTCACGAAGGAAAAAAGTTGCTGCAACTGGCGTCTTTTTTGCCATGTCGGTGGATGTAAAATTCGACAAACTTCTAGGTCCATGGCCACATTTTTCTACAAACAGAAGAGAGATTAATCCATTACAATCTAGAATTTACTTTTAGCAAGATTGAAAAGAAGTAGAAGCAGCCGCTGGCGTAGTGTGTCAACAATAGCAGCATAAGCTAGCATTAGCACACTGCTATCAATGCGCCGTTAAAATAGTCTGTCTGTGTTGGCGCTTATAATATTACTATCACTCATATTTTGTTAATTTTCAGGTCACAACATGTAAATGGATTATTGTTGGCAGTTTCTAGATGTTTTTAGAGGTATAATGGGTGCAATTGAGAACTCTTAATCTGTTGACTCAATTGTTAGCTATTTACTTACGATTTTGAATGCATAAAAAAGACAAGCATATGTGTTCTTGACTTACATAAGGACTTTGAATAATAAACATCACACCTTTGTACTTTTTGCATATTTCCAGAATGTCTGATCTGATAACATGGTCAGACTGCAGAAGCGTTCTAATTGTGATGTTAGTCTACGAAAAAGGCCAAGGGGTTTGGAGTGGAATATTCAAAATGGCTGATTAAATTGTGGCATTTTGTGATGTTAAAATATATTTTCACATACATTGCAGATCGTAAAAATAATTGGAAATAGTTTAATGGATACAATGAAACACAAATAAGTATATAAAGTCAACTTGTGTTTTCTACTCTACTGGTACTATAGGTACTACAATATTCTTTCCATTATTGATATTTTTGGTGTGGGTCGTATACTGCCAGAACCAGAACACAAGTCATTACTTTAAAAAAATCACTTTTTTTAGGCAGATGTCTTTAGAGGATTACCCATGTTGCAAGAGATTATTCCTTCCATGTGCCATCTGATGACACCAGCATACAGTCAGGTCATGGAAAAACATTATTAATAGATGTGGCTAAGCCCCTTTTTCCCTTAAAAGGTTCAATTGTAGCAACATCAATTTAATTCCAATCCCATCTCTTAAATAACCGATCTTCTACCTCTGCTCAATGATGAGCAAGGCCACGGTCCAATTGCGCCACATAAGAAGTCTCCACAAAGAATTTTCACTAGCTTCATTTCACAAGAGAAATTTGGTATTATGTTTTAATCTTATTAGCAGTGAATTAGTTCCACACCAACAATCTGCTCAAACAAAAGCATTAGAATTCATTGCTAGATGATATGTAGATAAGATCAGAAGCACCTTCCAATGCACATAAGTGCTGTGTTAGGCCTGGAACGATAATCAATAAATCAATCAAATAATGAACTGAACGAGAACCTTTTTGCTGGTCTCTATGTGTTGCCATGTGCAGGCCTGTTTGTTTTCTTAGTCTTTTGCCTCCAAACAGGTTGACCACCAGCACATACACGCTAGCATACACACAAAGGGTGCAGCAAGTGAGCCTTGTAAGTAGCAATGCAAAGTAACGCACTGTAGATGAAATTAGGAGCAAAAAAAATATTGCAAAGCCAAATTCCATAGCCCTATTGTTGGAATATTTCCCTCAAAAAGGATGTCTTCCTTTTTCCACGTGGGGTGAAACAGGAAGAGGACAGGTCACGATGATCAAATGCAAGGTCTCTCAAACCATCTACCCAAAAGTGACAAACAACAGTTTTAATAAACAGTTCACAATTGAATGAGTAAATTCAACACGAGACAAGTTTGCTTGAATGTTTTGTGAAATATGAAAGTGATGCTTTAATAACTTCATTCACAAAACGTGTTAGAAACCACCTTGCTTGGGGTTTTGAAGTCTGCTTAAGCATTGAATGTACACATACTGTAAGTTAAAGTTGGAAATGATGGATTTGCCAGGATGGATGTTGGTAATTGTGACCAAAATAATTACAGTCTTCATCATCAAAGAATTGTTGAATGTGCTCAAAAAGTATCGGTACTTATACGAACACTAAAATCACAGGGGACTTTTGATGATTTTCCTGATTTCTGATTTACAAGTAAGCCTTTTTCTACCACAGGAACTTTGGTAGGAACTTCCCCTATTACCCGTGTAAATGAAATACCCTCTTGCATTTCCAATAAAAACTACATGGGTAAACAAAGTTCCATAGAACTAATTTTGTTCTGGTCGTGATGTAGGACTCAGCCTAGTTCCTCGGGAATTTTAGAGGGGCGAGTTGTGCTGTTGACCGCTGATTAGTTCAACACAGTTGGGGCGTTTCTAAACCTTTGTATTTAAAAATTTCAGGAGCCATTGTGTATTTCTATTAACAATGGTAAGAAAAAATAATGAAAGGAACTTGTGACTTGCAGGAATGTTTGTGTGGCATCTATGAGCTGAAGCATGCTGATTAGTGGAATTATCCTGTGTTTTTGCTCAGCCGTAGTGTTCAAACTAGTAGCCTATGCAGTTTAATGGTGTTTATATTTTTTTACAAACTTCCTTTTAGTATGCAAAGCTACGAGAAGCGGACAAACTCTATATAAAATATTCGGCCAGCTCCTCACCAGGACCCCGAGACTTCACTGTTTGAGGATCAATATGAACTAGAAGAGGCAGTAAACCATTGAAACAAAGGTAAACCACATCAAATATTCACTATTTACTTTGTTACATGATACAACAGTCAATGACACACCATGTGTGTAGTTGTTAGCCTCTACCAAAGTGAATTGAATGCTAATGCTAACAGGCTAAGGCTAAATCTCACGTGTTCGTGTCGTGACCTTGAAATAAACACTGACATTTATCATTCATATATTGTTTTTTAAAGCTAAAATGGACCACTAGGACTCGCCTGACCCTTATGAATTCATCATTTACTGAGGGGACGACTTTCGGACTGTTGAACATTGTGGACTTTTTATGTACAATTCGCAACACTTTGTTTTTAAATTATATTTTGTATTTTATTGCTTTGTATCTCATTTACTCAAACTTTAATAGAATAAAATCTGACCTTTTATTGGCTGTTGATTTCCATGGTATTAATGTAAAAATATACTGAACCACTCCTCCATACGTCATTAGCCTGTTTTGTATAATCTACACTGAGCTGTGAAATGCGGTGGAAACACAAACAGGAATGTATAGTTCCTGGAACTTAAGGTTTCATGAACTGAAAGTTCATGAACTTTTGGCAAAACAGCGGCATTATTACAATGTTGTATACTTGTGTTCATGCATTTGGACGTGAGCTTGCGAGCAGTTTTGGATGCCTCTGAAAGCTGCGTTCTACAATCTTTTTTTTAACAGTAGGCCATTTGTTACTTCACGGTTTGGTGTGAACATTCTCTTGCTCTGATCTAGCCGCTCATCCCAGAAGCCTCCGTCTAATCTCATGACCTCCCACCTGCTCTGATGTTAATAAAATAAACACTTTTGTCTTTATTTGTCCACACCATTTTACATGGGACTGTTTTGTCAACATGGACAAAATAATTCTGTAAGTCAATATAACAATGGTGTTTAGATGAAGTGAGATATGCTATGAAGTTTATTTTTGAACGTGTTTGATCAAAAAACCATCAGTGATGTTCATCTTCAAGATACATATTTCAGCAGTGTACAGTGACGGTGGATGGAGGGGTTCATTTGCATCTAAAAGGACTTTCTCCCCAAACAAACCATTTTGCAGGCATACTCGGAAAGGTGTTTGTATGACTGTGAAGCAATATTTACACAAATTATACACCAAAACATATCCAATATGTATAATCTCGACTACATGTGTGTTAAATGTAAATTAGAATCACTGTAGGTCCACTTTAGCCAAGTCTTATTAGAAAAAATAAACAGACAATATGTTGTTCATGCCAGAAGAAACATTAAATTCAGTATTGTTTTGGCTTGATAAAAGCCTTATCTTTGTTATTAATGTGTTTAAATGTGTTTACCTTCTTCTGTTTTAATTTGCAAAGGTTTAGGAGTGTTTCTTAATGATAAAGACAAAAAAGGGTTGCAGTTTCCGTTTATAGGAAGTCACGTATGTTCACTTTTACATTTCGTCATTTGGGGAAACCAGGGCAAACATTGTTATTGGGGCCCGCCACATAAAACAATGGTAATCTATGTGTCACTCTCCACTTTACCTCTGCGTTCTCCACTGACAGCAACACTGTTGTTGACTGGTGCATCTAGCGCTCACTGTTGTATTGTATGAAGAGCACATATATTGAGTATCACTGAGAAAACATTTTTCCTTTTTGTCATTTTCTGCTCCACTTGGGTAACCACGCTTCATTTTTTTATATAACTTGCTTGTTTTGGTAGGTATTTCTGAAGTCTGCAAATTGCAGTAAAATGTATTAGTCCATTGTGTTGGGGGAAGGAAGTGGGAGCTCTCAAAACAATCATGATTGATAAAGCATTTTGTAAATATTTCTAGGTTAACAAATTAAGAATAATCATAAATCGTTTTTTTTATTAGAAGGAAACTATTAATTGTTTTTTTATTAAGTGTTTAGGGGCCCTGAGATTTGCAACTGCAATTGTTTGCCTAATGGTAGGTTCGAACCTGGGTCCGAGTTTGGATCACCACATATCTTTGGACCTTAATCTCTTAAGAGCGCAAAGCATGTAGTTATAATGTCTAAAATGTAATGTTTTAGTTGCCCAGACAGCAACGTCATTATGCAAATTTAGATTTGTGTGTGGTGTTTGTATGGGTAAAGATGGTTTATTCATGTTGTCATTTATGCTAGTTAGTGATTAACGCACTAGTTTGTTTCGCCAGGAAATGAGCAGTATAACTGGTCCTTGTCCTCTAGTTAACTGAAGTGCGATTATAAATCATGGATTTACTATCATTTTCATTTTAAATGCGAAAACTAACTGCGGGGTTTGTTGTTGCCTTTAATCATCGATACCGATAATTGTTGCATTCCTACTCTACTGCAAACCATAAGTACTGCAATTCAAATATCAAATGAATAACAACTGGCATTGTTATTTGTGTAAAGACATATTTTAATAAGCCTCTGATTGGATCCGTTTAGATGTTATAACTCCGTGACCTGTAATTTGTTGTGTTATCCCTTTTTATCTCCAAGGTTCTCATCGTCATCATTGTCACCGACGTCCCACTGGGTCATTATTGTCACCGATGTCCCACTGGGTGTGAGTTTTCCTTGCCCTTATGTGGGCCTACCGAGGATGTCGTGGTGGTTTGTGCAGCCCTTTGAGACACTAGTGATTTAGGGCTATATAAGTAAACATTGATTGATTGATTGATTTATGAATAAGTGCACACAACCGACACACAAATACATTCTTTTGGCCTGAAACTCTGCATTGCTTGGACATGAAATACACTAAAACTGAATTTAAATTAATTTGAACTATTCTGTATTCTGTGCTTGCTACCGTTTGTTAGTCGTATACACTCACCGCAGGGGAATCTCATGGCTGTAGAATGTTTGTGAGATGACACGGAAAATAATTTGCCATTTATTATTGATGCTACAAAAACACACAAAGATGAGAAGATAAAGGGCATATGACACACATGGGTCTGACATGGTGTAATCAAATAGATAAATTCAAATAAATAGGAGCATCTCAGTGCATCTTACATATTTTATAGAGGGTGAGCACATTTCAGAGAGCATTCTTGTTAATAAGAGGAAACACACTAAACAGAGCCTTAATGCCAATTAAGTGTATCATAAAAATGTTCCTTAAACTGCACAAGTTAAATGGCAATTTCCTTTCTAAACCTATTCACAGGAAAACGGCGAGGATGGACAGTTGGTTCTGATTTTGGGGCAGTAAACAAAACAAAAAATGTCACCTGAGGACCATTTTAATATGTAGCATCGTGAGGATCATAGATGATGAATGCTAAAATTGTCACAATTCAAATGTACACGATCATATCCATGAGCTGAAGTCAAGTTATTGATGGACAAAGTCAAACACAACCCAGCGCCTATTCGTCTTTTTTTGGTGCAGCTTTTGCCTCATTTGTTACTGCTCACATTTCCAGAATATATTTAATCCTGGACAATCCATCACACCATTTTGCTGGGCTTTGCATCATAAGCGGTTATATACTGTACTTCTCATTTTTGCAGCAACAGTAGAATATGAAGAAAATACTGTAGTATGTTATCGATTGTCTGTTATGGAGTCATTGCTTAAGGATTCTCTACTTGTCTGGGCTACTGCAGGGGTGGGCAATTAGTTTTCCCAAAGGACCACATGAGAAAAAAAATACTATGTAACTCTAAAACAACATATACTCTGCTATCTACTCAAATCTTTCTTTTGTTAAGCAATTGGTGACATTTTTGTGGGCTAACACTCAAAAGGATTTACATATTTAGGCTGCAGACATAAGTGGCATACATCCATCCATCCACCCATTTTCTACCGCTTATTCATGCAAAACACTACACCTTCAAAATAAAAGAATTGTCTGTTTGGATATTTAACAAAACGTATTTGGGTTTTATTTGTAAAATGTGATTAACCTAAAGCGGGCTGGTCAGGGACAGGCAAAGGGCGGGATGAGGCCTGTAAGCCAGACTTTTCCAAGGTAATTGAATTGAAAGAGTGGACATACTTTAAGTGTAGTGGTTTTGTAGGGGCCATGGCTGAAGGCAGTCCACTGTGACAAGCAGTGAGAGAGCGACAAGGAAGGATGTAAAGTGTTTCCATAATGAAATTTCAACACATCAGATGTGCATTTTTTTTCTTCTTCACAAAACCTTGTGCCTCACTCCAATTACTTTGGATCAGCTAGATAAATGATAAATGGGTTGTACTTGTATAGCGCTTTAGATGGGATGAAGTTCGTCCGGACACAGTGTCCTATGACTGAGCAGCATTTGCATGCATGGCAAGACCATGATTGAAAAAGCAGTATGCAAGATGAAGCACATGCTCGACAAACTGGTTCTGTCAATTACCCTTCACAGTCACATTAGCCACAACAATTACCTGTCATTCCTTTACTCCCTCCTTTCCTTGGTGATATCAGGTAATTTATGGCCTTTTATGAAAGCAATTTCATATTGACTGCAAAACAAAGGCACTTCCTCTAAAAACCAGGCAACCATTCAAATCTTGGCATGAAGAGAGGGTCATTGAACATTGAGGATCATTAAACAGAGAAAACGATAGATAAAAAGTGCTGATCAACATAAGATAAAATTTAAAAGGACACCCAAAGAACTCACTTGCTCAGTAGAATGTTCAATGGGGCTTTGATTTATGATGTGTTTCAAATACGTAGACAGTGTCATCAATGAACCCCTTGCAGTTGGCTTACTGTCAAGACATTGGGGTGGACAATGCCATCATCTACCTGCTGCATCGGGCCCTCACCCACCAAGAGACCGCAGGAAGTGCGATGAGAGTCATGTTCTTTGACTTCTCCAGTGCTTTCAACAGCATCCAGCTGGCTTTGCTACAGCTGAAACTGAACGAGGCAGGAGTGGACCATCACCTGGCTGCATGGATCATTAACAACCTCATTGACAGGCTGGAGTACATGAGGCTGTGTGACTGTTCTTCAGATGTGGTAGTTTGCAGCACAGGGGCTGCCTGTTCACGCCCCTTTTCCTCAGACTTCAGGCATGACTCCAACCACTGCTATCTGCAGAAGTTCTCATACGACTCCACAGTGGTGGGATGTGTGGCGGAAGTGAGCAAGAATACAGAGAAATCATCTCAGGCTTCATTGACTGGTATGTACGCAATCACCTGCACATGAACATAAAACAAAAGAGCTTGTGGTTGACTTCCAACAGGCAGCTCCATCACCCACACCGGTGAATATCTAGGGTTCAGATACAGAAATAGTGCACTCATTTAAATACCTGGGTGTTCACCTCAACTATAAACTGGACTGGACTCACAATTTAAACGCTATGTACAAGAAAGGGTCAAAGTCCCCTACACCTCTTGAGGAGACTGAGGTCCTGCGGGGTGTGCGAGTCACTGCTGCGCACCTTTTACGACACTGTAGTGGCTTCTGCGGGGTTCTATGCCGTCGTTTGCTGGGGTGGATGCAGCACGGTCATTAAGTCAGGAACACACTTAATGAACTGATTAAGAGAGCTGACTCCGTCCTAGGCTGCCCACGAGACAGGACTGAGGAAGTGGCTGACAGAAGAATGCTGACCAAGTTGACATCAATATTGTCCAATCCATCTCACCCTAAGCACAGCACTGTAGAGGCTTTGAGTAACAGTTACATCCACAGTGCAAGAAGGAGCGCTATTGCAGGTCCTTTCCACCCACAGCCATAAGACTTTATAATGCACTTATCTGATTACTGTGATGTTTTTTCTTGGTGTGAAATACGAATGTTGGGGGGCGAGGGGGTTGTATTTTATTAATTCTATCTATACTTATTAGTGAGCAATATGTAGTTTTAATTTTTTTTAAATATAAGTTTTTCATTACGCTTTACTTCTGTTACTGTATGTATAAAACGGCAATGCAACAATGTAATTTCCCCATTGTGGGATGAATAAAAGTGTATCCTATCTACTTCATTACATTGTTCCTATTTAAAGTCCTCATGTGTACAGGGACGTATTTCCTGGGTTTATAAATATAATAAAAATAAAAGAAAGAAAAAAGATTTTGTGACAGCAAAAATATTTATCAGCATTGTAACTGTCACAACAGTGCACATCATGTCAATGAAAAGAAAAGTACCTGTATTTTTCAAAAGCAGTATAGTACCGTTTTTAAATAATTAGTACCACGGTACTTAGTTAGTACCGGTATACCATACAAGGCAAACTATGCACAACTAGGAACAATTTCTATTTTCCAATTAACCTGACAAAATGAAAATTGCAAAAGTTGTACCAATTCACAACAATGGAAACATACACCAGTTCACTAACTACAGACCAGTTTCATTACTTCCACAATTCACCAAAATCATGGAAAAACTATTCAATAGCCGATTAGATAAATTTATCAACAAAAGTGGGACGATCGTGGAGAATCAATTTGGATTTAGAACAAATATTTCAACATCAATAGTATTAATCAAAATAACAGAGGTAATTACCAATGCAATAGATGGTAAAGAATGTGCAGCCGCAGTATTAATGGATTTAACAAAAGCATTCGACAAAATTAATCATGATATTTAAATACAAAAACTAGAACGATATGGCATCAGAGGTTTGGTATTGAACTGGGTAAGAAGCTATTTAACCAATATGTGAAGATGGGTGAAAATATGTCAACACGGTTGCATATATCTTGTGGTGTACCCCAGGGATCAATACTGGGACCAAGATTGTTTAATCTTTGTATAAACAACATTTGTAAAGTTACAAAGGACTTGAAGTTAGTTGTATTTGCAGATGACACAACTGCTTTCTGTTCAGGAGAGAACACACAGAAGATAATACAAATAATAACGGAAGAAAAGAACAAATTAAAAATGGTTTGATAAAAACAGACTATCTTTGAATCTCAGTAAAACTAAAATAATGCTATTTGATAACAGTAGAAAAGAGCATCAGACACAAATACAAATTGACGGAGTAGATATTGAAAGGTTAAAAGAAACCAGATTTTTGGGAGTATTAATAGATGATAAAATGAACAGGAAATCTCATATACAACACATACAACATAAGCTGCCAAAAAACATTTCAATAATGAATAAAGCAAAATACGTCCTCGGTCAAAAATCACTTTATATTCTCTACTGCTCGCTGGTGTTACCATATCTGAGTTATTGTGCAGAAATATGGGGAAACAACTACAAATGTGCGCTACATTCGTTATCTGTGTTACAAAAAAGATCAATAAGAATAATACATAATGTTGGATATAGAGAACAAACAAACCCTTTATTTATTGAGTAAAAAATATTAAAGCTCAATGATTTGGTAAAATTGTAAACAGCTAAAATGATTTACAAAACAAACTATAACCTGCTACCAAAGAATGTACAACAATTCTTCTCAACTAATGAGGAAAAATATAACCTTAGAGGAAAATCTAATTTAAAACGTTTGTATGCACCTACAACACTTAAAACCTTTATCATATCAGAATGTGGAATTAAATTATGGAATGGATTAAGTAAAGAAGTTTAACATTGTACTGATATGATCCAGTTTAAGAGGCTGTTCAAATTAATAGTGCTTACAAAGTACAAAAAAGAAGAATTATGAGAAACACTTTCAACCTTATTGAAAATAAGATGCTCTTCATCTCAGTATGTTGGTAATTGCTGGATCAGTTAATTACATGTTACAGAACTGGTGTATTGCTCATTCACGGATGTCATTTTGCTATTTTGCTGTAAAGAAGGTCAGTAGATGAATGTATGTATTTGTGGGCACTGACGTGGGAAAGCAGTAGGATTAAATAAGCTTTGCTTCTTCCTACTCCTTTTCGGGCAAAGTGAGATGGGAGGTAATATTGTATTGTCTGATGTATTGTGTTGTAGATATTCATGTTCGAAATAAAGTAAGACAAGAAAGAAAGAACCTCACATGTATGTTTTGGAGATGTAAGAGGAAACCCGAGTAACCAGAGTAAACCCACGTGCACACAGGGAAAATGTGCAGAATACACTCAGAAATGCTACTAAAGAGAGTTGAACCCTCAGTTTCCTGAAGGTCAGGCTTACATGTTAACCATTAGTCCACCATTGAGTTAGAAATATCCATCTATCTCTTAATAAACAGCTCATGATTTTACTCCAAAAAAATGTTTTGTTTACTCCAATGTCAAGCAAAACCAAAAAACAGTTGACTATTTTTCTGAATTGGCTAGCAACATGTGAATCATAAAGCAAAATACACTCTTCACCTTGACAGTTGGTTGATCATTCCATGTGTTAGTTTCCAAGGCAACATTTTTTTATACGTCCCATCTTAATCATCCGTCAATTTTGCACTCACACTGGTAGGTGATTCAGCTACGCCAAAATAAAGTTATACGGTTACTTTCATAATCTGGCCTCAACAGTCATTTTCCAATTGACATTGGAAAATTGCATTTTAAATGTAATTATTTATTGTTACTCATTACTTTACCAAAACATAATTGAATTATTCGTCTTTATTACTAGGGAAAGTCATAAATGGGCTATTTATAAAAAATAAAAATAAAAAACACCTTTAAAATACCCATACTTGCCAACCTTGAGACCGCTGATTTCAGGAGGTGGGGGGTGGGGGCGTGGTTAAGAGGGGAGGGGTATATTTACAGCTAGATTTATCAAGTCAAGTATTTCATAGAAATACTTGACTTTCAGTGAATTATATATATATATATATAGATATATATATATATATATATATATATATATATATATATATATACATATAGATATATATATATATATCTATCTATATATATATATATATATATATGTAGGTGTGGGAAAAAAATCACAAGACTACTTCATCTCTACAGAACTGTTTCATGAGGGGTTCCCTCAATCATCAGGAGATTTTAATGGAAGCATCCACATACAATGGTTTATATAGGGCACAGAGTGGGTGGGTACAAGCAGGCGTAGGGTGTGGTGATTGGCTCATGTGTTACCTAGGAGGTGTTTCCGTCTGTGGCGGCATGTTGAAATGATTTCACTGCGCTTGTTGAGGGATGATAGATCTGGATGATATAGAATAAACAGTTTCTCTTTTAAGCATAGGTTGCATCTTTTATTACCACTGTTGTAAGGTGTGCTGGATGCAAGAATTTGCCATGTTATTGAATATTCAACATTATTGTCTTTGAGGTTCCAAATGTGTTTGCTGAGTTCTGTAGAATTCCGCAAAGTCTGGTTTCTAAAGGAGGCGTTGTGATTATTCCATCTTGTTTTGAACGCTCCTTCGGTTAATCCTACGTACGTGTCGGATGTGTTAATGCCCTTGCGTATTACCTTTGCTTGGTAAACGACTGATGTCTGTAAGCACCTTCCGTTGAGAGGGCAATCAGGTTTCTTGCGACAGTTACTTTCATTATTGGTTTCAGAGTCGTTTAGTCTGGGGGTAGGGAGTCCTTATGCAATTGCTTTGTTGTGGTTTGAAATTATTTGTTGCATGTTATTCATACAGCTGTAGCTCAATTTAATGTTGTTCTTGTTGAATAATTTTTCTTAGGGTGTTGCCTTTGGGGAAGTGTTTGTCGATCAGAGTGAGGAACTTGCGGCCGATGTTGGTTGAGACGTCTTTGCTGAATGGCGGATTGTACCAGATGATGTTGTTTCGTTTTCTGCTCTTTTTTGGTTGGTTTCCTGGAGTGGGTTCATAGGTGAGGGTGAAGTTGTATCCGCTTTCATCAAGTGCTTTCTGGTACGGGGGGGTTGCTTGGTCGAATTCAGCTTTGCTAGATGACAGCATCGATAGCCTTTTATTAATTCCGGTAGGTATTCTTTTGGTGGTGGTGGGTGGGTGGTTGCTGTCATGGTGCACGTATTGGAGTGTTGTGTTGGGTTTCGTGAATGGTTGGTAGCTGTTATTTCTCAGGTTGAAAGTGACGTCGAGGAAGTTGACGGTTTGCTTGTTGGCTTCAATCGTGATCCGTAGGCCGTTTTCTTTGAAGATTTGGCATATGCGCTTCTTGGTGTTCTCGCTGCTCCTTGGCGAGGCGCGGCACACTGCCAGTCCGTCATCACGGTAAATACCAAGGTTCAGGTTGAGGCTAGCAAGCTGGGAGAGGAGGAAACTGCCAACGAGTTCGCACGTTTCTGCTCCGTCAAAACTCCCCATAGTAACGTCAAATGTTGAATTGTTCTTTTTTTGCCATGGTGTACTGTTGTGGATGAGTATGGAGTTCTTTGCGTGGATGATGATGTTTCTTTCGTTGCCTGTGATTGAGTCGTAGTCCGAGGCGAAGTTTAGTGCTTGGGTCAGTAGGTCTTGTGTGATGGAAGGGTAAAATTCTTCGATGTCGAAGGAGATAAAGTTGTGTTGTTGTTTGTCTTGGATGTTGTTAAACCATTTGATTACTGCTGCTGTATTTCTCCATTGGTTGAGTGGTGTTTTGTCCTTGATTTTTGCGTTGATTCTGTCCAGGATTATTTTGCTGATTTTTCCTATTTCGGATTTAGTTGGGTTTATTAGTCGGCATGTTGGGTTATTTGCGAAGTTGGGTTTGTGGTCCTTCAGTGTGATGAAGGCTTCTTTGTTGGCTGTGGCGTCCACCCTGTCCTCAATGTCCAGTTCGGTTGCGATCCGCTTGTTTTCCAGGTGGATGTTCTGTAAAGTGTTGGGTTGCGCTTTTTTGTATGATTTGGTGATGCTTTTGTCCAGTAAAGAGTTATGTTCTGGTATGTCCATTCTGTAGAAGTTTGTGGTTTTATCGGCGGCTATGATGAGGTTGCTTACTTTCTTGATGCGCTCCATGTCATTTTTCAGCTTGGTGAGGTATGGGTTGCGGGCTGGCTTAAATTTGACTGATTGTATTATTTTGAGCATGTCGTTCTCAAAGTCCTTTAATTCCTTGACTGTGGGTGGGTTCTTGGTAGATTTGAATCCGTAAGTTTCCTTTTGCGTTCCTTTTGTTTCAGGGTGGAGGAAAAAGTGTGCTTTCCACCGCATCCTTCTGATCGACAAACACTTCCCCAAAGGCAACACCCTAAGAAAAATATTCAACAAGAACAACATTAAATTGAGCTACAGCTGTATGAATAACATGCAACAAATCATTTCAAACCACAACAAAGCAATTGCAAAAGGACTGCCTACCCCCAGACTAAACGACTCTGAAACCAATAATGAATGTAACTGTCGCAAGAAACCTGATTGCCCTCTCAACGGAAGGTGCTTACAGACATCAGTCGTTTACCAAGCAAAGGTAATACGCAAGGATATTAACACATCCGAAACGTACATAGGATTAACCGAAGGAGCGTTCAAAGCAAGATGGAATAATCACAACGCCTCCTTTAGAAACCAGACTTTGCGGAATTCTACAGAACTCAGCAAACACATTTGGAACCTCAAAGACAATAATGTTGAATATTCAATAACATGGCAAATTCTTGCATCCAGCACACCTTACAACAGTGGTAATAAAAGATGCAACCTATGCTTAAAAGAGAAACTGTTTATTATATATCATCCAGATCTATCATCCCTCAACAAGCGCAGTGAAATCATTTCAACATGCCGCCACAGACGGAAACACCTCCTAGGTAACACATGAGCCAATCACCACACACTACGCCTGCTTGTACCCACCCACTCTGTGCCCTATATAAACCATTGTATGTGAATGCTACCATTAAAATCTCCTGATGATTGAGGGAACCCCTCATGAAACAGTTCTGTAGAGATGAAGTAGTCTTGTGATTTTTTTCCCACACCTACATATTGCGCTCTACCACGGTATCGAGCACTATTCTCTGGATAATCCAATCAAGACATATATATATATATATATATATATATATATATATATATATATATATATATATATATATATATATATATACATACATATCTATATATATACATACATATCTATATATATATATATATATATATATATATATATATATATACTGTCAATAAAAGAAATACTTGAATTTCAGTGTTCATTCATTTACACATTTACACACACATAACACTCATCTACTCATTGTTGAGTTAAGGGTTGAATTGTCCATCCTTGTTTTTCTAACCATATGCATGTACAGGAGTATTGTCCTGTTTAAGAGTTTCACAACATAGCTGTCAGTGTATAAATATATACACTGACACACATTTACTGTATATATATTTAACAATCTATTTGGCATCAGTATTAGCTTTATTAGCCATGGATGAAACACACAAGGAATTTGACTTGGTAGACTGTGTTCTCTTTGTTAGGTTGAAGAAATTAAGACAATGGCCAATTAATCCCACATTACGTATGTTGATCCACCCACCCAAAAATTCACACAACATTGAATGGAAATAAGCAATATTTGCAGTATTCTACACCTATAATAGTGGTACCACTGGAGCAGGAGAAATGGAGACAAGGATGCACAGGAGTGGTTGTGGGCAAGGACAACTTAACCTATGGGGGTGCCCTGGGGCTGAGGGGGTTTTGCTTAATTACCCCTAACCCCAACCTCAGGAGCCCCAATCCCCTGCCAAAAACGGTTTGAAAAAGATAATCATTATTTCACTCAACTGAACAGCAACAATACAAAAATATCACACATTTTCAAAATAATTTAGTTGATGAATACATGTTCTTCACATCAGCCGCATACATATATTTCCAAGTGTAATAAAAGCCAGTCAACTTTGAGTACAGTTCTGGCGACAAGGGACAGTGCCTGTGTTTTAGCTTAATGGTAGTACGCTGGTCACCCACACAAGCTTTGTGACTTCTAGCCCTGCTCAGAGCAGTAGGAACAATCAACCCAGCTGAGAGAGAAAGTAGACAATCGCTAGAGTAAGCTATGAACACCAATCATTGCATTCCGTCATCAAAATCTGGGGCCCCTAATTGGGTTGGTTACCTGGGCTTCAGTCCAGGTAAGCCCTTGATGTAAGGCGGCTTTGATTGTGGGATACAATCAAGGCTTAGAAGAGCAATATTCGGTCTGTTCTGTGTCTTCAATCAAACGATCTCTAGAAGATTTTGTTTCTATCATTTAGCTGTGTTACTTAAGGCTCTCATAACATGTAATATGTTTGTATGCTTCTTATGATTGCATTAATCTTAGTGTTGTCGCATGATTTGGAGTCATGTTGATTATTGTAGCATGGTTGGTGACATGGATTCCCAGGCATTTTGGTGTTATGGCAAACAACTAAACGACTGATTTAGTATTACACATCAGGAAGTACAAAACCTCATCCTACAGTCATGAATGTGGCTACAATCAGCGATGGAAAATAAACCGTTTTCTCCTTCTCTCACTTTACATTTTACATCACACAGTAAAAGAACATCCTCTTTTTTTCTTTTCACATCAAACAATGTGTAAATCAAACAATGTGGCATACAAAAACGCAAGGAAAGTTGAGAAAAAATATGTAAAATAAAATCTGGCAGGTCTAAGTTGAGCTGGGAGAAATAGATGTTTTTGTATGTGTTTATCTGTGTACATGTACATCCCAGATTCAGCCCACAAGAATGATAGTATGTACATAATAGTTTAAATAGGGTAGGAAGTAAAGTAGGTTATAAATAGAATATCGTAACGTCAGTGGGTTCATGTTGAGGTGAGAGTTATACAAACCATCATAAGGCCAAAGGTGGCTGTGAAATGCGTGCGGGAGAACACACACAAAAAGAATATAGCATGTATTCATGACCGTAAACTGATGCCAGGACTTAAAACACAGTCACAGTTATATTAATATGCAAGCCATCACGCTATAGACACAAACATCCAAAATAAGATTGACTAGTTATTCACAATAATTAATTTCTGTTTTTTTTATCTCAGCGTGTACAAAGCAGTTTAAGCATAGCAGTGCTAGTCTGCACCATATTCCTGAATTGAATGAACAAACAAATGGAGAAGAAGCCAACAATGTGTTTGACGGAGAAGCAGCTGAAAGGCGATACTGTACAAGTCCACTCTTCAAGTTAAATGCGCTACATTATTCCATTACTTTATAAAACTACTGTCATTGTTTGTTGTTCATTCTCTTGTATTGTTTTTCATGCTATATACAGTAGGTGTACCCCGCCTTCCGCCCGATTGTAGCTGATATAGGCTCCAGCGCCCCGCGACCCCGAAGGGAATAAGCGGTAGAAAATGGATGGATGGATGTCTTCTCTAAGAGTCTTCAAAAGCATGTAACACTTTACAATGATTTTGTTTTGGTGGGGAAGTATGGATTAAATTAATTTAATTCAATTTCAATGGGACACGCTGTTTTGCAGTACAGTGGAAGTACAACCCTATGATGAGTTGCAACTTGTCCAGGGTGTACCCCTCCTTCCGCCCGATTGTAGCTGAGATAGGCACCAGCGCCCCCCGTGACCTCAAAAGGGAATAAGCGGTAGGAAATGGATGGATGGATGGAAATACAACCTCGATTTAAGAACCTTAAATTGTACAAAATATTTAAATTACAAAGAAAAAGATTGCTTAAAACTATGCTTTGTCATACAAACTATATCTTACAGTCTGAACTTTTCATCTGCCCATTAGCTATGTGCACATGGACAAAATTAATCGGATTAAAAGCCTAGAAATGAAAAATGCTTCATGTAAACACACCATTTGGTATATTCTGACCCGGTCATACACGTTCGGATCAAAATTTAATTCCAATGAAGACGGGTGGTCTATGTCAAAAGTAATTCGGATTTTAGCGCCTGAAAAAACATCTTCAGAAATTTGGGTTATAGTTATCTTTACTGCGCATGTCTTTGATGCCAGCTAGACTTCGGAATGAAGTGACTGTCTTGATGCTGTCTCCCCATCATAATCAGATAATTTTTTTCAGGGTCCTTGTACTAGAAACATTGTAATCCGAATTAAGATCAAATAAATGTTGTTTACGTACACATGGCATGCAGTGCAGCCATTGTGGGCGGGTTCATGGATGTCTGTCAACACAGCAGTCAGCAGAGTAGTGCTGTCCTCAACTACTATGCTAATTGTTACTTTGTGTAGCATTTTTAAGCATTTTACTATTTTTGCCAGCTCAATTTGTGTCCAAGGAACGCAATGGACAAGTGATGTGCAGTTTGAAACATTCAGGAAGTATCCACAGCGTTGTCAAAATTTCTTCCCCCAGAATCTATTTGGTTTAGTTTAGAGGTAACATGACCTTACAAAGCCGACAGTGAGGTCTGAACTGCACTTTTTGGGGAATTTTTAAGATTTTTCTGGATGTTATTTTATTATTTTTTTGCATTCTAAATAATAAATAAATATGATTCGCTTAGAATAGAGCCTATGGGAGCCGCTCTATCCCGCCTACAGAGCCCTTAAAAAAACATCCAAACACCTCCATTAAAGGCATACTGGAATGAGATTTTCTTATTTAAACGGGGATAGCAGGTCCATTCTATGTGTCATACTTGATCATTTCGCGATATTGCCATATTTTTGCTGAAAGGATTTAGTAGAGAACATCCACGATAAAGTTTGCAACTGGAGAAAAGCCCTGCCTCTACCGGAAGTCACAGACGATGACGTCACATGTTGATGGCTCCTCATATATTCACATTGATTTTAATGGGAGCCTCCAACAAAAACAGCTATTCCGACCGAGAAAACGACAATTTCCCCATTAATTTGAGCGAGGATGAAAGATTCGTGTTTGAGGATATTGACAGCGACGGACTACAAAAAAAAAAAAACAAGTTAAAAAAAAAAACGCGATTGCAATCGCGTTGCATTGAGACGGATTCACGTGTTTTTAGAGCCATTTACTAGGATAATTCTGGGAAATCCCTTATCTTTCTATTGTGTTGCTAGTGTTTTAGTGAGTTTAACGGTACCTGATAGTTGGAAGTGTACGTCCACGCGCAGCGTCTCGGGGAAGTCGACGGCACCTGTACGGGAGGCTGAAGCTCTGCTGATATCCGGTAAGTGGGCGACTTTTTAACCACAATTTTCTCACCAAAACCTGCTGGTTGACATGTAGTCGGGATCCATGTCCGCTCTGATCCATACTAAAGTTTCACCTCCGGGAATTTGAAACAAGGAATCACCGTGTGTTTGTGTGGCTAAAGGCTAAAGCTTCCCAACTCCGTCTTTCTACTTTGACTTCTCCAATATTAATTGAACAAATTGCAAAAAATTCAGCAACACAGATTTACAAAATACTGTGTAATTATGTGGTTAAAGCAAATGACTTTTAGCTGTGTGTGTGCGCAGCGCTCATATTCATAACAGCCCGTGACATCACACGTACACGTCATCATTACGCGACGTTTTCAAGAAAAAAGTCCTGGGAAATTTCAAATTGCAATTTAGTAAACTAAAAAGGCCGTATTGGCATGTGTTGCAATGTTAATATTTCATCATTGATGTATAAACTATCAGACTGCGTGGTGGGTAGTAGTGGGTTTCAGTAGGCCTTTAAAGTTTTATATACATGATGTAAGTATATATGTAACTGATGTAGTAACGGACACATTCAAGATAACATTTAATATTTACGTATTTTTAACACTAAAAGCAGTGGTCCCCAACCACCGGTACCGGGCTGCAGAATAATTTTTTATTAATTTTTATTTTTTATTTTTATTAAATCAACATAAAAAACACAAGATACAGTTACAATTAGTGCACCAACCCAAAAAAACTCCCTTTTTCATGACAAAAACCTCCCTTTTTCATGACAAAAACCTCCCCTTTTGACATGCAACTCATGATATTTCAATCCTTCTTTTGATATAATTGTAATGATTATGGGTTATACTTATGAAAACCTTCATTTGAAAATCTCAGAAAAATGTGGGGTCTTCAAAAACTGTAAGCTAAAATCTTCAAAATTATCTCACTTTCCATGTAATGAGTTAATATCACATATTTGTTTCACATTTGAAGCTGAATTACTGACATGAATGGACTCTTAAACGATATTCGAATTTTTAGTTTTACCTTTGAAATGGAAATGACTGAGTAAAAATGTGGTTGCAAAAAAACATGCAACTTTTCTCCAACTACAATTACACTTTCACCTTTTAAAAAATCAGGAGTACTTAGGCAAATGGGTGCAAGCTGTGGACCACAAACTTATTCATGGCTTATCTGTCCTGGGTGTACTGTTTTCTCTGCCGGGATGAAAGGAGACGGTGAGTTAGAACCTATTGTATTTACGCCAGGTGACCTGCTGTTACTGCTGCTGGAATTACATTGGCTTGGTTCAAAAACGCGTCTTTCATTTATAGTTGTTGCGTGCTGTGCTTTCAAATGTGTCAGCATATTGCTTGTATGTCTTCCTCTTGATGAAATAGCAATCGTGTTGTCATTACAGGTAGCGCTGTTGCAATATTTTATTGTAAAATTTAGCTATATTTTAATGAGTTTGTTTTGTCTGGGCGCCGTCATTTTGCTGTCTGATGTCACGATGCACGTTACGTAATGACGTCATTCTCAATCACTGGCATAGATAAGGGAATCAAGCATGCATCCATTGATTTATTTTCTACTGCTTGTCCCTCTTCAGGGTTACCGTGGGGGCTTGAGCCTATCCCAGCTGCATTTGGGCGGAGGGCAGGGTCCACCCTGAACAAGCAATTCAAAGGAATTGATAGAGTAGGAACCAGCTCTGAACAAGAACCGTTTTTCAATCCTCATCGCTAGCTGCGGTACATACAGTATTTATGCATCCTCCAATAATAAATCCCCTGAAAGACCCATCAAAAACTCTTGCCACATGATTAGATGTTTATGATGAACGGGGTAATAATCGTGTATCGTAAATTATCTCATTCATTCTACAGTAGAGCATATTTCTCACACATATTTACTGCTGCCGCATACAGGCCAAGAAGGAGTCACAATGTATGCAAGTCATGATTTGTGCAGACAGTTAATGAGAGCAGGTTAGTTCAACAGTGAGCCCGACTAAGAAAAGGCTAAGAACTATTCTTATAAAAAGACAAAGAGTGTCCTGTCTTTTATTCGCCCCCAGAGTCATTGGTAGTAGGCGGGGTTAGGAAATAAAACAATGACGATATATTTTGCTGCGATGAGGTGGCGACTTGTCCAGGTTGTACGCCGCCTTCCGCCCGCTAGTAGCTGAGATAGGCACCAGTGCCCCCCGCGACCATAAAGGGAATATGGACGGATGGATGGATATATTTTGCAAAATAACTTCCTGAATAAAAATGTAATAGTTTACCGTCTCGCAAAAGACATGATACCAATAAACATGGATGAAAATGAAGGATTCAAGCAGCCAACTTAAGTTTTCAACCCTCATTATCAACTCCCCGGTAGTAAACACTCCCTGAAAGCACTTCCACAGCTTTATACTAAATGCAGAGAAACAGTCGAGAAGGAGCAGCAAAATGTGTCTTCCTTTGCTACCTTGTCGGACATGTTGTGAGGGCACACACGTCTGACTTTAACTTACTTAAGCCTCACTGCTCACTTTTTCAACCAAACTATCTCTCTCTCTGGTCAGGCTAAGTAGCCCGGACCAATCTCCTTCTTTCTCAACATTTCTCCCGATCTTTCATCAGTGCCTTCAGATTTTCAGCTTACTAGTTGACATTAAGGATGGGCAATGTGGTAAAAAAAAAAAAGATCACTATTAATTTTTTCCATTTCATCCGATTTCGATTTATATCACAGTTTTTTTTTATTTTAAAGCGAATTGTCCCGTGCAGGATTATACGGAGTACTGCATCCCTACTGTTTACTACTGCAGTATCTTTTAACAATCATTTCCACCATGTTTGATGAATATATGCTAACAGCTGACATTTTGTCCATATATATACGTGTGCGTACTGCAAGTGCAGCAATACAGGTAACACACACTACGGTCCATACCTGGTTTTAGGGCCAAGGTTTTGCTTCTTTGCTTTTGCTTCGATACGTTTTGTGGAGGTAAATAGAATAACTTTTTTGCCTCCAGCCGTGTCTCTGTGTCGATAGCAGTACATTACTTACAAGTTCTTCCTTGCGTCTACGGAAAAGTTTAGCAAATCTCAAGCATCGTTCATTGATTGTTGTTGATAGAGCTGGCAAGCCACCATTGCCCTGTTGCTTTAAAGAATGCTCTTTCCACGAGATGTTCAAAACCGCACACAGCATCTTTGCATTTGTGCCCACAAACATGATTTCGGCCAGACTGGAATTTGAAAATCAAATGTCAAACTGCCTACTTTCCCACAAAGACCACACAGGTGAAGTCATTGCTTTAGGACTGACAGATTTCACAGAGTGAAGGCAAACATTTCTGTGTCACAACTGATAGCGGGTCAAATATAGTGAAGGCCACATCCCCTAACAACTGGACTTAGTTGCAGTACTTTTGCCGTCGACTTAATTTAGGGGTGTTGATAAATTATAGATTTACACACAAAGTACAAAACTTAATGTTATTATTCGCTCATATAAATAAAAAAATACCAGCAAGAAATGTATGATTCAACAAAATTTCAGTAAAATTAATGGCATGAGTTTTTGTTAAGTATGTACTTTTTCACAATATTTTTTTATATGTTGTTCTTTATTATTAATTTGTAGTTTTCAGCTTGGTTTGTCATCAAATAACACCTACAAAATGTCCCACTTTTATTCTTTCTATTTCAATATTCCTGAAAATGTGCCTTTGTTTTAAACTATTATGATAACCAAATACGATATTGACTGATATGAAAAAAATATTGTGATATGATCTTTGACCAATATCGCCCAGCTCTAGTAGTGGTAGTAACACCATTATAGGCCAAAACATTTTTCTACAACACTCAAATCAATACAGCTCATCTGCATTGATAATGTTTTTCATAAAATGTTGCCCCATAAATGAATGTACTGTTGATGAAAGGGATGGCATGAAAAAAGGGGACGGAGTTGAATGCAAATTTTAAAGACACACACACCAAATAAACAAACATAAATCTTTGCTGTGCACTTTGAAATATAAGTGTGCATGGCACACAGCAACTGTGAGAGTTTTGCTGTGGTTGTGTGGGAGACCTGGAGCAGAAAATTGATTTTAAAGAAGCAGTGATCAAAAGAAGCAAGTCTTTGATAAGAGTATTTATCCTGGTGAGACAGGGCTACACTAATGATTTGGTGCATAAGGCATCTGTAAAAATGACATGATGCATAAAAAATGGTCTTTCAGTACAAACGCATTCATTGGTGGCCTGGAGTATAAGATTTTACACACAATGCAATATACATAAGTGGTAATAGAAATATCGCTTTGAAATGTAGCCAATTTACATAAACTGCACCAAAGCAGTGCTACATTACCCAAAAATTTAACGTTGAGTTAAATTTTAGAAAAAAAGATTTCCTTGCTTCAAAGAAGAAGTACTCATAATTTCTACATTTATATCATTTAACAAGATCACACACACGAATGAGTATAGATAAGAAACAGCCTTAAAAACAATAAAACTTGAACATTTTCGATTACATAAATGTTTTGAAAATGACTCAATCTCAATTACTTTAGTAGGTTTCCAGGATAGGTAAGTACAAACCCCGTTTCCATATGAGTTGGGAAATTGTGTTAGATGTAAATATAAACAGAATACAATGATTTGCAAATCATTTTCAACCCATATTCAGTTGAATATGCTACAAAGACAACATATTTGGTGTTCAAAATGATAAACCTTTTTTTTTTGCAAATAATTATTAACTTTAGAATTTGATGCCAGCAACACGTGACCAAGAAGTTGGGAAAGGTGGCAATAAATATTGATGAAGTTGAGGAATGCTCATCAAACACTTATTTGGAACATCCCACAGGTGTGCAGGCTAATTGGGAACAGTTGGGTGCCATGATTGGGTATAACAACAGCTTCCCAAAAAATGCTCAGTCTTTCACAAGAAAGGATGCGGCGAGGTACACCCCTTTGTCCACAACTGCGTGAGCAAATAGTCAAACAGTTTAAGAACAATGTTTCCCAATTTGCAATTGCAAGAAATTTAGGGATTTCAACATCTGCGGTCCATAATATCATCAAAAGGTTCAGAGAATCTGGAGAAATCACTCCAGTAAGCGGCATGGCCGGAAACCAACATTGAATGACCGTGACCTTCGATCCCTCAGACGGCACTGTATCAAAAACCGATATCAATCTCTAAAGGATATCACCAAATGGGCTCAGGAACACTTCAGAAAACCACTGTCACTAAATACAGTTCGTCGCTACATCTGTAAGACCAAGTTAAAGCTCTACCATGGAAAGCGAAAGCCATTTATCAACAACATTCAGAAATGCCGCCGGGGTCTCTGGGCCCGATATCATCTAAGATGGACTGATGCAAAGTGGACAATTGTTCTGTGGTCTAACAAGTCCACATTTCAAATTGTTTTTGGAAATATTCAACATCGTGTCATCTGGACCAAAGGTGAAGCGTACCATCCAGACTGTTATCAACGCAAAGTTCAAAAGCCAGCATCTGTGATGGTATGGGGGTGCATTAGTGCCCAAGGCATGGGTAACTTACACATCTGTGATGGCACCATTAATACTGAAAGGTACATACAGGTTTTGGAACAACATATGCTGCCATCTAAGCGCCGTCTTATTTCAGCAAGACAATGCCAGGCCTTGTTCTGCACATGTGACAACAGCGTGGCTTCGTAAAAAAAGAGTGCGGGTACTTTCCTGGTCCGCCAGCAGTCCAGACCTGTCTCATCAAAAATGTGTGGCGCATTATGAAGCGTAAAATACGACAGCGGACACCCCGGACTGTTGCACGACTGAAGCTCTACATAAAACAAGAATGGGAAATAATTCCACTTTCAAAGCTTCAACAATTAGTTTCCTCATTTCCCAAACATTTTTTGAGTGTTGTTAAAAGAAAAGGTGATGTAATACAGTGGGGAACAACCCCTTTCCCAACTACTTTGGCACGTGTTGCAGCCATGAAATTCTAAGTTAATTATTATTTGCAAAAAAAAAAAATAGGTTTATGAGTTTGAATATCGAATATCTTGTCTTTGTAGTGCATTCAATTGAATATGGGTTGAAAAGGATTTGCAAATCATTGTATTCCGTTTATAATTATATCTAACACAATTTCCCAACTCATATGGAAACGGTGTTTGTACACATCAGTAAAACTATTTACATTATGGATAAACTAGGTGAACAACTGTTGAACTCTTTAGTCATACACTAATGTATATTGAATTCTAATTACAATAGTATCCAATAAAGATGGATACTCATTCAGAAGCACAAAATGTCCCTGCTGTACTAGCAAGGGTGTCAAAGAACCATTTATGCGACAAAATGGAATAATGACTGTAATCATATCTTTTGAAATATGTTGGTTTAAATAATTGGTGGTACCACTGGGTTAAATCGTAATTAATTGACTGCGTCGCTGAGCTACAATAACTGCCAGCCACTTATAATTCAGGGAATTTTCATTCATTTAAATCAACAAGATACTGAAGAATACGGTCTTGTTTGTTCCTCTTTTGTGCTGCAAACATATTGATTGGGTTGCGTGTACCATCTGAGGTAAAACTGTAAAATACTATAGCATGTATTAGACATAATAAGCCTGCCTTGCAGGTAGAAAACATAACAAATCAAAGTTTCAAATGACAATTAGCATTGCAACCAAGAGAAGATCATTCTTCCATTAGTCCAAAATATTTGTGATTTAGTTTTAAGCCTGGCCACTGTGTGCTGGCTTGTACATCATTTGTAGGATTTCAGCTAAGCTTTTTAGCCGGGCCATAAAGTCAGCACAGGCGAGGGCGACAGGCATAGTTAGTGCCTCACTAACAGTGTCTTGCTTGGTTGAACCTTATTTCACCCAGTTGGTCAAAAAAAGCAATGTAGACATTTTAGACTCCTATTTTCTCTGGCTGATTTCAACGCCAGAAAAAACGTCCTCTGACAATCTGCTGTACTTTAAGACTGAGGCTGTAGTAAACTGACACCTTCTTTTCTACAGTTACAGCACAGCTTCTAGTGACACTCATATCCTTGTATATAACTTGCATACCCATGAGATATAGGAAAAACACTTTAAAAAGCTAGAGACCTATTTCATAGTTGCTTAGGGAGAGGATTATGGATTCTGAGGTCAGATTATTATCAAATAAACAAAGTCCTAAAAAGCCACAGTGGACAAGGCATCATGAACCGACAGCAAGCAGGAAATTGTTGTCCCTGCATGTTAACAAGCGAATCAAGTCAGAGTGCATGTAAACACAAAATTGAACATGCAGCAGTCGGAAAAAAATTTCTACAACTACATAATCTGAGGTACAAAAACATTCAGCATAGAGGCATCAAGACAGAAAACAAAGGGTGAAGCTATCTTTTCTTGTGTTGGATATGTTGCCAGGCGTAATAACGACTAAAAGGGAATCATCAATGATGAAGGCAATTGAAATGAAGGAAGATCACCAAACACACTTGGTCAGTTAGCAAACTAACACGGAAAAATATTCTGGATAAGTGAATTTACCATTGAATAACGTCATTATTGTTTTAATTTAAATTTCAGTTGACTTGGTAAAAGCTGAGACCCAAAAAAGATTATGAGCACCTATTTTTTTCCCACAATATCCATAAATTTCATGGGTGGGATAGAGGCTATACCAACTTTTTTGACGAAAGGCAGACTACTCCATCGACTGGTTGCTAGTCAATCACAGGAATCATGTGGACATACAATCATTCACACTTATGTTCTTCTACCAGTACTCACATTTTCACCCACAGTCATTAAGTGAGAATCAATCTGCACAAAGTCAGAGGTGTATACTACTACACTACCAGTTTTTAGAATATATAATTCTGATTTTATGTTTTTGTTCATTAATTTTGTTCTAAACAACGGCCCGCATTAACAACAATTTTTTACACAACACTGTAATGGGAGTCTGTGGTGATAAAAACAATACCTGGACGACCCCACCAAACTGATTCTGCATCGTCAGGAAAATCCTAAATTCAAGGTATCACAAAACCTGTTTATAATTACACAGACATATTGGTTTCCAAAGCAAATAGACAAATATACAGTTGAATTTTTGTGTGTTTATGATGTAAACCAAGTGTAGAGGGCGCAATGTCAGACAGGTTTACATTAGTCAGCAGATGTAGTAAGCCACATCATTAGTCAATCTGACACCCACTTCTGGCTTTGCTTTATTGATGAGGCCAAACTCAACAACTAACCCCACCTCCACGACACACAAACGGTAGTGTACACAAGTCGACAACACACTCTCCCACAATCAAAGTACAAAAAACACATGTCGAATTAGTGTGTCAGGTCTCACTCCGGTGGGAATGGATGCGTGTGTTAATTAAGCAAAACAGCATATTGTGGACGACTTTTTCAGCAAATGTATCAGTCCACTGGAGGAAAAACAAAAACAAAATCGTCAAAAACAAAATTAACATGTCGAAAGGAAACAAACATACGCGAGTCAGCCACACGAAGGGAAAAATGGTTGTGGCCACTGGCAACAACACCGTGGGTGAAAAGATGAAAAGCATAGACATCTGGAGGACACAGTCTTCAACTCTACTCAATGAGATAGTTGGCTTGTTTCCGAGGTAGCTTACAACAGAGAGACTAAGGGCCTCATTCACCTAATCTTTGTGTGTACTAAAACACGTGCAAACCTGATTGCATACGCAAAGCTGATCTACTAAACGTGTGCAAAGTGGACTGCGTCTGCTAAGTGAGCAGGATAAGGCGTCCTATCCATTTTACGTCTCCATCTTCATTAATTTGCAAAATACATGCCAATCATTAAATGCCAACAATACTGGGAGGAGAAGATGCCAATATAATTATTTAGCACGCACAATGTGATCTGTCAACACTCATCACCGTTTTAAGAGCCCTATTTTGCGTTTTATTTAGCATGTGTAGGAAGGACGTGGAAACTGACACAGTTCCACACACGGCTGTGCTTGCGCTGCACAGACAGAGACGATGGCCAGACAAGAATCCTCTGTCCTATGTGTGTGTGTGTGTGTGTGTGTGTGTGTGTGTGTGTGCGTGTGTGTGTGTGTGTAAACATTTTGGAAGGTCAGAATTCAGGTTCTACAGTATACCGGTGCTAAAAATGTACGGCAGTATGAATGAATTCAAAACAGTACTATATTACCTCTGAATAATACCAGCTTTTTACGGACATGATTTTGGTTTCATGAGCAAAGGTACATGTTAGGCAACGCACACGCATGGATTACTTACAAGTAGAAACAGTGTGTAGACAAAAAAGAGAGAATGGACGCATGTTCTCTTAAAAACTAACAATAAAGGTGAAACTATAAGATTGAAGTGCCGCTCAGCAAGACGTGCTTTAAAACATAGCTAGCTAGCTAGCAGATAACGTCCATCTGCAGTCGGCAGTGTTTCAGCTTTTGTAACCCGTTTGCCTGCTTATTACTAAAAGAAAAGTTGTCTCGTATCTTCACCATGTTATTTAATTACAAGCTTATTCTTAGCATGCAATAAGAAACATATGTATAAAGTATAATAATATTTAATGTGAAAATAAAGGCAATTGTGAAATTCTGAAAGTATCGAAAAATATCGAAATATACTTTGGTAACGGTATCAAAATATTGGTAGTGGGAAAACTAGTCAGGATAAAAAAAATATTAAACATCATTTATTCAGCAATCGTTTATTTCTCAACTGAGGACTTAAAGGGCTGATTAAAACAAATTAATTTCATGTGTTTTGGTGTCCTTTAATATGTTTTTTTTAATGATGTTCTTTTTTTCACATAGGATATATATTATTAAAATATTTCTTAAATAAAAAAAGCTTCTTTAAGTGTGCATTTTTTTGCATCTTGAGCGGAGCAAGTGAAGCTGTTCTCCAACGAGCAAACCTTATGGGTTGAAAAAAACAAAAGTGGGTTTCAATGTATATGCACTGCAGTACTGCTTTTAAACTGCCCATAAAAAGTAGTACAAGTCCCCTGCATGTTTGAAAACATTGCAAAACGCCACCGGCAGCAGAATGATAACATGGATGTGCAGTATTTGAGAGTGTGCATGCAAAATCCTTATTTAAATAAAGCGATCTGTACCACTTTTTCATTGCACACAGTCTCGCATGCAACACGCACACTAATAGTACACTCTATTAAATAGTCTGTACACTGGTGGTCTATGTAAATCAGGCCCTAAGTTGGATTTAACTATCATTTTATCCATAGTCTGCCAGCTAAACTTTGTCTATATAGGCCTACCTGTGTGCTAGTTTCTAAACACATCATCACAAAATATACTTTTGTTTTTGAGAAGATAGCTTTGGTGTTCTGATTGCTTTTATTGCGTGCTATTGACTGTCCTTTATTTACATGTATACTTTTTGTCAGCATTTTACCTGTTATTGTTTTTAAATGAGCAAAAGTTTAATACAGTATTTTTTTTATTTTCATAGCAGCCTAATTTGCAGCACAGTTACTGTATAAACTTTTTTTTTAATTGAAGATGTCATCACATTCCTGAAAATATCAAACTGTTTTTTAAAAGCTGACGGCTAAATTAGAGCCACTGAATCGATGTACGCTTCATAGTTTGATTGGTCGACTAGTTGTTGAGATAGTTGATTACTACTCGACTATCAAAATAGTCATTATTTATAGTTAGTGGCAGTCCTACTGTCCATGCCCTCCAGCATCAGCTCATCGGGAGATCATTAGGGCAGGGTGTGAATGGCATGCTGGCAATTCAGGATGCCCAGTGCCACCAAGACATTGTTTTGGCCTCCACATTTCTGGAAGGGTACTGAATTGTTTAGCCTTTCTGTCTGAGTAACACGTTCAACCAGTTAATGCTCAGAAGAGAAGCATACTATCATTAGGAATACAAACACTCAAAAGGGCAAATGTCATAGTGTGTTTGCTTCCTTTCACTGCCATAAAATGACTGCCGGAAATACAATGATGTAAATCAAATAAATTTGTTCGGTAAAAGTCAACCAAAGTTTATAAAAAGAAGAATAGCTGCACTTTTACTAAGAGCTATAAGTGCAAAAATACATAAATAACAGGTCATTTTTCTTGTTAAAGCATTTCAACTGACTCTTAGAGCTACAATAGTGTTCATTTACTGAGATCCAATAGAAAAACTGTATGGCTTGCTTGCAGTTTAAAATGATAGATGAGTTCAGCGTCATAAACGCTTTTCGAGGAAATATTTTGCGTTCAGATTAAATTTCAGGATGAAACCTAACTGCAACCTTTATAGGTGAACTTAATTTGAACATCTCAAAACCTTTGAATGCAAATGTGTCCAACTGTTGAATGTTTCAGTACATTTTGCTCAACTAATGCTAACAGCTAACAAGCGGGATGGCAAAATTCACAAGAGGTGAACTTCTTTAAAGCGTTTGCCAGTGTCTCTCTATCTCTGAAACCTGTTGATGACCTTTTGTGACATTCTAAGCTCAGTGGTTACTTTCCTCTGAGAACAGCCTGTTTAAAACCCCAAAAGGTACTCTTGATCAATTGTCAGGCGTTGTCATGGTCTCTTGTAGGGATATAACGATATGAACTTTTCATATCATGGTTATTGTGACCAAAATTATCACGGTTATCACTATTATCACAAAACTGTTGAATGTGCTCAAAAAGTACTGATGCACACAACATATTTCAACCATATGTTTTTCAGTTAAAAAAATAAATACACACACACACCAAATACTTTCTTGGCAGAAGAAACAACTCATATTGTTCTGGCCCTTTGAGATCCATATAATTTTTTTTTTGTGATTTAATATGTTTATCGTCCTCCATTTTATATTAGTACATGTTTTGATGAAAAAAAAAATGTTTGTTTGGGCACTCCACTTATAGTTTATGTGACGCAACGCGGTCTACTACCTGCTATTGTTCCTTGAAAGCTACTGTGGATCGATTACTTTGCGCAAAGAGAGCACAGCCTGTATGTTCAAGGTGCACACTTTAATAGCTTAGTTGTTCAAACAGCAATGTGTTTACAGAAGTTTAGATTTGTATAAACTAGGTTATGTAGTTTCTTAGTGGGGAAATACATTAATGTCTCCTGTATTCATGTTAGCATTTAGTATAGATAGTGAGCTAGCACTAGCTTGCTTCTTTAGTAAATGAGCAATGTCAACAGTCTGTGAGATTATCAAAGTGTGGTAATCAATCACAGCGTTATCATAATTTTAATGGTAATAACAAACCGTACGGAGTTTTACCGTGGTTCATGAATATGCCATTTATTGTTGCATGCCTCGTCTGATGATGTTCAAATGTGAACAGCATGATGAAAATAACCTTTTCTAATTGAAGCAGGAAATGTATTGGTTGATTCATGGATCACACACCAGTTGTGAATTTTAAAATACTGAATCAAAATATTGAAACATTGACCAACATTTTTATTAGATTCACCTGTATAGGTTGTGGTGCATTTTAGTTTTTTCCTAACATGTAAATACATATATAATAACTTTTGTGACTGGAATATTTATTTTGGTATTTTAATTACAGAATATTCCTTGAAAGGGGCAAACAGTTTGAAGCCTCTTTATGATTCAATGCACTTTTACAATGCGGCAAACTATGACTGCATTATTGAACATAATTTTAAATCACTATAACTTTGATAGTCTTCATCAAAACACTGGTAACAAGGTCTTCGTTTAGTCTGAATGTTTGATACAGCTCTTGTATTGAACATCCCTGGATCGTGGCGTTGTACTTAATCAATTGGCTGTTGGGTGTACATCAGAACATCACGAGGCACTTAACTACCAAAGCCATCAACTAGAGTAACTCAAAATGCCAACTGAGGGAGCATGCAGGGCCATCAAAACATATAGTCCATTTTTAAATTCACTCTCAAAGTGCATTCGTACATCCACGGGGCAGGTTAGAAAGGGAAACAATACTGTAATCTGTTTTCCAAGTCACTGTTTCTGTGTCACTGCAAGGCTTTTCAACTCACCCTATTTTGTATGAGCGTAATCTCCCAAGTCTCTCTTATCTATGTCGTATAAAGGATAGGCTACAACCATTAGTAAGAGACGAGAGTATCTTGATGGCTTCTGTGCCCCAGAAGAGCACCATTAGTGATAAAAACATCTGTAAACTGACTGCTGTGTCTCTCAAGCCTTGACATTGTACATTAATTGTCGTATGTCCTGAAAAAGGTGGCACATATTACAAAAGCAGTGGGAGTCTTTTTTGGGCCACAGAGTCAGCCACACACGCATACACACGTACACACACACAGGCATACACATGTACTTGCAACCATATAAAAGAGGTGCTCTTACCCGAGGGTTGTCATAGTAACGATGGTGTACCAGAAGGAGGCTGGGATACTGGTGAATTTACTGGAGCTTGAGCCCTTCTCTGCGTAGAACATGACGGTGGCAAATATAATTATGGCCATCGTAAGGGAGAAAAGCAAGAAGCCCAGCTCTGAGGCACAGCTTTTCAGAGTGTAGCCTAGAATGCGAAGGCCCTGAGAGTGACGGGAGAACTTAAAGATACGAAACACACGGAAAACTCGGAGCGTCACAAAGGCGCCGCTCACATCCTCGTTGTCAGTCATCACCAGGCCAATGTAGTAGGGCAAGATAGCCACCACATCTATGATGCTCATGACAGACCTCATGAAGCGGTAGCGGCTTGGTGCAGCAAATAAGCGCATCAGGTATTCCACAGTGAAGATCATAACGCAGGCCGTGTCCATGCAGAAGAAGGCCACAGTGTAGCGCTCGCCGCATGGCACTTCTTTCTGGTTGGGTGCCGAGCCGCAGGGAACCGTCTCTACCACATTAGTGATAACAGAGATGGCGATGAAAAATCCAGTAACGTAATAGAAGACCAGGGCCATTGTGGACGTGTGAGGGTTCTCAAAAGCCCGCCACATTGTCTCCCTGAAGGTCATGTTGGGCAGCTTAGCATCCTTATTGTCCTCCTGGTCATCCATCAGACGCTCTGCATTTTCCCTCTTTCTATCCTTGTACTCTTCGTAGCAGCAGTCACCAATGATCTCTGGGATAATGCCAAAGAACGAAAGCTCTTCATCATAGGAGGAGATGCATTCATTGCGAGGATAGTGGAGCTTTCCCGTGCGGTAGAAGTTAAGTACGCTACGAAACATATCAGGATCCCGGTCAAAGAAGTACTCTCTTGTCTCTTCGTTGTAGAAGAACTCCTTCTCGGAACTGCCCAATAGGGTGTCTGGATAGCGGTCTAACGTATTCCTCCAGGTTTGGAAGCGCCGTCCACTGACATTCAGAATGATTAACTCATCCTGACGTTTGTTCTTCTCCGCTGGTGCAATGGGCATAGGTAGATTAGCCACAGGCATCCAGCCAATGGCCGCCGCCCGGGCGAAAGGAAGCCATGCCGCCACTCCTGCCGCCATACTGTCTCCGGCCTGGGGCGTAGGGGGGAACAAGTCCAGCACCTTCACAACCAGCTTGACCTTAGCTCATTCACCAACTAAAGAAAGAGAGAAAGCAAGGCAATGCAGGAGAGAACAGCAGAAAGGGAGGCATGTCACCAGAATGGAGACAAATTATTGTTACTTTACAACTTTTCAAGTGGAAAAACAGCCATGTAAGAAAATGTGATTAATGTGCTACAGGAAGGGACTACAGAAGGTGGAAAACACTGTACAAAAAAAAATCATTGGCTGACCCCTGCCCTCCTCAAGTGTCATCTAAAACTCCCGTTGTCTCAGCAAGGCCAGAAAAATCTTAAAGGACCCCACCCACCCCATCGTTTTAACCTGTTGCCCTCTGGCCAAAATAAACAGATTGAGGGATATCTTCTTGCCCAAAGCAGTCACTATACTAAACGCAAATCTGCAATAATGTAAACAGTATTAATGTACCAAACACTTGTCCTTTAGACACAAACTACCACTTTCCGTTTCTCTGTCTATGTTTTTGTAAAATGGTTTTATAATTTTACTTTTTAATTGTACATATAGTCTTTTATGTAATACTAACTTTTAATTTTCCTGAAGGAACTCTGCTGAAGGAATCAATAAAGTACTATCTATCTATCTATCTATCTATCGATCTATCCATCCATCCATCCATCCATCCATCCATCCATCCATCCATCCATCCATCCATCCATCCATCTATCTAACTGTGTTTACTGTTACGTAGCCGTCCCTCTATTCTCATTATACTGTGCATAATGACGATACAGGCTTTCTATTCTAACACTAATACAATGTCATAGAAAGCACTCTCCATATAAAACACAAGGCATAGAAAACTTTAATAAGACATTTGTCCACAACTTTAAACTTTAATTGGTCATGTCTGGGAAATTTAGTTTCAGTTAAAAAGAAGCCATATTTCAAACTGTAGCACAATTAGTTGTCATGAAAGCAATTCAAACCTGTTGAGTTTCACCGACAGATCCTGTCTATTAAACTATTACTATATCCTGAACATTAGTTAGCATGGGGACTCAAAACCCTATTATCACATTTTCAAAACAGTGTAAAAAGGCAGGTTTAACACAAAAACATATTAGCTTCTACTCACCGACTGGAAAACATCCATCCAATAAAAGGCGACCCTCTTCCACAGCAGTTTAGTTCCGTTTATGTGATGTTTTATTCTTTCCCGCCCCCCGTTAAAAATGCGTGTCTGTTCAATAAAAAGGAGCCATGAAGTTACCAAGAGACACTGGGAAAGGCGTGAAAGGTGACGTACAATAGCTTGGTCAGCTCACCTTCCATCCTGCTGAGCGGAGGGATGGAGACAGCACGCCGCCGAGAGGCACTCGCTTCTCGGCTGCTGAGAGCAGAGACACGAGGCGGAGGAAAAGAAGGAGGAGCGCTCTCTCTCTCCCTGTCCCTCTCTCTCTCTCTATGTCTTTCTTTCTCACACTCCCTAATTCTCACTCTCTGACAAAAATGCTTTTATGTGAAACGTCGCGTTAGATTCATTGAAAAATGGATGCTGCGAGTGAAGTTAGTGCGCCATTGTAGAAAAGTGCTCAGCTGGAATTTCACACATCAACTACAAATACTTTAGACCAGGGGTCACCAACCTTCTTGAAACCAAGAGCTACTTCTTGGGTACTGATTAATGCGAAGGGCTACCAGTTTGATACACACTTAAATAAATTGCCAGAAATAGCCGATTTGCTCAATTTACTTGTAATATATATATATATATATATATATATATATATATATATATATATATATATTAGAGATGCGCAGTTTGCAGTCTCATCCGCGGAGTCCACGGTTTATCCGCGGGTCGGGCGGGTGACATCACGAAAAAATTGATTTTAATTAGATTTAGGCGGGTGGCGGTTGAATCATCCGGAATTTTTGATATACATGGTTCTGGGATCGGTATTCTTTGCCATACAAAGAGCCATTTAAGACCCGTGTCACAAAGCGAAGAAGTCAATAGGAGACGCTAATATTCTCTAGAATAACTACCGGCAGTCGCCCAGATAACAAGTATTAGGGCGTGCTATGAAGTCATTGACTTTGTCGCCCTCTACAGCCTCTACGATCTGCTTGTCAGTCCAGCAACATGTTGCGTGTGGCTTCCGCAGCAACACGCACACGACTGCAAGGCATACTGGGTGACACAGAGTACACTAATGGTTGTGATATAAACAATTCTAACACTCTTAGTAATATGCGCCACGCTGTGAAGCCACACCAAACAAGATTGACAAACACATTTCGGGAGGACATCCTCCCAGTAACACAACACAAACGCAACACAACAAATACCCAGAATCCTTTGTATCCATGACAATTCCTGACTATTTTATACACCCCGCTAGCAGCAAACACCGCCCCCACCCCACCCTGTATTCAGGAAATTTCACGAATACAAAGGATTCTGGGTATTTGTTGTGTTGCGTTTATGTTGTGTTACTGTGCGGATGTTCTCCCAAAATGTGTTTGTGAATCTTGTTTGGTGTGGCTTCACAGCGTGGCGCATATTAGTAAGTGTTAAAGTTGTTTATATCACAACCATCAGTGTACTCTGTGTCACCCAGTATGCCTTTCAATCTTGAACGTGTGATTGCGGAAGCTGCATACAACATGATGCCAGACTAACAATTGGTTTATACATGTTGTTGAAGGTGTCAAAGACGATGGCTTCACAGAACGCCCGTATCCTTGTCAACAGGATGGACGCCAATTGAATAACCGCGAGGACTTTAGCGGCTCCAATTGTCTTCGTTACTCTGTGAAACGGGTTTAGACAGCTCTGTGAGTGGTAAAGGTGGCCAACCTCAGATGTATTTCAGCGGGCGGGTAGCGGGCGGATGCGTTTCTGATCAAATGTTTGTTCGGGTGGACGGCGGGTGGATGACGACTTTGGTGACGCGGTTGCGGATGATATATTTGCCTATCCGCGCATCTCTAATAGATATATATATATATATATATATATATATATATATATATATATATATATATATATATATATATATATATATACATACATATGTATATATATATGTATATATACATATATATATATATATATATATATATATATATATATATATGGGTATTTCTGTCTGTCATTCCGTCGTACATTTTTTTTCCTTTTACGGGAGGTTTTTTGTAGAGAATAAATGATGAAGAAAAACACTTAAAGGCCTACTGAAACCCACTACTACCGACCACGCAGTCTGATAGTTTATATATCAATGATGAAATATTAACATTGCAACACATGCCAATACGGTCTTTTTAGTTTACTAAATTGCAATTTTAAATTTCCCGGGAGTTTCTTGTTGAAAACGTCGCGGAATGATGACGTGTACGCGTGATGTCACGGACTGCTAGGAAATATTAGCGCTGCACACACACACAGCTAAAAGTTGTCTGCTTTGACCGCATAATTACACAGTATTTTGGACATCTGTGTTGCTGAATCTTTTGCAAATTGTTCAATTAATAATGGAGAAGTCAAAGTAGAAAGATGGAGTTGGGAAGCTTTAGCCTTTAGCCACACAAACACACGGTGATTCCTCGTTTAAAATTCCAGGAGGTGAAGCTTCCCTATGGATCAGAGCAGTCAAGCAAACATGGATTCCGACCAGATGTCAACAAACAGTTTTCGGTGAGAAAATTGTGGTAAAAAGTCGCCACTTACCGGAGATCAGCTGAGCTTGTGCCGTCCATAATGCTGCCGTCGACTTCCATCAGACACTGGCCTCAAGACATCCGTGGACAAACCCCTCCGACTATCAGGTTCTAGTAAACTCACTAAAACACTAGTAACACAATAGAAAGATAAGGGATTTCCCAGAATTATCTTAGTAAATGTGTCTAAAAACATCTAAATCCGTCCCAATGCAATCGCATTGTTTTTTTTTAACTTGATTTTATTTTTTAACTTTTTTTTTCTAGTCCGTCGCTATTAATATCCTCAAACATGAATCTTTCATCGTCGCTCAAATTAATGGGGAAATTGTTGTTTTCTCGGTCCAAACAGCTCTTTTTGTTGGAGACTCCCATTAAAAACAATGTGAATATGTGAGGAGCCCCCACACTTGTGACGTCATCGTCTGTGACTTCCGGTACAGGCAGGGCTTTTCTGTTAGCGACCAAAAGTTGCAAACTTTATCGTCGATGTTTTCTACTAATTCCTTTCAGCAAAAATATGGCAATATCGCGAAATGATCAAGTATGACACATAGAATGGACCTGCTATCCCCGTTAAAATAACAAAATCTCATTTCAGTAGGCCTTTAATTGAACGGTTTAAAAGAGGAGAAAACAGGAAAAAAATGAAAATTAAACATTTTGAAACATAGATTATCTTCAATCTCGACTCTTTAAAATTCAACCGAAAAAAGAAGAGAAAAACTACCTAATTTGAATCTTTTAGAAAAAATTTTAAAAAAGAATTTATGGAACATCATTTGTAATTTTTTCTGATTAAGATTAATTTTAGAAAATTTGATTCTAAAGAGTTTCTAGATTTGCCAAAATAATTAGTAATTTCTCATTCTGTTTTTTTGTCAAAATTATGAGGGACGAGTTGTAGAAAATTGATAATAGTGTATTTATTCGAATTTATTTTCTATCTACATTTTTGTTAAAATATAATAAACACTAGCTCATTATTCTGTTGTTTAGATGCTTTGCATTAGTTTTGGATGATACCACAAATTTGGGTATCGATCCGATACCAAGTAGTTACAGGGTCATTCATTGGTCATTTTTAAAGTCCTCATGTGTCCAGGGACATGTTTCCTCCATTTGTAAACATAATATGAATTTAAAAGAAAGACATTTTTTTTTTTATGACTAAAAAAAAAAATCTATGTTATCATCATAGTATTGACTATACGCAGCTCTTGTACTAGGTATTGTAACCTATTTTTATGGTTTTGCCTCTTTGTGATGTTAAGTCGCTGTTATGCAGTATATGCCTTGAGCTCTTATTTTGAAGACGCGAAGAGCGGAAGTGGTGTCACGTTGGAGCGGAAAAAAGGTTTTCGAAAAGAGAGAAAATAAAGTGGTCCTCATGTAAAACTAGAGCCTCCGTGTTTGTTATTTAATAGTTTTATACAGTATAGGCGACTTATATAAACCATTGGTTACATTGTTGGCGGCGGTGGGATGATGGTCCCTCAAATGAAAGACATCTAATTACCGTAAAGTCCGGAGAGTCAGCTAACGTCATCTCAGTTAGCCGCAGCTAGCAACGACAAAGCTTCGTCTTGTCAGAAGGCGCAAAGACTTACAAACCCCGTTTCCATATGAGTTGGGAAATTGTGTTAGATGTAATTATAAACGGAATACAATGATTTGCAAATCCTTTTCAACCCATATTCAATTGAATGCACTACAAAGACAAGATATTTGATGTTCAAACTGATAAACTTTATTTTTTATTTTTTGCAAATAATAATTACCTTAGAATTTCATGGCTGAAACACGTGCCAAAGTAGTTGGGAAAAGGCATGTTCTCCACTGTGTTACATCACCTTTTCTTTTAACAACAATCAATAAATAATTGTGAACTGAGGAAACTAAATTTTTAAGCTTTTGAAGTGGAATTATTTCCCATTCTTCTTTTATGTAGAGCTTCAGTTGTTTAACAGTCCGGCGTCTCCGCTGTCGTATTTTACGCTTCATAATGCGCCACACATTTTTGATGGGAGACAGGTCTGGACTGCAGGCGAGCCAGTAAAGTACCCGCACTCTTTTTTTTACAAAGCCACGCTGTTGTAACACGTGCTGAATGTGGCTTGGCATTGTCTTGCTAAAATAAGCTGTGGCGTCCACGAAAAAGACAGCGCTTAGATGGCAGCATATGTTGTTCCAAAACCTGTATGTACCTTTCAGCAGATGCTGGCTTTTGAACTTTGCGTCGATAACAGTCTGGTTGGTTCGCTTCCCCTTTCGTCCAGATGACACAATGTCGAATATTTCTAAGAACAATTTGAAATGTGAAATCGACAGACCACAGAACACTTTTCCACTTTGCATCAGTCCATCTTAGATGATCTCGGACCCAGAGAAGCAGGCGGCGTTTCTGGATGTTGTTGATAAATGGCTTTCGCTTTGCATAGTAGATCTTTAACTTGCACTTACAGATGTAGCTACAAACTGTATTTAGTGACAGTGGTTTTCTGAATTGTTCCTGAGCCCATGTGGTGATATCCTTTAGAGATTGATGTCGGTTTTTGATAAAAACCGTCTGAGGGATCAAAGGTCACAGTCATTCAATGTTGGTTTCCGGCTATGCTGCTTACGTGGAGTGATTTTTTCAGATTCACTGAACCTTTTGATAATATTATAGACCGTATATTTTAAAATCCCTAAATTTCTTGCAATTGCACTTTAAGAAACGTTGTTCTTAAACTTAAACTATTTGCTGACACAGTTGTGGACAAAGGGGTTTACCTCGCCCCATCCTTTCTTGTGAAAGACTGAGCATTTTTTGGGAAGCTGTTGTTATACCCAATCATGGCCCCCACCTGTTCCCAATTAGCCTGCACACCTGAGGGATGTTCCAAATAAGCGTTTGATGAGCATTCGTCAACTTTATCAGTATTTATTGCCACCTTTCCCAACTTCTTTGTCACGCGTTGCTAGTATCAAATTCTAAAGTTAATGATTATTTACAAAAAATAAAAAGTTTATTAGTTTGAACATCAAATATGTTGTTGTTGTAGCATATTCAACTGAATATGGGTTGAAAATGATTTGCAAATCATTGTATTCCGTTTATATTTACATCTAACACAATGTCCCAACTCAAATGTAAACGGGGTTTGTATTTCATCTTGCTGTTGTCTTTTGATTTATGCGGAATAAAGGCGAGGACCCGTTGGATTATAGCTACAGAGAGCAACGTAGAGAAAGATCGTTCACTAGCAATGTAAAGATTGAACTCCCGCAGCCATTTTCCGGTGAGGAAAAACAACGTTTTCCCTGCTTGGCCAGACAATATGAAGTAGCAGGGAAAGCGCTTGTTGGAGGTACGGGCAGTAGTTTTGACTATGAACTGGTGAGGATTTTACCCACGTGGCTGACAAAGGCTGCTTTTCTTCTATGGGATAGCTTGCCAGCTGCTGTTCAGGCAGACTACGATCAGGTGAAAGAGAAATTCCAGGAGGCTTTCAGACAAAAACGTTTTTTAGACTGTTTCAGAGCAAACATCTCTGCCCGCCTCCGTGCTCCCGGAGAGAGTCTTGAAGTATATCCAGTTCAAGAGGCATTCCCAGGCTACGGGGTTATAGCGCAAAAAGAGGAGAAATTCCGCAGATTTTCTGGCTGGACTCGACCCAGCTCCGAGAGCTAAATGTCATGAGCAGGGAGCGACTGAGTTGGAGGAGGCCCTGTCCGGTAAGAGATGGCCAAAGAGGCCCTAAGGATGGACTATGTCAGCACAGAGGTACACCAACCTCCCACTGGAAGCGGTACAGTGGCCATGGTGCACTCCATATCTGATGATGGTGGTGGTTTGTATAGGACTAGGGACAGACTTACTGCTGATATGAGGAAAATGAGGATGGAAATGAAACGAATGGCAGAGGAATCTGCTGCGATCTAGTAGCTTCGATCCAGCTACTAGAAAGATGAACGGCTAGCACCTCATCCACTAAGGGGAAGTCAGTGTCAGTGTACTTGTGAGAAGCAAGGCTGTCCGTCTCACCAATGTGGTCAACAGAGTGGGCGTTCCCCTTGACCGTGGATATGAGCAGAGAGGGCGTTCACCTGCCCGTGGCTGGCGCGAGCCACGCGGAGAAGGAGAGCTGAGGGATAAACAGGACTATTGGGGCGCCTACAAAACAACCGAGCCGACTCCCCAAGTTGGCCGGGTCCAAAACCTGCTAGGAACCCCTCTAATGAGGAAACACAGAGACGGCGAGGTGTGCATTTTCTCTTCCCCAGGAGGGAAGATGAAACAAACCAGTCGGGAAAAGAGATATAGCT
The DNA here is from genome assembly GCF_033978795.1 of Nerophis ophidion. NCBI lineage: Eukaryota > Metazoa > Chordata > Actinopteri > Syngnathiformes > Syngnathidae > Nerophis > Nerophis ophidion. The sequence goes on from NC_084616.1 coordinate 59,019,128, forward strand.
GATGTTGCAGCCCCACATCAGCTACAAAACCTATGGGCACTATGGAGGGAGGGATGTTTATCCCCTCCATGAGTAATGCAATGACACCGGACAAGATAGAACAGCTAACCTCATATGTGAGGGGAAGCATTGAAGGGACTGAAATCAACATATTGATCGATTCAAGAGCAACCGAGTCATTTATCAGAGACAACATCCCCATGTCTGTTCCAGCCCTGCACAAGCGACCCTTAGCTGCGGATTTTATTGCTGCACGGGCGGTTAATGTACAGTTATTCGACACACTGTGTACTATAACAGTGACTCTGCGTCTGGAGAAGACGATGATGATGATGATGATGGATTAGATTTATATCGCGCTTTACTATTGTTAGATACTCAAAGCGCTCACAGAGAAGTGAGAACCCATCATTCATTCACACCTGGTGGTGATAAGCTACATCTGTAGCCACAGCTGCCCTGGTGTAGACTGACGGAAGCGTGGCTGCCAGTTTGCGCCTACGACCCCTCTGACCACCACCTATCATTCATTCTTCATTCATTCACCAGTGTCAGCGGCACCGGGGGCAAAGGGTGAAGTGTCTTGCCCAAAGACACAACGGCAGCGACTTGGATGTCAATAGGTGGGAAGCGAACCTGCAACCCTCAGGTTTCTTGCACGGCCGCTCTACCCACTACGCCATGCCGCCCCTTCCACTCCTGAGTGGCAAAGACCTGATTCCATTATGTTGTTCGGTCCAAGTCGCTCTCCCTCCCCCAACGTTGACCTCGGCACTCTGACCCCGTATTTCAGCGACTGTGGCACAAACCTAGGGGTAAAGTTCGACTTAGATTTTAAATTCGAAAAATAAATCAGCAGCTTCGTCCAAAAAAGCTTTTATCAATTACGCCAAATAGCGAAAGTGAAACCGCTTCTATCAGGAAATGATCTCGAGAAATTAATCCACGGCTTTATCTCGAATCGTTTGGACTACTGCAATGCCCTGTATGTAGGCATTAGCCAGGCCTCCCTCGCCCGCCTGCAGCTCGTGCAGAACTCTGCTGCCCGTCTGCTAACACAGACCCGCTGACGTGAGAACATCACCCCTATATTAGCGTCCCTTCACTGGCTCCCTGTGCATTACCGAATTAACTTTAAACTCCTCCTATTTGTTTTTAAACGTCTTAAACAACATCGCGCCAACATATTTCTCTGACCTCCTTCAGCCTTACTGCCACACCCGATCCCTAAGATCAGCCGATCAGCTGCTACTGACGGTCTATGAAACAAGGCTGAAGCTTAGAGGTGACAGAGCTTTCGCCGCTGCTGCTCCCCACCTCTGGAACGACCTACCTCTGAGTGTTAGACAAGCCTCCTCTCTTCCTGTTTTTAAATCTCTCTTAAAAACATACTTTTATTCCATGGTTTTTAACACTGAATGATACACATCCTGCAATGGCGCCCCATAATACACCTGCTGTAAAACTAGAGCCTTCGTGTTTGTTATTTCATAGTTTTATACATTATAGGCGACTTAAATAAACCTTCGGTTACAGTATCATTACAGTGTGGATGTCAGGTGGAAATCCATTCATGGCATTTTTTTACATTGAGGAGCGGCAGCTTGCTGTTAATTGTTAGCTATTGTATCCTCCTACAGTGTGCATTGAAGTATGTTTAGGTAATCATCGTCATGCGGGGATGATAATTGTAAGAAGCATATTTTATTTTTCACCATGGAGGAGAGGATTAGTGATTTAGAAGTAGCTTAAACACTGCTGACTGTGGATGGATGTTAGCCGCTAACTATCGCTTTCAGTGTTGTAGTTTCGGCTTTATCGTTAGTTTTTTTCATTCTCCCTTTTTGCCTACTGTCTGCTTGTAAGTACTCTGTGCGTGTGCATCACCGAACAGGCTCCTCTGCTCGTAAAACCAGCAATGTCGCGATGTTGTGCCATCATGCCTGTTAAAAAAACCAAAACGGTACACTTTTTTTTGAGGCAGTACCGTTTTTACTTCATTAGTACAGCGGTACTTTATTGGTACCAGTATACTGTAAAACCCTAACATACAGTATATATACACATTTATGTATAGTAAGTAATAATAATAATTAATTGTATTCATACAAGCCTGTACGTTGGAGTTCAACCCGGTGGACGAAAGGGTAGCCTCCCTCCGCCTTCGGGTGGGGGGACGGGTCCTGACTGTTGTTTGTGCTTATGCACCAAACAGCAGTTCAGAGTACCCACCCTTTTTGGGAACACTCGAGGGAGTACTGGAAAGTGCTCCCCCGGGTGATTCCCTTGTCCTACTGGGAGACTTCAACGCTCACGTTGGCAACGACAGTGAAACCTGGAGAGGCGTGATTGGGAAGAATGGCCGCCCGGATCTGAACCCGAGTGGTGTTTTGTTATTGGACTTTTGTGCTCGTCACAGTTTGTCGATAACAAACACCATGTTCAAACATAAGGGTGTCCATATGTGCACTTGGCACCAGGACACACTAGGCCGCAGTTCCATGATCGACTTTGTAGTTGTGTCATCGGATTTGCGGCCTCATGTTTTGGACACTCGGGTGAAGAGAGGGGCGGAGCTTTCTACCGATCACCACCTGGTGGTGAGTTGGCTGCGATGGTGGGGGAGGATGCCGGACAGACCTGGGTCCTTTTGGCTCATAGGACTCCGGAGGCAGTGGACAGGTACCGACAGGCCAAGCGGTGTGAAGCTTCAGCGGTCGCGGAGGCAAAAACTCGGACATGGGAAGAGTTCGGGGAAGCCATGGAAAACGACTTCCGGACGGCTTCGAAGCGATTCTAGACCACCACCCGCCGCCTCAGGAAGGGGAAGCAGTGCACTATCAACACCGTGTATGGTGCGGATGGTGTTCTGCTGACCTCGACCGCGGATGTTGTGGATAGGTGGAAGGAATACTTCGAAGACCTCCTCAATCCCACCAACACGTCTTCCTATGAGGAAGCAGTGCCTGGGGAATCAGTGGTGGACTCTCCTATTTCTGGGGCTGAGTTCGCTGAGGTAGTTAAAAAGCTCCTCGGTGGCAAGGCCCCAGGGGTGGATGAGATCCGCCTGGAGTTCCTTAAGGCTCTGGATGCTGTGGGGCTGTCTTGGTTGACAAGACTTTGCAGCATCGCGTGGACATCGGGGGCGGTACCTCTGGATTGGCAGGCCGGGGTGGTGGTTCCTCTCTTTAAGAAGGGGGACCGGAGGGTGTGTTCCAACTATCGTGGGATCACACTCCTCAGCCTTCCCGGTAAGGTTTATTCAGGTGTACTGGAGAGGAGGCTACGTCGGATAGTCGAACCTCGGATTCAGGAGGAACAGTGTGGTTTTCGTCCTGGTCGTGGAACTGTGGACCAGCTCTATACTCTCGGCAGGGTTCTTGAGGGTGCATGGGAGTTTGCCCAACCAGCCTACATGTGCTTTGTGGACTTGGAGAAGGCATTCGACCGTGTCCCTCGGGAAGTCCTGTGGGGAGTGCTCAGAGAGTATGGGGTATCGGACTGTCTTATTGTGGCGGTCCGTTCCCTGTACGATCAGTGCCAGAGCTTGGTTCGCATTGCCGGCAGTAAGTCGAACACATTTCCAGTGAGGGTTGGACTCCGCCAAGGCTGTCCTTTGTCACCGATTCTGTTCATAACTTTTATGGACAGAATTTCTAGGCGCAGTCAAGGCGTTGAGGGGTTCCGGTTTGGTAACCGCAGGATTAGGTCTCTGCTTTTTGCAGATGATGTGGTCCTGATGGCTTCATCTGACCGGGATCTTCAGCTCTCGCTGGATCGGTTCGCAGCCGAGTGTGAAGCGACCGGAATGAGAATCAGCACCTCCAAGTCCGAGTCTATGGTTCTCGCCCGGAAAAGGGTGGAGTGCCATCTCCGGGTTGGGGAGGAGACCCTGCCCCAAGTGGAGGAGTTCAAGTACCTAGGAGTCTTGTTCACGAGTGAGGGAAGAGTGGATCGTGAGATCGACAGGCGGATCGGTGCGGCGTCTTCAGTAATGCGGACGTTGTACCGATCCGTTGTGGTGAAGAAGGAGCTGAGCCGGAAGGCAAAGCTCTCAATTTACCGGTCGATCTACGTTCCCATCCTCACCTATGGTCATGAGCTTTGGGTCATGACCGAAAGGATAAGATCACGGGTACAAGCGGCCGAAATGAGTTTCCTCCGCCGGGTGGCGGGGCTCTCCGTTAGTGATAGGGTGAGAAGCTCTGCCATCCGGGAGGAACTCAAAGTAAAGCCGCTGCTCCTTCACATCGAGAGGAGCCAGATGAGGTGGTTCGGGCATCTGGTCAGGATGCCACCCGAACGCCTCCCTAGGGAGGTGTTTAGGGCACGTCTAACCGGTAGGAGGCCACGGGGAAGACCCAGGACACGTTGGGAAGACTATGTCTCACGGCTGGCCTGGGAACGCCTCGGGATCCCACGGGAAGAGCTAGACGAAGTGGCTGGGGAGAGGGAAGTCTGGGCTTCCCTGCTTAGGCTGTTGCCCCCGCGACCCGACCTCGGATAAGCGGAAGATGATGGATGGATGGATGTATTCATACAGTCCTTTTAAAAGTCACTCAAAGAAACTTACACATAATGAATGTATGTGTTGGTCATCAAAGCACATATCAATCAATCAATGTTTATTTATATGGCCCTAAATCACAAATGTCTCAAAGGACTGTACAAACCACTACTACTACGACATCCTCAGAAGAACCCACATAAGGGCAAGGAAAACTCACACCCAGTGGGACGCCAGTGACAATGATGACTATGAGAAACCTTGGAGAGGACCTCAAATGTGGGCAATCCCCCCCCCCCTCCTCTCTAGGGGACCGAAAGCAATGGATGTCGAGCGGGTCTAACATGATACTGTGAAAGTTCAATCCATAGTGGCTCCAACACAGCCGCGAGAGTTCAGTTCAAAGTGGATCCAAGACAGCAGCGAGCGTCCCATCCACAGGAAACCATCCCAAGCGGAGGCGGATCAGCATCGTAGAGATGTCCCCAACCGATACACAGGCGATCGGTCCATCCTGGGTCCCGACGAGCGGTCCATCCTGGGTTTTGACTCTGGACAGCCAGTACTTCATCCATGGTTATCGGACCAGACCCCCCTCCACAAGGGAGGGGGAGACAGAGGAGAAAAAGAAAAGAAGCGGCAGATCAACTGGTCTAAAAAGGAGGTCTATTTAAAGGCTAGAGTATACAAATGAGTTTTAAGGTGAGACTTAAATGCTTCTACTGAGGTAGCATCTCGAACTGTTACCGGGAGGGCATTCCAGAGTACTGGAGCCCGAACGGAAAACGCTCTATAGCCCGCAGACTTTTTTTGGGCTTTAGGAATCATACATACAGTATAATATTTAAACAACCAGCATAAACATAAAATGGACAAAAAGAAAAACAACTTTGTTTTATGAGATTGTATTGGTGGGTTTTTAATAGTTTTTTTTAACATTGTGGATTATGACATGAAAAGGAAAGGGCGAGAGAAGAAAGGAGGGGATAATTCCAGAGGGTGGGGGAGAAGGTACGGTCCCCCTAGGTTTTTTGGTGTTGGGTTCTATGAGGAATGGACAGCAGAGGATTGTTGGTGAAGATTTCAAACAGAAATGTGAGGATGTCTGAAAGGTAGAAGAGGGCCAGTTTGTGGACTGTTTTATGGTCAGGAGAAGGATTTTGAACTCGATGTGCTGCGGGATGGGTAGCCTATGAAGTTCTTGCAGGACAGGGTAGATGTGGTCATAGCAACAGGAGTGAGTGAGGAGGCGTGCAGCCAAGTTTTGGATAAGTTGAAGTTTATGGAAGACTTTGGAAGAATAACCCTAAAGGATGATGTTGCAGTCATCCAGTCTGCAGGTGATGAATGCATTAATGAGTGTTTTAGCGGTCGAGAAAGAGAGGATGGGTCGGAGATGGGCAATGCTTTTGAGGTGGAAGCAGGCTATTTTAGTCTTGTGTTTGATATAATTGTCAAATGAAAAGTTATTATCCAAGATGAGGCCAAGTTTCTGGTTGTGCGTGGAGGGGAAACAGGGTTAAGTTATTTAAGGATATGTTGAAATATTTGACAAAATTGGTGAGATATTTTGGAACAATGATTGCCATCCCAAAAGGGACAAGCGGTAGAAAATGGATGGATGGATGGATAGAATTATGACATCTGTTTTGCTGTAATTGAGTTTGAGAAAGCTATCGTTCATCCAGATGTTTATGTCAGTGAGGCAGTTGGTGAGGGGGGGGTGGCAAGGGTGATGGCCCGAATTGAAATGTAGCTCTGAAGGTCGTCAGCATAACAATGATAGTTGAGGCGGTATTGACGTATTATTTGTGCAAGTGGTAGTATGTACAGAGTGAAGAGGAGATGGCCAAGTACCGAATCTTGGGAAACACCTTGGGACAGGCGATAGATGGATGATTTGCAGTTATTGATGGGTATGAATTGCTGTCTTTTAGTCCGGCATGATTTAAACCAGGAGAGTGCAGTGCCAGTGATGATGAAGGAAATTTCCAGGCGGGAGAGAAGGATGGAGTGAATCGTAGAGTCTAAAGCTGCGGTTAAATTCAGAAGAATGAGATTGACGTGGCCTGAGTCAAATGCGAGGAAGAGAACATTTGTAACTCCAATGAAGGCTGTTTCAGTGCTGTGATGAAACGGAAATCAGAATGAAATTGATCGGGGAGATTATTGATGTTGAGGTGAGTTGTTGTTTGCCCTGCACATTCCAACATTTTTGACAGAAAAGGGAGGTTGGAGATGGGTGTGACTGAGGCAGTTTTGAATTAAGGAGGAACAACACCAAAGGTACCAAGGGAAGAGGTTTTTATATCAGTAATAAGTCGGGTGATGGACGAGAGACCGTCTTTTACAAGTGATGTCGGGGTAGGATCAAGTAGACGTGGAGTTTTTTGGATTTATTTATATGATTAACTGTATCAGTTTGGGACATTGGTAGGACATGTGTTAGAGGCTGAGCTTTGAGGATAGGGGGAACATTTGGTACATCATTAAGGGTGATAGTGGGGGTCAAGGTGGTGTCGATGGTTTTGATTTTGGATTGAAAGAATGACAGGAATGAATTACATTGAATTACGGGGAGTTGTCGATGGGTTTGAGGAGATGGTATATTGTACTGAACAGAGTCCGCGGGTTGGAGGAGTTAGAAGGGATAAGATTGGAATAGTAAGTGGACCAGCCTGTGTTGAAAGGCAGTTTTGTATGTTTAGATGAAGTCTCTATATGCTTGCTGGTGAACAGTGAGGTGAGTTTTGCCGGTAGTCTTTCAAATTGTCTTTTGTAGATTGTCCTTTTCCGCAGCTCAGGAGTGTACCAGGGGAGGCCGAGTGAGCGAGGCAGATGCTTTTGGATTTTAAGGGGGCCAGGGTGTCAAGGTAGGTGAACAGTGTTTCGTTATAGTAAATGGTGAGTTCAGATGGGTTGTTGGACCAGGGAGGAGGAGAGGATGATAGAAATGAATTGAGTTGGGGAGAGAGGGCGGATGACAAGATGGATTTGATATTCCGAAAAGTTATTATCCCCTTTAGATTTGGAGATGGGGACTGGAATATAGTGATGGCCAGGTGATCAGAAATGAGGAGATTCTGACTGGAGTGTTGATGGAGGGTAAGTCCAGAGGAGCAGACGAGATCCAGGATGTGTTCGTGGATGTGGGTGGAAAAATTGACGTGCTGAATGATATTACAAACCCCGTTTCCATATGAGTTGGGAAATTGTGTTAGATGTAAATATAAACGGAATACAATGATTTGCAAATCCTTTTCAATCCATATTCAGTTGAATGCACTACAAATACAAGATATTTGATGTTCAAACTCATAAACTTTATTTTTGTTTTGCAAATAATAATTAACTTAGAATATCATGGCTACAACATGTGTCAAAGTAGTTGGGAAAGGGCATGTTAACCACTGTGTTACATCACCTTTTCTTTTAACAACACTCAATAAATGTTTAGGAACTGAGGAAACTAATTGTTGAAGATTTGAAAGTGGAATATTTTCTCATTCTTGTTTTATGTAGAACTTTAGTCGTTCAACAGTCCGGGTGTCTACTGTCGTATTTTACGCTTCATAATGCGCCACACATTTTCGATTGGAGACAAGTCCGGACTGCAGGCAGGCCAGGAAAGTACCCGCACTCTTTTACTCCGAAACCACCCTGTTGTAACACGAGGCTTGGCATTGTCTTGCTGGAATAAGCAGGGGCGTCCATGATAACGTTGCTTGGATGACAACATATGTTGCTCCAAAACCTGTATGGACCATTCAGCATTAATGGTGCCTTCACAGATGTGTAAGTTACCCATGCCACTAATACACCCCCATACCATCACAGATGCTGGCTTTTGAACTTTGCGCCTATAACAATCCGGATGGTTATTTTCCTCTTTGTTCCTGAGGACACCACGTCCACAGTTTCCAAATATAATTTGAAATTTGGACTCGTCAGACCACAGAACACCTTTCCTCTTTGCATCAGTCCATCTTAGATGAGCTCGGGCCCAGCAAAGCCACCGGCGTTCCTGGGTGTTGTTGATAAATGGGGTTTGCTTTGCATAGCAGAGTTTTAACTTGCACTTACAGATGTAGCAACCAACTGTAGTTACTGACAGTGGTTATATGAAGTGTTCCTGAGCCCATGTGGTGATATCCTTTACACACTGATGTCAGTTTTTGATGCAGTACCGCCTGAGGGCTCAAAGGTCCGTAATATCATCGCTTACGTGCAGTGATTTCTCCAGATTCTCTGAACCTTTTGATGATTTTACGGACCGTAGATGGTAAAATCCCTAAATTCCTTGCAATAGCTCGTTAAGAAATGTTATTTCTGAAACTGTTCGGCAATTTGCTTACAAATTGGTGACCCCTCGCTCCATCCTTGTTTGTGAATTACTTAGCATTTCATGGAAGCTGCTTTTATATCCAATCGTGGCACCCAACTGTTCCCAATTAGCCTGTACACCTGTGGGATGTTCCAAATAAGTGTTTCATGAGCATTTCTCAACTTTATCAGTATTTTTTGCCCCCTTTCCCAACTTCTTTGTCACTTGTTGCTGGCTTCAAATTTTAAAGTTAATGATTGTTTGCAAAAAAAAAATGTTTATCAGTTTGAACATCAAATATGTTGTCTTTGTAGCATATTCAACTGAGTATGGGTTAAAAATTATTTGCAAATCATTGTATTCCGTTTATATTTACATCCAACACAATTTCCCAACTCATATGGAAACGGGGTTTGTAAAATCAATTTAGAACCGGAGATTTCACCAAACCGTTGTAACAGGCTGAGGATTAATGGAATTACAGACTCTGCATTGGACACAAAGGAGAAGGTCGTCAGCATCAAGGGACAATTTATGTTCTATGTTTCCTCCATTCATGCCCATTATGGAGTGATTAGACCTAATGGCTAAAGCTAGGGGTTCGATAGCCAGGCCAAAAAGAAGGCGACTGAGGGGGCATCCCTGGCGAGTTTCACGATGTAAATCAAAAGGACTTGAATACAAATTATTAGTCAGAATCATAGCAGAAGGGCTGGAATATAAAAATGTTATCCATGTGATAAATGTTTCCCCGAATCCAAATTTTGCCAGCGTTTCAAAGAGGTACTCTCATTCTACTCTATCAAATGTTTTCTCTGCATCCATGGAGAGAAGACATTCTTAAGCAGCTTGACAAGGAGTATACAGTATGTTAAACAATTGTCAGGTATTAAAAAAGGAACGTCCATGCTTAACAAAACCTGTCTGGTCTGGGGATATTAAACTGGGTAAAATGTTTTCCAAACGACAAGTCAATACTTTGGCCAATATTTTATAGTTGTGAGGCTTGTGTGGCATTGTGATGCCGGATTGGTTCTTCCAGGGATGCGTCGAAGGTAAGATATAAATGGATTTATTGAAGTAATAAAAGGCTAGGAACAAAAACACAGGAGCTAAGGAAAAAGGCAAACAAAAGACGCTAGCGTGAAAGCTAGGATAAACCACTAGGAAACTAAAACTTGCGCGTAGGCACAAAAGAGAATACAAACAACTAGCGTGAAAGCTAGGAATAAAATAAACGTAGCATGAGAGCTAACGATAGAGATTATGAACAAACAAGACATCACTGTTGCACGAGGGCAAATTAGAGTCCCAGATAGAATAAACAGAAGAGGCTGGCTTATAAAGGGTGGTGATTACAAGAACAGGTGTGCGAGAACCGAGACTAGCAGGTGGAAATTATAAGTGACAATGGAAATGAACAAAACAGGAAGTAAACGGGTAAGAACGGAGAATGAAAACACAGATGGAAAAATAAACAACAACATGTGAAGATCAGAGAAACGGATCGTAACAATAGTCAGTATTTAACAAAGATATGGGTCTACAGGATCCACAGTCTAAGGGATCCTTGCTCTTTTTTGCCACTAATGTTATACATGCCTGATTTAGGGTGGTTGGAAAAGATCCCGCTTGTAGTGATTCTGAGTACATTGCTGCCAACATAGGAGCTAACTGTGTAGAGAATTTCAGATAAAATTCACACGGCAGACCATCCAGATCAGGTGAATTTCTAGTTTGTAGAGACTAAATGGCTTCCAATATTTCTTGTTGTGTTACTGGCTTATTTAGATTCAAGACCTGATCTGGTGGCACGGATGGGATATGTAGATCCTTAAAAAAAGTCCTGTATGGCATTTGGGTTGGAGGGGCTGTTGGACTCATACAGTTTACAATAGTAATCTTTAAAAATGTTATTTATTTCCTGTTGGTCTGTAGTGACCCTACCATCCTGAGAAAGCACCCCATTGATAATTTGTTTATCTTTTGCCCCATTCAATTGTCCGGCCGGAATTTCCCCTGCCTTCTCACCATATTCATACAGAGCACTCCTATTCCTGAGCAGAAGATTTTCAATGAAAGCTGATGAAATGAGGTCATATTCTGCTTTAAATTTCAGGCGCTCTTTATACAAGTCAGGAGATGGAAATTGTGCATATCCATCCATCCATCCATTTTCTACCGCTTATTCCCTTTCGGGGTCGCGGGGGGCGCTGGCGCCTATCTCAGCTACATATTATATCAATTTCAGCTATTTGCTTGTCCAGACTTAGTTGTTTTGCTTCAAAGTTTTTTCTTTTTTTTAGCCATAAGAGATATTATGTGCCCTCTTATGTAGGCCTTAAGGGCCTCCCAGACAGTTGCAACTGAAACATCTGTGGTCATGTTTATTTCCCCCCAAAAATACATTTTTTCTGATAAAACAAACTACAAAGTTCCCATCTGCTAATAATAGAGAATTAAACCTCCAATTTCTTGTAATTGTCCTTGATTCGGGCACATTCAGCTTCAATAAAAAGGGGGGCTTGGTCAGATTTTAATATGGTTTGATACTCACAATAACTTATGTAGGGAGTTGATTTATTATCGGTAAAAAAATTGTCAATTCTGCTATATATGTGTGTGAACGGCTTCCTGCAGCTATCGTGTGGGTTGCATTGATCATTGACGAAGGGCATCGCTTTGCACAGGTTTGATTCTTTATTTTTGCAAACAAAGTAGCTCGCAGTGTCAGTGGGTCGCTCTTTCAGTGCCTCCTTCTCTGCTAGTGCCGGTCTCCTTTTCAGTCGCCCGTCTTCCTGTGCTGGTCTTTGTCGCTCCGTGGCTCTCCGTGGTTCTCGCTCATCTGATCGCTCGTCTGGTCTTTCGTCCGGTTGTTCGTTTCTTTCCTTCTACTTCTGCTCCGATTGATCCTCCTTTTCCCCTTTTATACAGAAAGAAGAAGATGCACAGATTGAGAGCAGGTGTGTGTTTTACGCACCTGGCTCCGATTGCTGCAGCGTCGCTCCAGGCGCGCCCCGCCTCTCCGCTCCCCCGCACATTCCGCCTCCTGGCCGCCATCTTGAGTAGGACCACGGTCTGTCCTACCCTGCTGTCAGCCCGTCGGCTCCGCCTCTCCACAGTGTGGTGCACTTGCGAGAAGAAGGAGTATTCCCTACTTTTTGGATGCAAAAAACACCATCATATATCGGATATGCCAAATTGTGAAAGAACAGTTTGCATATAGAAAACTGATTTGGATGTTACATAACCTTTTCTGGCTGATGATCTGTCCATCTCAGGTTCTAAACAAAAATTTAAATCACCTCCAGTAATTAGCTGGTGAGAGTTTGGATCTGGAAGTAATTTGATGAGATGATCAAAAAATTGGGCATCATCAAAATTCGGAGTATACAGTATACATTAGCCAGTACAACCTTGGTGTTATAGAGTTGGCCAGGAACTCTAATATAACGTCCATTTGAGTCTGCAATAGTGTCAGAGGGGGTAAAAGATATATCCTTATTTATCAATATGGCAACGCCTCTCGCCTTAGCCTGAAAAGTAGAATGGAAGAGCTGTCCCACCCACCCACATTTTAAACGAGAGTGATCTGACCTTCGAAGGTGGGTTTCCTGCAGAAAGGCAATTCCCGTCCTCAGATGCTTGAGGTGTAGTGGTGTTTTTTTTCCTATTTACTGGGTGATTCAGGCCCTTGACATTCCAACTAACAAAGTTGTCACAGTTCATGCTGCTTTTATGTGTGATATGGAAAAAGAGTTAAACATCAAACAGGTTATACAGTGCCTATTAAGTTTAAACCAGGTACTCAGGGAATAATGAACAGCCTTTATGCTTTGAGTGACAGATTAAACAAAAACAACCTCCCCCCATCTCTAAGGTGGATTGAGCCATTAAAACAAACAGCACACTTTCCCTAACCAACTTAAAGACTTCCAGATTACTTCTTATCCTAAAAAAAAGATCACAAAAAACTTCTGCTCACCCATATTATTTATATTGATTGATTGATTGATTGATTGATACTTTTAATAGTAGATTGCACAGTTCAGTACATATTCCGTATAATAAGTACCCCTCCTGATACCAGGAAAATAACTAAATACAGAGAAATACCTTAGTTGCAAACAGAATAGAACAAAGTAAACTATTAAATGTATATCAAATAAATAAATAAATACATAAAATAAAATAAAATGAAAAAATAAAAAACAGAAAAGATATAAATACAATTCAATAGTTATTCTTGTTACATTTGCAAAGCTGGCATGTAAGTAAAACATTTAGATAAGCAGCATTTCAAAATTGAAATAGAAACATTTCACTATACTGTCTAAACCCTCACAACTTGAACCAACATGCAATTTGTGGACCCTATGGGGAAGTATAGATGAGAAAAATAGATGAATAAATAAATAAATGAATAACCTGGTAGAGACAAAGCCCTACACAATTATTCATTTTCAAAAAAAAAAAAAAAAGAAGGGATACGATTAAAATGAAAAAATAAGAAATGGCTCCTTTATACACATACATCTCATATGAGGTAGGACAGTAAAGCGAAAATAATAAATTATAAGCTTAAATGAATGTACTACATGCTGCTGAAACTTTACAAACTTCTATCTAGACCAATATAGAAGCTAGCTATAAACAATCCAGTATTGTTTACTCATCCAAACATGTATTAGGTGAAACACAGTGAAAGGGAGTAAGAGAAAAAAATTAAAATAAATAAATAAAATAAAATCCCCCCTCATATTTGGTCTAGCTCAGTGGTTCTTAACCTGGGTTCGATCGAACCCTAGGGGTTCAGTGAGTCGGCCTCAGGGGTTCGACGGAGCCTTCGACGTGGAGGTGAAGACAAACCCGACTCATCGCGTAAATAAAAACTTCTCCCTATCGCCTCATTATGTATACCCTCCAAACAATGTTTCCTTTAATGTTCCATCTGATTTGCAGGTGTGTAGTTAGTTGTGAGTTCATGCACTGAGTTGGTTTTGTTCTTTGAACAAGGTGATGTTAATGCACGATTCGTTGTGTGCACCAATAAAAAAACATATAACATTGCCTTGAATTTGAAAAAAATAAAAATATTTTTCCCTAAAGAAGGGTTCGGTGAATGCTCATATGAAACTGGTGGGGTTCGGTACCTCCAACAAGGTTAAGAACCACTGGTCTAGATGAATTATATTATTACAGCATGGCAACAACAACAGAGGTATAGATTGAAGTAGAAAATATAACGTGTAACATGATTAAACAGCCCAGATGTTAAACTCACTGTCACTCATAAACAAACTTTGTTGGCGAGACCGTTATGAAGAGTCTTTATACGCCTTGATGTAGTTATCTGCCTCGGCTACTGATCCGAGCCAAACGCGGCTACTGTCCGTCCGTAGAGTAGCGAGGGTTTGAGTCCCATCTTGTACAAAGACGCCATCACAGTCTAGTAAGCCCTCCGCTGATTCACTACCTCTGGAAAGTAGTCCTCGTACACTCTGAACGCGTGCCCATGGTATTGCAGCGTACCCCTCTTCCTAGCCTCCCGGATCAGCAGGTCTTTACTGTGGAAGCGATGAAAAGAAAGCAGGATAGGTCGGGGTTTGTCCCTGTGTCCCGGCTTAGGAGCCAGGCTGCGATGAGCGCGGTCCAGCGCAGGTGGAGAGGCGAATACTTCCTCACCAAGTACTTCTTTCAGCAACAGGGAGAAAAACTTGGTAGGTTGCGGGTCTTCTATCCCTTCAGGTAAGCCAACGAGCCGGGCATTATTCCGCCTGCTCCGTCCCTCCTGGGCGGTTATCTTAGCTTTTAGCTTCTTTTTGTCGGCTTGTAGCATATCACAAATATCCTCCAACTGCTCCAACCGCTGATGTAGGGATTCAGCATTTTCCTCCAAAAGAGGTCAGTCTGTAGTTATGACTGTTGACCGTCTCTTGAAGTCCGTCCGGCTTATCGTTCACCTTGCTAAAGGACGTTTTGAGCTCACTTACCAAGGTTGATCTGTGATCCGATAGTATAGCAATCAGCTCAGATTTGTTAACGGCTGCAGCAACGGCCTCTGCCTTCTCTTGCGATTTTTGGGATTTGGGAGACATTGTCGGTCATGAAGCGTGTTGTTATGCGCCGTAGTGGTCAAAACAAAGTTAACAGCAGTTAAATGCTCATGAAATACAGGTGGGGTACATGTTAAAGGGAAGAGTAAAGTGGGAGCTAGAGGCTAACACGTCTTCACGCCATGCGTCCTCAAACGTAAGTCTATTCTAATTTATTTTATGCTTAAATCTACTATGTTCACATTGGTTAAGATTGTAGTTATGTTACCTTTACTTCAGCTGTTATGGTGTAATTTGTTTGACAATTGTTTCGATATATTATAATTGTAATATTTGATCGATGATAAATGAATGTGTTGTGGCAGTTGTGGATGTGGCGGTTAAGGAAACACGTGGTTGCTTTTCCAAACACGTTTTTAATCGTGAACAGCCAACAAAAGAATGCTAACAGGAAGTGCTTTAAGTTTAATAAAAACATGGAGACAACGTGTAAGTTAATTGCGGCTCCTGAGCTAAAATTAGTTTGACACCCCTGATCTATACTGAAGGGATTGTCATATACATCTGATTTATAACACTAAAATACTTATGAAATTAGCAAGTAAAAAGCTGTTAGCAGGGGCGGAGCTAGAGGGGAGGCCGGGGTAGCACTGGACCCCCCTGAAATTTGATTCGACCCCCCAGGTGCCACCCCAGATGATTGACATATCGCGGCACCACACGTCTTGTCGGAAGGAGCCAGTTGCATTTTTAAATCAGTGAAGCCTATTGACTGCTAAGTCCCTCCTGTACAGTAGTTGGCGCTATGTACCACAAAGCTTTGCGAGCCACGTTCATTAGGGGAGAAGAGGAAGAATCGCCACTGAAGAAGACGAAGATTTGAACTGGAGTCGGTTATCGTTGCAGGAGACCGGAGAGCCGGAGATCAACGAAGTTACAAAGAAAAAGAAGGATAACCTTCTCGTCGTAAAGTAAGTTTTACGGTGGTGTCCTAATGAGTCACTGTTTAAAATAACTTTTGTAGATAGAAGTTTTTTTTTTCTACAAGCAGAGAGCCACGGCATCAAGCAAACGTTAACGTTACATCTCATGGCGTCTTGCTTCCAACAGCCGCTAACGTCTCGTTTAATTCATTTGGGTCGCTATTTATATTTACGTGTTTCGCCAATGATTCTAGAGCATTGAACCTAGCGGAGAATCAGCCAGCCAGCTAGCTGTTTCATGCTCTGTTGTAACGTAACGTTCACATGGTAGTTAGCCTGCTGCCAACTAACTGAAAAGTCTGAATAATAAACTTAGGTCTACAGTGGTTTTTTTGCCCTGACATGTTTTAGGCTTGAAGTGGAGATTTAATTACACTATGTGATTGTAAGTGATGCCAGGAGTAACGTTAACAAGACTGGCTTATTTTTTCATCGGGTCAGTTGAGAATGAAAAGGCAGGGGGAGAAGATTTATGACCTCTTTTTAAAAAGAAGCAAGTCAGGGTCAGGAAAAGATGAGGCAGACAAACAGCCAGGATTCAGGTCTGCCAGCAGTCCTGGCAGCTCCCATCCTGGGACGAGTCAGGAGGAGAGAGAATGTGATGCACACAGCCCATCATCACCAGGTCGGAGCATAGAAGCAGTCACATGCTCACTTAAGTAATTTTAAGTTACAGGGTTCCTACGCTAGTATGGAAAGTTTGGAATTTCTACATTTCCAGGTCTGTAGTAATATGGAAGACGGAAACAATTGTATGGAAATATATTTATAATTATCTGGGTTATCTTAAGATTTGTGGGTTAATTATTTTGCACACACTACCTATCTACAATCTTCTGGAAATAATTTGGTGACTTAAGGGCATACAAATTCAATAATGATAACAAATGATTTCCATGATGAATTGCATAATCTATTCACATGATATACTCATCTCAAATGTCACAAATTATTGGACTCTTTTTTAGATAATTTTTTTTACTGAGGAGTCTGGGATTTAGGGTCTGGAAATTTCAAATGTGTAGGAACCCTTAAGTTTATTTTTAGATATTTTGAAGTGTTGGTTACTGATGTGTATTGTTTTTTGATGGTGGTTGTATCTTAATTTTGCTTACACTAATATTTTCATTTTTACAAAGAGGTTTTCCATGAGATATTCAGACTTTGCAAAATTGCTGTTGTTACTCCAGTCAGCACTGCTTCCTGTGAGAGAAGCTTCTCTGCTTTAAAACTGATTAAAACTCATCTCAGAACCACAATGGCTGATGACAGGTTAAGTCACCTTGGAACTCTCAGTATTGAGTCAAGGAGGGCACGTGCCCTCAACATGGATGACTTTGTGAAACATTTTGCGGCTTCTCACCATAACCAAAGGATTATGCTTTTCTAAACCTTTTCTGAGAAAGAGAGAAAGAGAGAGAGAGAGAGAGAGAGAGAGAGAGAGAGAGAGAGAGAGAGAGAGAGAGGCAGAATTATGAATGTGTTGGTGCATTTTCACCATCTTTGTAAAAAATAGTTGTTATTATTAATTATTAGTTCTTGAAAAATTGTTGCCAAATTGTGTTTTGCATTTTCTGCATTGTTAATAAACTGCAAATTATATATACATAAATCTCATCTCCTGTGTGATTTCAACATTTGACACTCCGATTGCAATTGATAAGTCAAGAAAAAAATTCATTGTTATAGTCTGTGGACCCCCTGAAATAGCCTTGGCCACCCCCTGGCCACCCCCTGGCCACCCCAAGGATAAAAGTCTGGCTCCGCCACTGGCTGTTAGATAACCTGTGCGTATTTTATTTTTCATTTATTAGTGTCTGTAGAGTCTGCTTATCCATCCATTTTCTTCTGCTTGTCCCTGTTGGGGTCGTGGGGGTGGTTGGAGCCTATCCCATCTGCACTTGGGGGGAAGGCGGAGTACACCCTGGACAAGTCGCCACCTCGTCGCAGGGCCAACACAGATAGGCAGACAACATTCACACTCACATTCACACACTAGCGCCAATTTAGTGTTGCCAATCAGCCTATCCCCAGATGCATTTAAAGTTCATCATGAAGCAAAACAAAAGCGCTTTTTTGTAAGAAAGAACAAACAAAAAAACAACAATTTAGTAATCTCTGCAGGGAAAAATGTGGTTAAAACACACACATACAGACTTTGGGTTATGTGCTGGTTATGTCTTTCACATTACAAAATACTGATATGGGCAGCATAAAACACAGTTTTAAAAAGGACAACAAAAAATGGAGGTATGGTACTACAATAGCAGTAGTGAATTATTTTTACACACTACTTGTATCAATAATCAAAAGACTGTGTTCTAAATTTCTGACAGAGTGAGCCACAGTGAGGGTATTACTATAACATGTCAAAGTATTCCATCAAAGCTCTTAATTGGAAGATGTCCTTGAGTGAGAATGTGGTGGATTTGTATTCACACTAAGACCGTCCACCACATTAATCAAATCTCTGCATGACAAAATAGAGTCCTAATTAAGTCATTTGGGATATCATCCCTGTGCTACGTAGTCCATTATCAATAAAGTTCCTAACAGTACATTCATTTAATCATAGGTCACGGGTGTAATGTACATGTATGTATTACATTTGCTGTTTGGCGTTGACATAATTTTTCGTTTGGCATTTAGAATTGTATCTACATCAGTTCACAACTATAAACTGGTACCTTGAGGGGATTTGGAAAGACCAAAATGACATTGTGATTTTTTTTTTTAAAACTACTTATATTCTAACTAGCTGTGACAAGTACACAATTTTGAAGAGAAAAGAGGCCTGCTAGGCTTACACAAATAATCCCATAAACACTGTGTGGACAATGTCCTTTTCAACTGATGAGTCTGTGAGAAATTCGAATAATTCAAATGTCACTGAATAACAAGGTGGGTTGGATTTCATGGTCAACCGGCTGCTGTAATTGCCAGAAGACATGACAGTGACAGAGTTCTAAATACTTTCTGCCTTTCTGTGTCTGTAAAAAGGGCAATTATGTTTTACCTACTGAGTTATTGTCATACATTCGGCTTTTAGACATTGTCAACACAACAAAAGATATGACGGTCGCCGGAGGAAAAACAGAAAACCACAAATACACCAGAAAACACATGCATGAAGAGAAAGGTTGCGATCACATAAACACATCGGTAATAAAAAAAATACAACATTTTAATGAAAGTCATTTTCTATATTTAATACATGTTGTTTTTCTATTCTGTACAAAGTTACTCTAACAATTTTTGAGAGACCCGATCTTACTGCATTTAACACGGGTCATACTAACAGTGTGTCATGTCTGGGATCTGTTTTGCTTAAGTTATGTCCTGTTTGGTTTTTGGACTCTTTTTAGTTCCTGCTTTTTCACTCCCTTGTTTCCATGGTTACCCATTAGTTTCACATGTCATGTCACGCACCTGATTTGTTTTGACTCACGCACCTGTTTAATCACTACAGTATTATTTAAGCCACAGTTGGCAGGTGGTCAGCCTGACGACATCACACTTGATCACCTTCTTTCTACTCACCCCCTACGCACCTTGTAATCCATGCCGATGAACTATGCTGCTTTTTTCATACTCTTTTCTCGGTCACAGTAAATGTTTTTGTTTTGGTTGTTCATAGTTCTGCCATTGTGCAAGTTTTATGATTGTTCATAGTTCTGCCATTGTGCAAGTTTTAGTTTATGTCCAGAGTTTTGCCTTAGTGCAAGTTTTAGTTTTTATAGCCAAGTTTGTTTTTCGCCTTGTGTGCGCCTTTTGTTTGTTTCTTTTATAGTATAAATAAAAGATATCTTTACCTTCACGCTGTGTCCCCTCCAATGGCTTTGCACCACAAGAAAACAATCCCCACCAAAGTCCACGTCATGACAGATGTCGCCAGCTACAAACAAGTTTTCCCGCAAAGTTGGACGAGGCATGTTGGGAGGTGCTGCGCGCCATGGAAGACGAGACGCTGCGCTATTCCCCCATGGAGCGCAGAGATCTCGTGTGGGGTCCGACCGGCAAGCTGGTGCCGATCGGCTCCATGTAGCTCTGTCACCACAGTCCCGGAAGCACCGCTCAAAACGAAGGACGTCAGGGAAGGCTTCCGCGAGTGGACAGGACGCGTCGCTCACGCAAGCTCCTCCACCCCGGGCGGAAACAGACTACAGCCTGCTTGTAGTGCTTGTAGTTTGTCCATGTTGAGCTTCCTAACAAATGTGCACAGTTTGAGAGAAAGCCAAAGGTCAAACAGTGACAGTGTGGGGTCAAACTGTCACAGGGCCACATCCTCCTGCCTCCTCCTTAACCATATTAAAACAAAAAATATGTTTCTTTCCCCATCTTTTTTCCATTTACATACATTTTAAAAAAGCTCCAAGGAGCCACTAGGGCGGCGCTAAAGAGCCGCATTCAGCTCTCGAGAAGCGGGTTGCCGACCCCCGACCTACGCCAATGGAATATTTATCTAATGTTGTGAAATGTGTGGCTGATTCAGAGGGTTTGCATGGATAAAAGAAAAATGGAAATGTTGTCTGCCAGACAAATTAATCCGATTAAAAGAGCACTTGCTAAAAAGCCATTACAAAGCAACAAACAGATATTTAAAGCTGTTGGTGCCTCTGGAGTCCCAAGAACGTCAAAGTTTAGGATGCCCCAGAGACTTGCAGTTGTTACAGAAAGTTGCAACATCAGCAACGAGCTGGCAAAGTCATGTTTTGGGCCAGAGAGCTGGTAGGGTTCTTTCAGTATATAGAGTTTATGACGGACTACTTTCTTCCATGGTTCAGAAGAAATGTAGCAAAATGATCTTCATGCTGCAAAGAATACCTCTATGTTATTGACTGCAGTGGGCATAAAGGGATGGAAACTCATGGTGTGACCCCCATCTTCCTAAGACATCAACCCTATTGAGAGTCCATCAAAGGGGTGAGAAGCAGTTCACATCAAAACAGAAGTCCATCCATTCATCCATTTTCTACCGTTTGTCCCGTTCGGGGTCGCGGGGGCTGCTGGAGCCAATCTCAGCTGGACAAGTCGCCACCTAGACAGACAACATTCACACTCACATTCACACACTAGGGCCCATTTAGTGTTGCCAATCAACCTATCCCCAGGTGCATGTCTTTGGAGGTGGGAGGAAGCCGGAGTACCCGGAGGGAACCCACGCAGTCACGGGGAGAACATGCAAACTCCACACAGAGTCGTGGGATGCTCTTCTGATTTATTCACTAAATAGGCAGCAACTGTCCAAACACTCACAAGTTCAATGGATGCAAGAATTGTGAAGGTTATAGCAAATAAGGAGCCTTACACTCGCATATAACTTGGCCTGTTCAAATTTAAAAAGCATTTACTTTCAGTTAATATAATGACCCCCATGCTGCAAATTCAACAAATGAGCATTTTCGGTTCTTAACGACTAATAAAATATTCTGCAACTCTGTTGTCCATAATAATTTGAAAAGTGGATCATTTTTTTTACTTTCTATTCTTACAAAAAAGAAAATAGGGGGTAATAACCTGGAAATTATTAGGGTCCGCCCTGCAATGGCAAAGGACATCCATGTCCTTTGCCATGCAAGGACCCTATTGAATCTGCTGCGTTTATTATTAGGGTCCGCCCTGCAATGGCAAAGGACATCCATGTCCTTTGCCATGCAAGGACCCTATTGAATCTGCTGCGTTTTATTATTATTCTTTCTTTCTTTCTTCCGCACCGTCGCGCCCCAATTTCACCCTCTTAACATATTTCAAAACTCACCAAATTTGACACACACGTCGGTCTTTCATGCCTTCCCAACATATTAGGGAACCAAATCATAAAAATCAAAATTGCGCAATAGCGCCCCCTAGGAAGAAAAAAAAAAGAGACTGCTTGTAACTTCCGTTAGGAATGTCGTAGAGACATGAAACAAAAACCTCTATGTAGGTCTGACTTCGACCTAAATTTCATAATTGTATATTCTAGGGCAAAAATTTACAGAAATTTTGCAAAAACCCATTCAAAGCAAAATTTTCACAAAAAATGCTATTTTTGCCTCTTTGAGCTGTAATTTGACCCCCTTAGAATGCTTCAAAACTCACCAAACTTGGCAGACACATCAGGACTGGCAGAAATTGTGATTTAATGAAAAAAAAAAATCATAAAACTCAAAATTGCGCTCTACAAAATTTTTTGAATGAAACACAGAAAAAACTGCTTCTAGGAAGAAAACACAGACAAAACTGCTTGTAACTTCCGGTAGGAATGTCGGAAAGACATGAAACAAAAACTTCTATGTAGGTCTTACTTAGACCTACATTTTAATAATTGACAGCTAGCAGAAATAATCAACAGGAAGTTGGCAATCACCCCTTCAAAATAAAAGTTTTCGTGAAAACCCGTCACCTTTTTCAAATCGAAACTCCTCCCAGTGCGTTTGTCGTTTCGGCTTCAAACTTGCACAGGAGAGAGATTGAACCCTTTTAAAAAAAGTGGTCGGACAAAATTGTGATAAGTTTTAAGGGTTTGATTTTACGCGCCTTCAAAGACGCCCTGCGCAAAGTTTCCTAAAAAATGTCATTTTTGCCTCTTTGAGCTGTAATTTGACCCCCTTAAAATGCTTCAAAACTCACCAAACTTGGCACACACATCAGGACTGGCAACAATTGCGAGCTGATAAAAAAACCAAACTCCAAAACTCAAAATTGTGCTCTAGCGCCCCCTAGGAATACAACACAGACAAACTGCTCCTAGGAAGAAAACAAAGACAAAACTGCTTGTAACTTCCGGTAGGAATGTCGTAGAGACATGAAACAAAAACCACTATGTAGGTCTGACTTAGACCTACATTTGAATAATTAACATACTTTGGCAAAAATCAACAGGAAGCTAGATATTTTCACTTCAATACAACAACTGCATTACTTTCACAATGCATTAAATAGTGGCAGCAAGGCTTCTCCTGCCGTGGGGCTCGGGGACAGCAACCCAAGGCGCGTTCGCGCCTTCGCACCCTAATTTGACCCCCTTAACATGCTTCAAAACTCACCAAAATTGACACACACATCGGTATGGAGCAGCAGACCAACTTATTAAGCAACCAAACCCCAAAAATGAAAATTGCGCGCTAGCGCCCCCTAGGAAGAGACAAAAAACAGACTGCTTGTAACTTCCGTTAGGAATGTCGTAGAGACATGAAACAAAAACCTCTGTGTAGGTCTGACTAAGACCTACATTTCCAATAAAAAATGTCTATACCCAAAATCAACAGAAATTTTGCAAAAACTCATTCAAAGCAACATTTACGCAAAAAACGCTATTTTTGCCTCTTTGAGCTTTAATTTGACCCCCTTAAAGTGCTTCAAAACTCACCAAACTTGGCACACACATCAGGACTGGCAGAAATTGCGATCTAGTGAAAAAACCAAACCTTAAAACTCAAAATTGCGCTCTATTGCAATTTTTGACAAAAACACAGAAAAACTGCTCCTAGGAAGAGGAAACGGATAAAACTGCTTGTAACTTCTGTTAGGAACGTCGGACAGACATGAAACAAAAACCTCTATGTAGGTCTCACTTAGACCTACATTTTGATAGGTGGCATCTTTCAGTTAAAATCAACAGGAAGTTGGCAATTACCCCTTCAAAATAAAAGTTTTGTAAAAAGCCGTCACCTTTTTCCAGACAAAACTGCTTGTAACTTCTGTTAGGAATGTCGTAGAGACATGAAACAAAGACCTCTATGTTGGTCTGACTAAGATCGGGACTCGGGACACGGCGGCGGCGGCGGCGGTGGCGGCGGCCAACGGCGGACCCGACCAATGCTGCTTGCAGCTTTAATTATTATTATTATTATTCCGCCGCCTCTTTGAACCTTAATTTGACCCACTGACCATGCTCCAAAACTCACCAAATTTCACACACTCATCAGAACTGGCGAAAATTGCCATCTAATAAAAAAATCAAACCCGAAAAATGAAAAATGCGCTCTAGCGCCCCCTACGAAAATCAAAAAACAGATTGCTCGTAACTTCCGTTAGGAATGTTGTAGAGACATGAAACAAAATCCTCTATGTAGAACTGACCTAGACCTAAATTCCCCATCAGAAAGTCCTATACCTAAAATCAACAGAAATTTTGCAAAACCCTTTCAAAGCAAAATTTTCGCAAAAAATGCTAATTTTGCCTCTTTGAGCTGCAATTTGACCCCCTTAAAATGCTTCAAAACTCACCAAACTTGGCAGACACATCAGGACTGGCATAAATTGTGATCTAATGAAAAAAAAATTTTCTAAAACTCAAAATTGCGCTCTACAAAATTTTTGGAATGAAACACAGAAAAAACTGCTTCTAGGAAGAAAACACAGACAAAACTGCTTGTAACTTCCGGTAGGAATGTCGGAAAGACATGAAACAAAAACTTCTATGTAGGTCTTACTTAGACCTACATTTTAATAATTGACAGCTAGCAGAAAAAATCAACAGGAAGTTGGCAATTACCCCTTCAAAATAAAAGTTTTCGTGAAAACCCGTCACCTTTTTCAAATCGAAACTCCTCCCAGTGCGTTTGTCGTTTTGGCTTCAAACTCGCACAGGAGAGAGATTGAACCCTTTTAAAAAAAGTGGTCGGACAAATTTGTGATAAGTTCTAAGGTTTGGATTTTACGCGCCTTCAAAGAACCCCTGCGCAAATTTTCCAAACACATATCATTTTTACCTCTTTGAGCTGTAATTTGACCCCCTTAAAATGCTTCAAAACTCACCAAACTTGGCACACACATCAGGACTGGCAACAATTGCGAGCTAATGAAAAAATCAAACCCCAAAACTCAAAATTGTGCTCTAGCGCCCCCTAGGAATACAACACAGACAATACCCTAATTTGACCCCCTTAACATGCTTCAAAACTCACCAAAGTTGACACACACATCGGTATGGAGCGGCAGACCAACATATTAGGTAACCAAACCCCAAAAATGAAAATTGCGCGCTAGCGCCCCCTAGGAAGATACAAAAAACAGACTGCTTGTAACTTCCGTTAGGAATGTCGTAGAGACATGAAACAAAAACCTCTGTGTAGGTCTGACTTAGACCTACATTTTGATAATTGGCATCTTTCAGTTAAAATCAACAGGAAGTTGCCAATTACCCCTTCAAAATAAAAGTTTTGTAAAAAGCCGTCACCTTTTTCCAGACAAAACTGCTTGTAACTTCTGTTAGGAATGTCGTAGAGTGATGAAACAAAAACTTCTATGTAGGTCTGACTAAGATCGGGACTCGGGACACGGCGGCGGCGGCGGCGGCCAACGGCGGACCCGACCAACGCTGCTTGCAGCTTTAATTCTTATTATTATTCTTTCTTTCTTCCGCACCGATACTCGCCTATGCGCTGTATTTTGACCCACTGACCATGCCTCAAAGCACACCAAATTTGACACACGCGTCGGTGAGGAGTTTCTTCCCAACATATTAGGGAGCCGAACCAGAAAAATCAAAATTGCGCTCTAGCGCCCCCTAGGAAAAGACAAAAAATGGATTGCTTGTAACTTCCGGTAGGAATGTCGTAGAGACATGAAACAAAATCCTCTATGTAGAACTGACCGAGACCTAAATTCCCCATCAGAAACTCCTATACCTAAAATCAACAGAAATTTTGCAAAACCCTTTCAAAGCAAAATTTTCGCCAAAAATGCTATTTTTGCCTCTTTGAGCTGTAATTTGACCCCCTTAAAATGCTTCAAAACTCACCAAACTTGGCAGACACATCAGGACTGGCAGAAATTGTGATCTGATGAAAAAAAAAATTTCTAAAACTCAAAATTGCGCTCTACAAAATTTTTGTAATGAAACACAGAAAAAACTGCTTCTAGGAAGAAAACACAGACAAAACTGCTTGTAACTTCCGGTAGGAATGTCGGAAAGACATGAAACAAAAACTTCTATGTAGGTCTTACTTAGACCTACATTTTAATAATTGACAGCTAGCAGAAAAAATCAACAGGAAGTTGGCAATTACCCCTTCAAAATAAAAGTTTTCGTGAAAACCCGTCACCTTTTTCAAATCGAAACTCCTCCCAGTGCGTTTGTCGTTTCGGCTTCAAACTCGCACAGGAGAGAGATTGAACCCTTTTAAAAAAAGTGGTCGGACAAAATTGTGATAAGTTTTCCGGTTTTGATTTTACGCGCGTTCAAAGAACCCCTGCGCAAATTTTCCGAAAAAATGTCATTTTTGCCTCTTTGAGCTGTAATTTGACCCCCTTAAAATGCTTCAAAACACACCAAACTTGGCACACACATCAGAACTGGCAACAATTGCGAGCTGATAAAAAACCAAACTCCAAAACTCAAAATTGTGCTCTAGCGCCCCCTAGGAATACAACACGGACAAACTGCTCCTAGGAAGAAAACAAAGACAAAACTGCTTGTAACTTCCGGTAGGAATGTCAGAGAGACATGAAACAAAAACCACTATGTAGGTCTGACTTAGACCTACATTTGAATAATTAACATACTTTGGCAAAAATCAACAGGAAGCTAGATATTTTCACTTCAATACAACAACTGCATTACTTTCACAATGCATTAAATAGTGGGACGAAGGCATCTTAAGCCCTGGGGCTCGGGGACAGCAACCCAAGGCGCGCTCGCTCCTTCGCACCCTAATTTGACCCCCTTAACATGCTTCAAAACTCACCAAATTTGACACTCACATCGGTATGGAGCGGCAGACCAACTTATTAAGCAACCAAACCCCAAAAATGAAAATTGCGCGCTAGCGCCCCCTAGTAAGAGACAGAACACAGACTGCTTGTAACTTCCGTTAGGAATGTCGTAGAGACATGAAACAAACACCTCTGTGTAGGTCTGACTTAGACCTACATTTCCAATAAAAACGTCTATACCCAAAATCAACAGAAATTTTGCAAAAACTCATTCAAAGCCACATTTTCGTAAAAAATGCTATTTTTGGCTCTTTGAGCTGCAATTTGACCCCCTTAAAATGTTTCAAAACTCACCAAACTTGGCACACACATCAGGACTGGCAAAAATTGCGATCTAGTGAAAAAACCAAACCTTAAAACTCAAAATTGCGCTCTATTGTAATTTTTGAAAAAAACACAGAAAAAACTGCTCCTAGGAAGAGGAAACGGATAAAACTGCTTGTAACGTCTGGTAGGAATGTCGGACAGACATGAAACAAAAACCTCTATGTAGGTCTCACTTAGACCTACATTTTGATAGGTGGCATCTTTCAGTTAAAATCAACAGGAAGTTGGCAATTACCCCTTCAAAATAAAAGTTTTGTAAAAAGCCGTCACCTTTTTCCGGACAAAACTGCTTGTAACTTTTGTTAGGAATGTCGTAGAGACATGAAACAAAGACCTCTATGTTGGTCTGACTAAGATCGGGACTCGGGACACGGCGGCGGCGGCGGCGGCCAACGGCGGACCCGACCAACGCTGCTTGCAGCTTTAATTTTGGTTGTTTTTTGTATCAACTATGTAGGAAAACCAGCGATGAATATAATTAGCATGAAAATGTGGAAGGTGGTGTATATGCACAGCCATAACATAAAAAAAATAATACAATCTTTTAACTAAAAATCTAAAACGTACTGCAATAGGTTTCTCAAGTTCGAAGTGTAATTCTAGTAGGCTGAAATGTGAACATTTCAAGGCAGACATATTAAAAGGCATGATATAGCTGTTTTTCTTTTCTCTATGAGGTAAACATTGATCAAAAGGGTGTTATACTATGTGATGATGCTGTTTTACTCTGATTCTTGGGGTGACAGCGGGTGCTGGAGGCTATATCAGCTGCATTCGGGGGGAAGGCAGCGTACACCTTGGACAAGTCGCCACCTCATCGCAGGGCCAATTAATAAGTACAGACCTAACTGCTTGGCATCTCTGCCTGTCGTACCTCCTTCAGTGCACTTCGAGGTCAGCTGCAGAGTCATCAGCTGGTGCCACCGTTCACTGATGTTTCACCCTCAAGCCAGGACACCTGGCGGTGGGGGGGCAGTGGCTAAGCGGGAACATCTCCCCGCGCCACTCCCTGCAACTGACCTCAATGGGGTGTTGAGCACCAAGTGTTGTCCCTCCTTCTTAGCCACATCCAGAAACTTGCTTTCTCTGCCTCCTCTGCCAACTCCTTGATGGACCTCCTCAGGCTGGAACCCGTCATTCCCGCCGCTCGCAGGAGCCGGATCGCAGAACCTCCTACGAAGCCCCTGCATCCGATCTCCACGGGGTGAATGGCCGCCGACCAGCCTCCCCCCTTGCAGTCCTCTGCCAGGTCCCTGTATTTTGACCGTTCCCTCCTCCCATGGCACAGTTAATTCAATGATGACGACATAGAATTTAATACAAAGTCTCCCTATTAACCCATCAGTGCCTCCATGGAAATTCCCCCCTCTACCTCAAAGAACTACTCACCCCCAAAACCTCCGCACGACACCTCCGCCCCTGACAGGCTAACCTCCTCCAACCGCCGAGGACGAAGCTACGAACAATGGGAGACCGGGCTTTCTGTCCGCTGCACCCAGTCTGTGGAAGGCTCTCCCTGACCACCTGAGTGCACCTCAGACTGTGGATGCTTTTAAAGAAGGCTTAAAAACCTTTCTTTTTATAAAAGCCTTTTTTTTAAGATACTTGCATGCTAGTTCTAGCTATTTGGCTGTTCTAGTTTTTATTTATTTTCTATCATCTTTTTATTTTTATTTTTTTAATACACTGTAGCACCTTGAGGTTGTTTACTGAATTTAAAGTGCTTTTTTTTTTGACAAATAAAAACTATTATTATTATTATTATAACACAGATAGACGGACAACATTCACACTCACATTTAGATTAGATTAGATTAGATAGTACTTTATTTATTCCGTCAAGAGAGTTCCTTCAGGAAAATTACAATTTTCAGTACAATCCCATTCAAGATCAGACAAACATTACAGGGAGACAGAACAGGATCGCTGACGGGTCTGCCGGCTTCCAGCGCCCCTTACAAAAAAGATGACATACAGGTAAACAAGGGGGGGGGGAAGAAAAAAATAGAAGATTAAAATAAAATTAAAAAATCGGTCTTAGCCTAGGCCCTGGAGTGGGGGTGCAGACTGAGGCCAAGGGAAAAAAAACAAAAAAAAAAAAAACAACAGCTCATAGCCATAGTACACATCCCTCTTCCATGTGTGTAAGAGGGAAACATCAAAGAACACAGAGGACATTAAAGACATTAAAGAAATTAAAGCAGCAGATACAAGCAGACACTTCTACATACAGCTATGAATAAAAAGTAAAATAAGCATATCCACTGTGGTGGCGTCTGCGGTGTTCCACGCCATCGTCTGCTGGGGTGGAGGGAGCATGGCCAGAGACAGGAGCAGACCCAACAAAGCAACCAAGACAGCCGACTCCACTCTCAGCCAGTGTCCAGTCCGCATGGATGAGCGAGGATACGTCCAAGGTGACTGAGGTGTCCGACACCTGTTCACCCAGTCAAGACACCGCAAAGCCTCTCCGTCCCAGCGTTCAGTGCTAGCTCCGCAGTCCTGTCCCCTCATCCGCGTCTCCTCCAGTACATCCAAACTCTGCAGTCCTGTCCCCTCATCCGCATCTCCTCCAGTCCCTCCAAACAGACTCCGGTGTAGCAGAGACCCTGCAGCTGGTCTCCATGGCCAAAAGGCTCCCGGGAGGCAGATCCAGAAGTCCACAAAAAAAGTACCACAGAGGTCACGAAGGTGCCACCCCTTGTCACACAGTCCCAAAGGGTCCAGGACCAAAATGCAAAAAAATATAATACCACATGAAAACAAGAGGGAAACACAAAAGGATGATACAAGAGCACAGAGCTCCTGCCTACAGCAGCCACTACAGCAGCGCCATCTTGGAAAACAAAAAAAACAAAACAAAAAAAAAAACAAAAAAACACTAGGGCCAATTTAGTGTTGCCAATCAACCTATCCCCAGGTGCATATCTTTGGGGGTGGGAGGTATCCGGAGTACCGGCGAGAGAACCCACGCAGTCACGAGGAAAACATGCAAACTCCACACAGAGAGGAATTAATTATTGATT
Organism: Nerophis ophidion; assembly: GCF_033978795.1. Taxonomy (NCBI): domain Eukaryota; kingdom Metazoa; phylum Chordata; class Actinopteri; order Syngnathiformes; family Syngnathidae; genus Nerophis; species Nerophis ophidion. The sequence goes on from NC_084616.1 coordinate 59,049,052, forward strand.
CAATACAATTCTCGCCGTATATTATTTGGTTTATGAATTATAATAAAACCTTTTCCAAACAGGTTACAGGTTACAAAAGCTCCTGTTTGCTGCTGACGTACGATTTATACGCGCAATGCTGTCCTAAAAATAATATTAAACATTTTTTATTTACAAAAGTCTCTTAATGTTATTCAATCTAATACAAAATATATAGCAACCCTTGTTCCAACCCAATTCGAGCTTCACAATAGATTTGATCCTGAAACTAAATATTGTATTCCATAATACTATTTGTATTGTTACCGATGTCCATCCATTTTCTACCGGTTATCCCATTCGGGGTCGCGGGGGTGCTGGAGCCTATCTCAGCTGCATTGGGTAGAAAATGATTTTCAAAATTTAACAAATCTGATCTTAGAGGTTCCACCGCATCTTAATAATCGGAAAGAATGGGATTAAAATGCAAATGGAAGCACTACGGCAAGGGTCGGCAACCCAAAATGCTAGAAGAGCCATATTGGACCATAAATACAAAAATCAAATCTGTCTGGAACCGCAAATAATGAAAAGCCATATATACGGTAAGTCTTATAATGAAGGCGATACAAGACTAGTGTCTATAGTAACTATAATAGCCTAGTATCAAAATGACTATGTGTCGCAGGCTGAAGCAATTCTTTGTTGACAGAAATGTTGAAATGTAATATTTATTCTACGCATTTTTACAACATTAGAAACCAGTAATAAATCAGAAGGTGAGATAACTCCTGGAAATTACTGGGTTTTAATGACCAAAGGTGTAAATGTGTGTGTTCAAGTTAAAGGAAACTGTCTTCTTTTAATACATTTATTACAATCTTTGGCGAGCTAGGTAATGTTTGCTGTGATCTGGAACAACATGGCACTCAAACAACAATCTGAAATGCACCCAAAATTACATACAGATAATGTGTCATGAGACATTCAAATATAAATTATATACAAAAAAGATAAAAGTAAAGGATATTAAAGTAGCTCAAATATAGCTACAAATAAGGCATAATGATTCAATATATGCATCCAGTTAGCCTAAATAGCATGTTAGCATTAACTGACTTGCAGTCATGCACTGAGCAATAATGTCTGATTAGCACTCCAACAAGTCAATAACATCAACGACATGCACCTTTTTGCATTCACGCACAGCATGAAACTTTTGGTGGACAAAATGAGAGTTATATAGTGAGTTCAAGAACCGCCAAAATTAGTAAGACAAAGTTATGTAAACCAAATAGTCTCATCAGTGAAGCATACACACAAACATTAAACAGTGAGCTTTCTAACAATTGGGACGGTTTGTGTCATTTTTTTCCTCAAACAAAAAACATTCTATAACAAAAAAATATTTTTCCTTTATCTTTTTCTATTTTCAATCCTTTGTTAAAAATGCTCCAGGAAGCCACTATGGCGGCATCAAAGAGTCACGGGTTGCTGACCCCTCGCACTACGGCCACAAAATAGACACATGAGTTTAATTTTTACTTTTTAAATTGATCTCAATTCTGTACACTGATGCTGGAATTTTCATTTTACTGAAATAACTCTCCTGAAGGAATCAATAAAGTACTATCTATCTATCTATCTATCTGTGAAGTCAACAAAAAGGTACTTTAAATAAATGATAAATGGGTTGTACTTGTATAGCGCTTTTCTACCTTCAAGGTACTCAAAGCGCTTTGACACTACTTCCACATTTACCCATTCACACACACATTCACACACTGATGGAGGGAGCTGCCCTGCAAGGCGCCAACCAGCACCCATCAGGAGCAAGGGTGAAGTGTCTTGCTCAGGACACAACGGACGTGACGAGGTTGGTACTAGGTGGGAATTGAACCTGGGACGCTCGGGTTGCGCACGGCCACTCTCCCACTGCGCCACGCCGTCCCTTGTGCCGTCCCTTTATGTCACTTTGGTGGCATATGACGGTGGATTATGACCTGATCAAATTTACAGGTTGTCTATATTTTTTAAGGAGACAAGAAATACTCAAGAGAGTTATTAGATGCTTGCTATTGATTGTTTGTTACCTTCAGGCAAGGAGATGGGTTGGTGAATAATTAGACTATGCGTGACCACGGCATCATTTGTTTGCTGTAAGCTTCTCATGGGCATAAATTAATTTCTGTTTACATATGTGCTCATCAACATGAAATCTCGCAGGAAACACCTGGTTCAATAACCTATTGATGCTGCATCATTTTACTCAACATGTTTACCTCATTTTCTGTTAAAATGTAACTCCCTGCACGTCAACATTCCATGCCGTCCCCACAGAATATGCCCAGGGTTTTGATCTGTGCAGGGAGTGCTTCTTAATCCTCATATCCGAGAGCAAACATTTTTTTTATCTCATCTGTGCATGATAGTCATTAGAGCGGTTTGGTACAAGGTTTGCCAAATGGCGTACTGGAGATTTGGATCTAATGAAGTAAACAACTCTTGGCTCACTCATAAAGTACTCAGCTCTGGAAAGCAAGATGTTCATTACAAGTATTCGGTAAGGAAGGGCAAACAAACATTTGTATGGAAATAAGTTAAAAACACTATCTTGAGTATTTCATTAAAACAAGTCATTCATTTCCAATACTTAATATCTTTTTTTTTTTACACACATATTGTGGGGACTTGAATAGTTTATATTTATATTGTGTATATCCGATCTCAACCACATATTTAAAATGACAAGAAGCAAAAAGGATTCTCTTTTGCCGCCCAAAAAATAAGAGAAGGACACAATAAAGATGAACATTTACTGTATTATTTTATTACCACATTGTTGTGGTTTAAAGGGGGACCTTATCACAATTTCAGAAGGGCTAAAACCAATAAAAATCAGTTCCCAGTGGCTTATTTTATTTTATGAAGTTTTTTTCAAAATTTTACCCATCATGTAATATCCCGAAAAAAGGCTTTAAAGTGCCTGTTTTTCGCTATCTGTAAATCCACCGTCCATTTTCCTGTGACATCATCTAGTGATGCCAATACAAACAACATGGCGGATAGCACAGCAAGATATAGCGACATTAGCTCGGATTCAGACTTGGATTTCAGCGGCTTAAGGGATTCAACAGATTACGCATGTATTGAAACGGATGGTTGGAGTATAGCGGCAGATAGCGAAAATGAAATTGAAGAAGAAACTGAAGCTATTGAGCGAAAAGCTATTGAAGCTATTCGGCGATCGCCTTCTAACCAACGATTGCATCTTTTGACCAGATCCCTGGAGCAACTTAAATCCGTCGATTGGTATGTGTTTGTTTGGCATTAAATTTGGGTGGAGGGAAAGACTGGATGCAAATATAGCTACAAATGTACATACAGCTAGCCTAAATAGCATGTTAGCATCGATTAGCTGGCAGTCATGCCGCGACCAAATATGTCTGATTAGCACATAAGTCAATAACATCAACAAAACTCACCTTTGTGATTTTGTTGACTTTATCGTTGGAAATGCATCTGCTTTGAGTGTCGCAGGATATCCACACGTTTCTCTGTGCCATGTCTGTCGTAGCATTGCCAGTAAAATGTGCAAACCAAATGAGGGACTTTCGCATCTTTTGACACTGGTGCAACTTGAATCCGTCAATTGGTATGTGTTTGTTTGGCATTAAATGTGGGTGGAGGGAAAGGCTGGATGCAAATATAGCTACAAATGAGGAATAACGATGCAATATGTACATACAGCTAGCCTACATAGCATGTTAGCATCGATTAGCATGCTGTGCTAATCGATGCACACTCCACGTAAATCAACTTGAATCCGTCCATGATCTTGTTGTTGCACCCTCCGACAACACACCGACGAGGCATGATGTCTCCAAGGTACGGAAAACAGTCAAAAAAACAGAAAATAACAGACCTGATTGGACTTGGTGTTTGTAATGTGTTTGAGTAAATGGCAGATTGATTACCTATGTGACGTCAAGTTGTGACGTCATCGCTCCGAGAGCGAATAATAGAAAGGCGTTTAATTTGCCAAAATTCACCAATTTAGGGTTCGGAAATCGATTAAAAAAATGTATGGCCTTTTTTTCTGCAACATCAAGGTATATATTGACGCTTACATAGGTCTGGTGATAATGTTCCACTTTAAGTAAGTCTACTGCATGTGACAAAGCTGTAGAGCTAATGAAGTTGAAGAATTGTCCAACTCCATCAGAATCCAACAGTAAGAAAAGCTTGATCATATTTTGCTTAGTAACGCCCGATTGTAGCTGAGATAGGCACCAGCGCCCCCCGCGACCCCAAAGGGAATAAGCGGTAGAAAATGGATGAATGGACCTATAGGAAATGTCATTTGAATACAGTTCTATGATTAACTACATTGCTTCATAAAATAGATCAAAAGCTCTGATGAATTTCAATTTTATTTAAGAGAAAAATGGTTTTGTTTGATAAAATTATAAAATTATACCCAAAACATTTACTAAAGTGTCTGGACAGAAAACATTTTTTTGGGGGAAAAAAACCATTTTTGATTTTAATTCTTTGATTTTTTGACACCACTTATAGATATAGATATATATATATATATATATATATATATATATATATGTAACAGTCACTGTTCTGCGTTGTGTCTTTTTTTCTTCGTGATGAACTACAGGATTCGAGTTGAGGAGGATTTATTCACCAGCTTTTTCATAGGGACAAAAAGAAAAGGGCGTCACATACAGTCCACAGTATCTCTCTCCACAGCTGCAGGAGTCAGTGCTCACTCAAACTCAAACTTATGCTTACAAAAGGAAACAACAACAATAATGATAATAAAAATAATGAAAAGGCAAACAAAGCACAAAATAGTCCAAAAACAAATTAATTGAAATAAAAAACAGTAGATAAAGTATATACATCAGCAGACAGCAAAAATATACATTAGGGAAAAAAAAGGTCCTTATTATGTGTAGCAAATCACCTCTTTTTTTCCCCACTCACATCAACTCATTTTATATATTTTTTTACTTACAATAAACAATGCCAAAACTTATTAACAGACATACCTTTTTCATAGGGACAAAAAGAAAAGGGCGTCACATACAGTCCACAGTATCTCTCTCCACTACAGAATAAAGAAAAAGGAAAAAAACACACACACATTAATGGCACAGCAGCACACAAGATGTCCACACAGACGCAGCAGAGTACCCCCGACCCGTGCACAAACTCACGAGGCCAGGAAACCCCGCAGCAACTGCTGCTAGCATTAAGCTAATCCACACATCATTTAGCAAATAAGTCCGTTTTTTACAACACTTTAATAAAATGAAAATTCGGGAATTCAACCCGGATGCTTAACAGCATGCCACAAAACAGTGTTCACTTTGAAAATACTTTAAAAGTGACAGGCAAAAAGTTTATAAAGAAATAAAAAGGAGAGAGACATAAGCATGACTTACCAGCTGCAGGAGTCAGTGCTCACTGAAGCTGGTCACACAGGTGCAACGCCAAATCACCCCCCAGGGAAACAAAAAGGTATGTAATAGAAAACAATAGGGCAGAACCTATTTACAATGACAGACACTTTTGGGGAAGTTCACAACAGAAAATGATGTGAAATAAAATTATGTGAAATAAATTACCAAAAATTTAAAATAAAATAAAATAAAATTTAGCTCGGCTACATATATATATATATATATATATATATATATATATATATATATATATATATATGTGTGTGTTGGGCTTCACGGTGGCAGAGGGGTTAGTGCATGGGTGTCAAACTCTGGCCCATGTAATTCCATTTGGCCCTTGAGGCAATATCAAATTAACATGAGAGCTGGCCCGCCGGTATTATACAGTGGCTGTGCCGCTGTAACACCACATTCACCGCTATTATTCATACTTGCCAACCCTCCCAATTTTCCCGGGAGACTCCCAAAGTTCAGTGCCCCTCCCGAAAATCTCCCTGGGCAACCATTCTCCCGAATATCTCCCGATTTCCACCCGGACAACAATATTGGGGGCCCTGCCTTAAAGGCACTGTCTTTAACGTTCTCGACAACCTGTCGTCACGTCCGCTTATCCTTCATACAAACAGCGTGCCGCCCAAGCCTCATATTATAAGCGGCTTCTACACGCTCACAAGTGAATGCCATGCATACTTGGTCAACAGCCGTAGAGGTCACACTTGAGGGTGGCCGTATAAACAACTTTAACATTGTTACAAATATGCACAACGCTGTGAACCCACACCAAACAAGAATGACAAACACATTTCGGGAGAAAATCCGCATCGTGACACAACAGAACAAATACCCAGAACCCGTTGCAGCGGTAACTCTTCCGGGACGCTACAATAAACGCTACCACCTAAAAGGTTAATTTGTTCAACCTTGGCCCGCAGCTTTGTTCAGTTTTAAATTTTGGCCCACCCTGTATTTGAGTTTGACACCCCTGGGTTAGTGCGTCTGCCTCACAATACGAAGGTCCTAAGTAGTCAGGGTTCAATCCCAGGCTCGGCATCTTTCTGTGTGGAGTTTGCATGTCCTCTCCGTGATTGCGTGGGTTCCCTCCGGGTACTCTGGCTTCCTTCCACTTCCAAAGACATGCACCTGGGGATAGGTTGATTGGCAACACTAAATTGCCCCTAGTGTGTGAATGGTGTCTATCTGTGTTGGCCCTGCGATGAGAAGCCAACTTGTCCAGGGTGTAACCCGCCTTCCGCCCAATTGTAGCTGAGATAGGCACCCCCCGCGACCCCAAAGGGAATAAGCTGTAGTAAATGGATGGATGGATATATGTGTTAGGTCAGGGGAGCAGGGAAAGCTGCAAATCAGCCTTTTAGGAATGATATAGCTTCTTGTGTTTTTTCCTGACCTAACGAATATACTGCTCTACCCCGGTATTGAGCACTTTATAACGGAAAAACTACAGAAACCTTGACACATTTGGTGAGAAAATTGAAAAAACGTATTACTTGAGAAATTACACTAACTTAGTGCATGGAAACGCACCGAATGTGTTTTTGTTGTAGCAACTGGCTAACTATGCGGTGTTATACTGTATCTGTGTGTCCAGGTCGGCAATACAGTTTAATAAGATTGTCAGACTCGGTAGGCTCCTGCCGTGACACTACATTTATCAACATTAATATCACCGTCAAGCACTTGTCGCAGGCGTCTCAGTCAGCATTTATTTAGCACCAAATCAAGGCAGCAATAGCTACCTATTTTTTCAATGCAGTTAAGTTTGCAGTCCAAGGTGTCCCCCTAAGGCTTAATCCCAGTTAAAGGGGAACCACACTCTTTTTTCGCATTTTGCTTATCTTTCACAATCCTTATGACAGACAACAAGACAAAGGTTTTTTGTTTTTTCTTTTGTAGTTTAACATGTAAAAATTGGCATGTTCTAGGTGGCTAGCAATGCAGCTAATAGGACCATTCTATTCTACCTCTAAATCACTTTAAAATGCATTCAAAAACCGTCAACAATACTCCATCCATCCATCCATTTTCTACTGCTTATTACCTTTGGGGTCGGAGGGAGGCGCTGGTGCCTATCTCAGCTACAATCGGGTGGAAGGCGGGGTACACCCTGGACAAGTCGCCACCTCATCGCAGGGCCAACACAGATAGACAGACAACATTCACACTCATATTCACACACTAGGGACCATTTAGTGTTGCCAATCAACCTATCCCCAGGTGCATGTCTTTGGAAGTGGGAGGAACCCGGACTACCCGGGGGGAACTCACGCAGTCACGGGGAGAACATGCAAACTCCACACAGAAAGATCCCGAGCCTGGGATTGAACCCAAGACTGGTCAGGACCTTCGTATTGTCAGGCAGATGAACTAACCCCTCTATTCCACCGTGCTGCCCCATTTACGTTCTACAACCTGTATATTAACCAAGCTTTAGTGACATTGTTATGGGTTAGTATAGCTCGGTTGAATGCGGGCGTGCCGCTGTGTCCTTGGGCAAGACACTTTACCCAGCTGTTCCCAGTGCCACCCACACGGGTTTGAATGTAAAAATTAGATATTAAGTTTCACTATGTAAAGCGCTTTGAGTCACTGGAGAAAAAGCGCTATATAAATATAATTCACTTCACTATTGTAAGAACAAACACTGAGGTATTTGTTTTCTAGCGTACTAACACTAACATGCTTCGGTATTAGCCCTATAAGCTAGTTTTGGCAAGATATAAGCAAGCTTCTATGTCATTTGATTTTGTAAGGCACAACACAATACAATAGGATGCCAATTTGTATTGACTGAAAAACATGAACAATAATATTACAGCATCTGTAAAGTATTAGCCCACATTTCATGTTTTCTTTGTACACAGCTCTCCAGACAGCCTATGTACTGTAGATGTAATAACATGCATGATGTGCTGCGTGCATCATGATCAATTCTTAAAGTGACTCACTCGATGGACATTTGTATGTTTGGTCAAGCTGGTTGGGGACGTTGTTTCCTATATATTTTTAGTGAGCACTCCATTTATGTCAAAATAGCTTGGCTCCAAGTTCCTCACTCTATCGGCTTCCATCTGCTCCAATGTTTCACCTTCTCTTCGCGCTCGCTTCTGGAAGCAGTAATTCTTCCTCTGTATATTCAACTTCCAAAAGATAAGATTGCGCATCCTCATTTGTTCAAAAATATTTGTCTTCGTTGTCTGTTACCAAGTCTGCCATGATTAGAAAACACTCGCATTTGTTTCCGGAAGTCGGAAGTGCGCTAATACGGGACGGCGTGGGTCCCTGGTTCATTCCCCACCTAGTACCAACCTCGTCACGTCCGTTGTGTCCTGAGCAAGACACTTCACCCTTGCTCCTGATGGGTGCTTGTTAGCGCCTTGCATGGCAGCTCCCTCCATCAGTGTGTGAATGTGTGTGTGAATGGGTAAATGTGGAAATAGTGTTAAAGCGCTTTGAGTACCTTGAAGGTAGAAAAGCGCTATACAAGTACAACCCATTTATCATTTATCATTTAATACGGAAACGGAAATAAATGGGCTGAAGAAATCAGTTCTGGCAAGGCTTAAAATGTCTAAAATACTTCTGTTACTACAATGTCTATTGTAGTAACAGATTTTGAAGTTGTTTTAGAGGGCTTTGAAGGCTACAACAGTGACTCCCTATAGCCGCATCATCCAAGCAAATTTTTTTTATCTTTGAAATCCTAAAAAAAAGTGAGACATGTGTTGTCCGCTCATAAAATTCCGAAAAAGTGCAGTCGTCTTTTAAAACAACTTCAACAAAAACACAGAAGTTAATCAGTGGTGCTATTTCTCTGTTAAATGATCATATTGATTAAAATAGGAACAAATAGGGATAGGGTCCAGCAACCCCCACGACCCCGAGAGGGACAAATGGTAGAAAATAAAAAGACAGAGAACTGATGAAAAACTAAAGTCTATGCAATGCAGATAACTCTATTTATAATACAATGTAATCTGGCCCAGTGTGCAGCATATGGCTTGGTTCCCCACACCGTCCTCGTGTTCTTGCTGAAAATGCACTTCTGGCCCCAAACCGCAGCATAGAATGTTGCACAGTGCTTTGAGGAAGCTCTTCTCAAGTTGATTACCATAAATCAGACAGACACCCAAAAGATGTAACATTCCAGTGGAGACTTGTTGAATTTCTGTTTGCTGAGTCAGCGTTTCCGTGAAGGACATCTCTAGAATAATGCTGCTGCGTAGTGTACTAGCTCGAAACAGCACACAAAGTTTTTGTCCAAGTAAAAATTCAAGCTCAAGCAAACATAGGCTATTGTTTTTATTTTCACATTTGATTCAATACTATATTTGCAGAGCCTATACTTGTGCAAAACCATCTAAAATTGTACATTTCGCGCATGGGACTCTGCTGGGCATGGGTTCATCTTTGTTGTTTTGAATCAGTCAAGAGGAAGGAATTGTGAGAGTGATGGAAAGCCCAATAACACTACTAGCATCTACTCAAAAGATGCATCGTCTCTGGCAAGCCGAGTGGAGCATAATAAGACGCTGTGATACGCAGTTATTGATCACCTCTGTCAGACCAAGTCTGGAATTCACAGGAGCTTATCCTCAGCTCATTATGCTCCTGATTAAGACGTGTCACCCAGTCTTTGCTGCTCAACACATGGATAGATATGACAGACTCTTTGAATGCTGCTACTTTTATGAATTAACAAACCTCGTTGGCTGCTGAACATTACACAGATACTGTTGTGTACATAGGGAAGGAGACGGCACAGAGGGCGTAGTTGCTCTATGTTTTATTAAATATATACTATTTATATATAAATAACAAACAAATATTAATAAACTAAAGAATGGGTGATAGTCGGGGCGATAGCGAGACGTCAGAGGTCCGTGTCCAGGCGGGAAGTCGAGATCCAAGAGGCGGCGAGAGAAGCAGAGGGAACGCGGAAACGTGAAAACGGAGGTATGCTGAGTACAGGACAGGTTGCTATGTTCTGGCACGGGATAGCAGGTTGTGAAGGCAGGTCCCCTGATACACCACTGGTGCTCTGATTGCTCGCGATTGATTGCAGCTGCTCGCTGAACCCGGATGTGGGCTCAGCCCATTGAGGTGGGCTCTGCCAATTGAGGTGGGCTTGAGCCGTGACTGATACAAGACTTTTGGGTACATATTGGTACATTTACATTTGTATACACAGTTTAAAATTAATTTTAAACTGTGTTTAAAATGAATGAAATTGACAAAGCTCTCAATCCAGTGAGAGCTTTGTCAATTGAAGGCTCTGCATTGACAGAGCCATCAATCCGTCATTCCTTTCCGTGTCAGGGCCAGGTAAGGTTCCCCGTGTTCAGTCAAATTAAGCTGCAGGCTCCACTCCTGGTCGTGCCTTTCCGTCAATTCCTTTAGGTTTCAGCTTTGGGGTCAATTGGAACACAATTGACCCCAAAGCACATCTAATACACAGTAATGGGTAGTAGCTTGCTACAAGTAGCATGTTGCATAACTACATTTCTTAGAAGCGTCGCCGTAGCGACCCTTTTTCAACCAGTAGCGATTCCTGTCGCTTTGCTATTTTTAGAACCATGTAGCGTAGTAGCTCCCTTCAAAAGCTATTTGATACAAAAGAAGAGAGACGGAGAAGGAAAAGAAAGGAGAAAGAGAGACAACGGACTGCCAACCCAAAGGGGGAAAAAAATAAAAAATACAGAGAAAATACATGACCGTTGACAAGCAAGAATGGGAAAGAATTCTACCTGCAAAGCTTCATAAATTGGTCTCCTCAGTTCCCATACATTTACTGAGTGTTGTTAAAAGGAAAAGTCATGTAACACAGTGGTAAAAATGTTGCTGTGCCAACTTTTGTTTTCAATGTGTTGCTGCCTTAAATTCTAAGTTAATCATTATTTGCAAAAAAAATAAAAAAACAAAAAATTCTCAGTTCGAACATTAAATATCTTGTCTTTGCAGTGCTTTCAATTGAAAAGGATTTGAAAATCATTGTATTCTGTTTTTATTTACCATTTACACAACGGGTGTCAACTTCAGTGGTTTTGGGTCTTGTAAAAACAAGGCAGGGTTTTTATTTAACAGTTATATCTATCATTTTTGGGCACTGTAACTTTACTCACAGTTTGAACTATAACAGTGTTTTAAAATAAGAAAATAAAACAGTATACTTTATCAATCAATCAATCAATGTTTATTTATATAGCCCTAAATCACAAATGTCTCAAAGGACTGTACAAACCATTGCGACTACAACATCCTCGGAAGAACCCACAAAAGGGCAAGGAAATCTCACACCCAGTGGGCAGGGAGAATTCACACCCAGTGGGACGCCAGTGACAATGCTGACTATGAGAAACCTTGGAGAGGACCTCAGAAGTGGGCAACCCCCCCCCCCCTTTAATCAAGTGATTATTTAACGTACCACTAAATGAAGCCCGCTTACCACAGTTTGAGAATTATGTTCATATCTTATCTTATAGCTGTACCTAGTGATTGTTTCCATGATTAACAAAAACAGGCTGAACAACAGACTATAATGTAACGGATTTCTGAAAGAAATGGCTCTTCAAGATCCCTTCAAAGAGCAATGAATCCAATTTCTCAAGGATATAATGTGCACAGAGCTGCCAAGATTAATAAAAATTTACTATGTATTTCCCACAGCAATTCCCGTTCTGAAAGGGTGTTAATTATGGTTCAAAAGATTGTGACAGAAAGAAGAATGTCTTTAGACAACAGCAGTGTCTATTCCTTACCATTTATCTTCTTCCGCTTATCTGAGGTCGGGCAGCGGACTTCTCTCTCACAAGCTCCGTCGTCAAGCTCCTCCCAGGGGATCCCGAGGCGTTATCCGGCCGTCGGGGAGATGGTCACTCCAACGTGTCCTGGGTCTTATCGTTATCCCTCCTTGTCATAACCTCCAGAATGAGAGAACTTCTCACCCTAACTGTCTGGGAGAGCTCTACCACCCAACAAAAAAAAAACTAATTTCGGCCACTTTTGCATGCAATCCTGTCCTTTCAGTTTCAATTCAAAGCTTATTACCTAAGATGAGGATAGAAACGTAAATTGACAGGTAAATTAAGATCCCGAGGTACTTCAACACCTCCACTTAGGGCAGGGCAGGAGATGGCACTTCATCCTTTTTCAGGCAAGAACAATGGACTCGGACTTGGAAGTGCTGATTTCCATCCTTCACAGTCAGTTACGAACCAATCCAGTGAGAGCTAAAGACCTTGGCCAGATGAAACTAGCAGGACCACATCATCTGCAAAAAGCAGAGACTTTATTCCACAGCCACCAAACCAGATTCCTTCAATGCCCTAATTGCACCTAAAAAGTCTGTTCATAAAGGTTAACAGAATCAGTGACAAAAAGAAGCACTAGAGGGCCCCAACCCTCATGTGTCTGACTTACTACTGGTAAAGCAGACTGGGCTCTGACACCGATCATACAGGAAGCAGACCGCCACGATCAGGTCAGATACCCAATACTCTCTGAGCACTCCCCAAAATACTCCCCGAGGGACATGGCGAATGTCTTCCCCAAGTTCACAAAGCCCATGTAGAGTGGTTGGGCAAACTCCCATGTACTCTCAAGGACCCTGCCAAGAGTACAAAGCCGGTCCACAGTTCCACGACCACGACAAAAACCAAACTGCTCTTCCTGACTATCCAGTGTAGCCTCCTCTCCAGTACACATGAATAAACTTTACTAGGAAGATTGAGAAGTGTGATTCCCCGATAGTTGGAACACATCCTATGGTTCCCCTTCTTAAAGAGAGGAACCACCACCCATGTCTACCAATCCAGATGCACCGCCCCTGATGTCCACAAAATGTTGCAGAGTCTTGTCAACCAAGACAGCCCCACAACATTCAGAGCCTTAAGGAACTCTGGGTGGATCTTATCCACTCCCGGGGCCCAACCACAAAGGAGTTTTTTAAACTCAGCCCCAGAAATAGGAGAACCCACTGCAGAGTCCCCAGGTACTGCTTCCTCGTAGAATGATGTGCATGTGGGATTAAGGAGGTTCTCAAAGTATTCCCTCCACCCACAAACATGACTTTGCACTGCTTCCCCTTCCTGAAGCTGAGGATAGTGGTCCCGAATCCCTTAGAAATTGTCCGGAAGTCGTTCGAGTCTGAGCTTTTGCCTCCAGAGTCCCATGAGCCAAAGGACTCCTGTCGCCCTTATTAGTCCCTTATTTTTCCCTTTCTTATGGCCAAAACCTTCTACTATGCTACTATATAATACAGGTCATACTTCTCCATACTCAGAGTCGATGCAGCAGCAGCATCATTAGTAGCTGCAGTAGTTAGCTTACGCCTTCGTGAGCTAGGCACCATACTTCTATCTGCCTTAGATCTTACAATAACAATTTTGTTATAGCTTGGTTAATATTCAGGTCACGTAATGTAAATGGTGTAGTGTTGGCAGTTTTTGGATGTTCCTTTAGAATGTTTTACAGGTGAAACAGATGACATTAAAGTTAGAGTACCAATGATTGTCACACACACAGTAGGTGTGGCGAAATTATTCTCTGCATTTGACCCATCACCCTTTATCAGCCCCTGGGAGGTGAGGGGAGCAGTGGGCAGCAGCGGGGACCGCGCTCGGGAATAATTTTTGGTGATTTAAGCCCCAATTCCAACCCTTGATGCTGAGTGCCAAGCAGGGAGGTAATGGGTCCCATTTTATAGCCTTTGGTATGACACGGCTGGCGTTTGAACTCACAACCTACCGACACTCTAACCACTATTATAACATTGATGACATCCATCCATCCATCCATCCATCCATCTTCTTCCGCTTATCCCAGGTCGGGTCGCGGGGTTAGCAGCCTAAGCAGGGAAGCCCAGACTTCCCTCTCCCCAGCCACTTCGTCTTGCTCTTCCTGGGGGATCCCGGGGCGTTCCCCGGCTAGCCGGGAGACATAGTCTTCCCAACGTGTCCTGGGTCTTCCCCGTGGCCTTCTACCCGTTGGACGTGCCCTAAACACCTCCCTCGGGAGGCGTTCGGGTGGCATCCTGACCAGATGCCTGACCCACCTCATCTGGCTCCTCTCGATGTGGAGGAGCAGCGGCTTTACTTTGAGTTCCTCCCGGATGACAGAGCTTCTCACCCTATCTCTAAGGGAGAGCTCCGCCACACGGCGGAGGAAACTCATTTCGGCCGCTTGTACACGTGATCTTATCCTTTTGGTCATGACCCAAAGCTCATGACCATAGGTGAGGATGGGAATGTAGATCGACCGGTAAATTGAGAGCTTTGCCTTCCGGCTCAGCTCCTTCTTCACCACAACGGATCGGTACAACGTCCGCATTACTGAAGACGCCGCACCGATCTGCCTGTCGATCTCACGATCCACTCTTCCCCCACTCGTGAACAAGACTCCTAGGTACTTGAACACCTCCACTTGGGGCAGGGTCTCCTCCCCAACCCGGAGATGGCATCCACCCTTTTTTGGGAGAAAACCATGGACTCGGATTTGGAGGTGCTGATTCTCATTCCGGCCGCTTCACACTCGGCTGCGAACCGATAGTTAGCCATTTTTTACAATTTAGACTGCTCGATAAAGAGGAATACATGTGTTTTTGTCTCACATAAGGTTGTGAATAATGGGCAAAATCCCTCAAAAAGTGCAATTCCACCTTTATCTCCTGGGCGCGGCCACCGCTGCTGCCCACTGCTCCCCTCACTTCCCAGGGGGAGATCAAGGGTGATGGGTCAAATGCAGAGAATAATTTCGCCACACCTAGTGTGTGTGTGACAATCATTTGTACTTTAACTTCAAATAATAAAAAATAAGTTAAGATATGTTAAAGAGTTTTAAAATTGTTATATCAGAATCAGAATCAGATATACTTTATTAATCATATATTGTACATATTCAATATTACATAATAATATAGTGCACTATACTATTAATATTAGTATACATAATTATATTTAATATATTGGATTATATAGTATTCAAAAAGTGGCCCTCTCAGCTTCTACTAATATTGAAAAAGGCTGACACTGAAGGAAGCCTTTCTTTATCTGTTTCCCTGAGCTTCATATTGCACGATGCTACTGTATAGCGTCCATGCTGAACCACTATGTCTGCCTTTCTAGACTGCTGCATTAAATGTACATATTGTGTGAATCTTATTCCTCAAATTTTGCAGTCATCACCGTTGATAATCTTGCATGTACACTTACAAATCCCCAGCGAGTCAATCAGAAAATGCATTCGGACAACCTTTCAGTCTTTGAGAAAATATATGAAATTCATTAGGCCTTCCCACAAAACATGTATGTTCTCAATTCCCATTTCATCACACATCAATAACAGGCGGAGCATCTGAACAGAAACGTCTGTTTGCTCAGGGCCGGGTCTCGCTGGAGCTGTCACATAATGTTTATTTAACTATGATACATGTGTCAAAATATTCAAAAAGACAAGAGGGCCTTGAGCTGGCTGCTGCTGACGTCCCACTATTCCAATTGATATGAATTAACATAACAATTGATTGAGGGGATGAGAGTTATACCATCGATCCATTTTCTACCGCTTATCCCTTTTGGGGTGGCGGGGGGTCGCTGAAGCCTATCTCAGCAGCATTCGGGCGGAAGGTAGAGTACACCCTGGACAAGTCGCCACTTCATTGTTGCGATCCGTTGCTCGGATCTTCACAGATTGTTCTTTTGTTTCCAGTTTTGTATCACTCTCCGTCTGACTCCTTAGTTCCTGTTAAGTCTGTCACCATGGTTACATGTTATTTTCATCTGCTCCTTGCTTTCGACACACACCTGTTTCTATTTTGATTACTGCCTTATTTAAGCTCGTCCCTTTTCATTGTTATGCCTGGAATCCTAATTTGCCTTTGTGCAACAGGTGACGACTGTTTCATATGTATATTCTCTGTAGCGTACACGCTACGCCTTTGTTTTATTGGAGCTCTCATGCTAATGGTTTGTTTTCCCTTTTTTGTGCCTTCGTGCCAAGTTTAGTTTTTCTGTTTGTATTCCCAGCTTCCATGCTAGCGCCATTAGTTTGCCTTTCTGTTAGCACCAGTGTTTTTGTACCTTAGCCTTTTATTGGTTTAATAAATACTTTATTTCTTACCTTTTGCTGTGTTCTTGCCAACGCATCCACGGAGAAAGAAATCCGGCATCGCTTTGCCACACAGTCTTCACACTCATCGCAGATAGACAGACAACATTCACACTCACATTCACACACTAGGGCCAATTTAGTGTTGCCAATCAACCTATCCCCAGGTGCATGTCTTTGGAGGTGGGAGGAACCCGAAGTGCCCGGAGGGAACCCATGAAGTCACGGGGAGAACTTGCAAACTCCACACAGAAAGATCCCGAGCCCGGGATTGAACCCAGGACTACTCAGGACCTTCGTATTGTGAGGCAGATGCACTAACCCCTCTACCACCGTGCTGCCCGAGAGTAATACCGAAAATGTAATATTGATCATGTGGAAAAGTTGAGCTATCTGACTGGATGGATTTGGTCTGACAAGGCATCATAGATTAATGGTATAGCTGGTATTAAAAAGCTTCACAAAACATGGAAACTAAGGACTGATTTTTACAAGCATTACATTTTGGGATGTTATATTATTGGCGATTGACTACCAGTAATTAGAGGCATATGAAGCTAATTATATTTTTAATCTCGTTTATTAAATTTGTTTTACCTCTAATGTTAATGTCTGCGTATGCAAGTTGCCTCACGATCCACAACGTGCAGCACAAATATGTAGCCATGGCACAAAGAAGGTCTGAGCTTTAAATAGTGGGGATAGGATGAATTATATTGAACAAGTATTGTAAAATGTTTATAAAAAACTTAAAGACGTGTCAGAAATGTGTGACAAAGTCGTGCCTCCGCATCTAGTGCAGCAGTCTGGGCACTCCACAACCTTCCGGTCGTCACTGCAACTCCTGCCTTGGCCACCTTTGGGTCCCTCGAGTCTCTGTACAACAACACCTCTCTGGTCCGAGGTTACCTTGAACTTCTGTTCCGGCGACTTCAAAAGCAAGCTGCATCTATACATTTTTCCCATAGAGGTCAATCTTACTGAGTCTTCTGGGTAACACCTACCATCTCCTGAGACAGGTGCTCACCTTCTTCTTCAAGGTCTAATTGTGACAAATGTAAAAATGTATTTGTTTATTTACCTGTTTTCTTAACACCCTGTTGTAGCATTCTAGTTGTCTGTGGAGGTCTCTTATTTTTCTGGTATAAAAAAAGTCTCTTTTTTTAATTTTGATTTAATTTTTCTATTAATTTTCCTGAAGAAACTCTCCTGAAGGTATCAATAAAGTACTATCTATCTATCTATCTATCTATCTATCTATCTATCTATCTATCTATCTATCTATCTATCTATCTATCTATCTATCTATCTATCTATCTATCTATCTATCCATCCATCCATCCATCCATCCATCCATCCATCCATCCATCCATCCATCCATCCATCCATCCATCCATCCATCCATCTATCTATCTATCCATCCATCCATCCATCCATCCATCCATCCATCCATCCATCCATCCATCCATCCATCCATCCATCTATCTATCTGTCAGAGTTTGTTGGTGACGCACCCCAAGATGCAGAGAAGGTGGCAGGCATTGAATAAGAAAACATGATTTAATTTAGTACAAAAACAAGAAAAAACAAAATGGTACCAACAAAAGGCGCGCACGAAGGCAAACTTGGCTATGAACAGAAACTAGCACAAAGGCTAACAAGTGTGGACTACAGACGAAAACACTTACTGTGACACGAAGGAACTATGGCATGAGCAGAGTGAACAGAAGTAGACACAGCTGCAACGATAAGTTATAATGACTGTGACGAGTCTCCAGCCGTCATCGTGTGGGTTGCTGTGACACTTGATACAGGTTTGATTCGGGTTTATTATTTCAATAAAAATGTCGCCTTCTCGCCAGTCGGTCGCGTCACTTTCTAGCGCGCTGGCTCTTCCTGCTCATCGCGGCGCACCTTTCGGTGGCCGGTGGCTGCGTCTGCTGCGGGGGTTAATCTCGCCCAGGGTCGATCTTGTTGTCTCGTGGTCTTTCTTGCTGGTTGTTTCCTTTCCTACTTTGGTCTGGACTACAAGCAGGCCAGAATAGTACTCGTACTCTTTTACTATGAAGCCACGCCGTTGTAACACGTGGCTTGGCATTGTCTTGCTGAAATAAGCAGGGGCGTCCTCGATAACGTTGCCTGGATGGCAACATACAGTATGTTGCGACCAAACCTTTATGTATCTTTCATTATCAATGGTGCCTTCTCAGATGTGTAAGTTACCCATGCCTTGGCCACGAATACATCCCCATACCATCACAGATGCCGGCTTTTGAACTTTGCACCTATAACAATGCGAACGGTTCTTTTCCTCTTTGGACCGGAGGACCCTATGTCCACAGTTTCCAAAAACGATTTGAAATGTGGACTCGTCAGACCACAGAACACTTTCCACTTTGCATCAGTCTATCTTAGATGAAGCCGACAATGTTTCTGGGTGTTGTTGATGAATCGATTTGGCTTTGCATAGTAGAGTTTTAATTTGCACTTACAGATGTAGTGACGAACTGTAGTTACTGACAGTGGTTTTCTTAAGTGTTCCTGAGCCCATGTGGTGATATCCTTTACAGACTAAGTACGGTCTGAGGAATGGAAGGTCCTTAATATCATCGCTTATCTGCAGTGATTTCTCCAGATTCTCTGAACCTTTTGATGATATTACAGACCTTGGATGGTGAAATCCCCAAATTCCTTGCAATAGCTCATTGAGAAATGTTGCTCTTCTTAAACTGTTCGACAATTTTCTCACGAATTTGTTCACAAAATGGTGACCCTCCCCCATCTTTGTTTGTGAATGACTGATCATTTCATGGAAGCTGCTTTTATACCTAATCATGGCACCCACCTCTTCCCAATTATCCTGTTCACCTGTGGGATGTTCCAAATAAGTGTTTGATGAGCATTCCTCAAATTTCTCAGCCACTTGTGTCAGTGTGGTTGCCATTTTTGTGTTATTCATATTTTGATAGTCCTGCATGGATAAAGTTAAATTAATAATTTGGTGCTTGATGAATGCTAGGGCCTACTGCACTGCTGCACTTTTGGTGTTGGTCATTGTGTTGGTGTTTGATGAATACTTGGACCTACTGTGCTACTGCACTTTGCTGCTAGTCATTATGGTTTTGGTCGACATTTTTGGGTATTTATATTTCCCTGGTACTGCATATATTATTATTAAGTTAAATATTTTTCCTTTTTATTGTGAAAGTCATTTAGATTTTGTGTCATTTACAGCACCTGTGGCAGATAAAACTGATTGGACAAATGTTGGGTTGAGAGACTGGCAGTGAAATTTTTTTTTTGAACACTGCTTACGCAACACTTGAGCTTATTTTTGTTTATAGCTTTGTATGCAGTTAAAGTGCACCACCTGTCCTGGCTCAGCAGACGGCTTTTGGTTTAGAAGCTAGAAAGCTTGGAAAGGCTGAACAGCCAGCTTTTTTATAAAACATGTTGCGGGCATAGAATTGTCGCTGCGAACCTGCCGGCTTCGTTTTAGTTTGTTGTCGTGTTGGTTGGCTTATCGGGTGTCAGTCTGGGTTTGCCCTTGCGCTCCTTCAGCCAGACAGTGGGAGAGGGACAAGTGATGGGCTGGTTCTTGGTACACAGTGAGTTCCGGGGCTAGATCGCTGCCCCGCCAGCTTGTGTACGGATGTGTTTATTTATATATATGTGTGTATGTATGTAATTGTTATTGTTATACAGATGTGTGTGTATGTGTGTATATATGAACATTTATATGTGAATGTATGTATGTATATGAGTATGTCAATGTATGAATGTGTGTGTATATGTGTGTTTATAAAAATATATATACACATGCATTTATATGTATGTATTTAAGTACACATGCATACATATCTTTGTGTGTATATATATATATATATATATATATATATATATATATATATATATATCCATCCATCCATCCATTTCTACCGCTTATTCCCTTCGGGGTCGCTGGAGCCTATCTCATCGCAGTATGTATATATATATATATATATATATATATATATATATATATATACATATATATATATATATATATATATATATATATATATATATATATATATATATATATATATATATACATATATATATATATATATATACATATATATATGTATATATATATAGAGAGAGAGAGAAATATATACATATAAATATATATATAACTATAAATATATGTATATATAGATATATACATATAAATATATATATACATTTTAAAACATATATATATATATTTATATATATATATGGCGCCAGCGCCCCCCGCGACCCCGAACGGGAATAAGCGGCAGAAAATGGATGGATGGATGGATATATATATATATATATATATATATATATATATATATATATATATATATATATCCATCCATTTTATACCGCTTATTCCCTTCGGGCGGAAGGTGGTGTACACCCTGGACAAGTCCCCACCTTATCGTAGTATATATATATATATATATATATATATATATATATATATATATATATATATATATATATATATATATATATATATTAGGAGGCTCTCGTGGCCTACTTGTCCGGTGGGGGTCGCGTCTCAGGCTACTGCATCAGGGCTGTTTGTCAGGGGCCCCTAAGTCCCGCCGTCCACCCCTTGGTGTTGGTTGGGGGCCTGCTGGGTCGATTCTTCACGTCTATCGTCTAACTTGGTGCTCTGCATGGTATTCTGCCGTGTTGCAAGGCGGCCGCTGTTGGGGTAGTGACCTCGTATGTCAGCGTGTCTGTGACATACGAGGGGGAGGATACATACTTACATATATACAATTATTCATAGATATATACACAAATACGTATATTCATTCATTAATTCATGCATACGCGCACACATAGGTACTTACCCACACCCATACACAAATACAGTAAATACATACACACTCACGTTACATACATCCACACGCACATTTACTGTGCAAATTTGCACATACTGTACATATACAATTACATATGCATACATACACTCATGCATATAATAACAATTCATCAAACATATATTAACGTTGTTCCCCTGAAACTTGATAAACGCGGCACACTGACAAAGCTTAAACTAATGTTACCATAACAATCTACAAGTTTAATACAGTTTGCTTCTCTCTCTTCCCCCTACCATTTATCTGCTTTCTTTTCTAATTCAAGTTATCATTACATATATGTACTGTTGCATTTGAAAAAAATGTATAGTTGATAATAAAGGTAATTACTGTTATTATTCATTATCAAGTGTGATTTATATTGAAATATTTATTGCTCCATTTGCAGTGCAATAATGTTCATTATAATTTATGTTATTAATATTTACTTAACTGCTTCTTTGCTATCACTTTTTGTGTTATATTTGTACATTTCGTATTTGCTGATGCTATTCTGTTGTTGATATTGTTGCTGTTGTCTCTGTCTTATTCCTCTTTTGTCCCCACAATTTCCACCTCTATCTTCCTTTTTTCCTCTTTTTATCCCCTCTGCACTGTTTTGGCTGCGCCAAAGATTAATATAAATCCATTTAATAAAGTCAAATACAAATAAGATACCAACGAGAGAAGTATCCCACACTTCTCATTTGTAAATTAAACCTTGTACAGCAAGTATGGGCATCTACATCAACAATATGATTTGCCTGAGTAGCTGGACAGGACCAAAAAAAAATAAAAATAAATATCCACAGCATGAAGGAATAAGAAGCATAAACGTGGCATGAAGCACACACATTTCCACGTTCAGTTCACTCTTGATACATAGCAACTTTGCCGTGAAAAAGGCTTATGCATGCTTAGTACATGAGGCCCCTGCTCTCTTTTTACTATTCATCTATTCACCCCCTATCCTTCTCCAGTCATTATTTACCTGTGCAAAATTCAATTAAGAAAGCCGTCTTCATCCATTTTTTTTTTGGATACTTTTAATTTTTTTCCTGCAACTCAAGGCGTGACGTGCCTTCTAAACCCTCAACAACCTTCCTCATCTCAGCTGTTAGTTGTCCGCTCTTCTATTCTCCACTGTCCCTCCAACTAATCTCTTTGGATGCTTTGCCGTCATTCACTTAAAGATGCAGTTAAAGGGGTCGTTTGCAACTTTTATGCGGCTGTATCCAGAGAACTAACTTTCCAATGTTTTCTCAGCATTATAGCCCGTCCTCTTCTGGCTTTTAGCATATAAACTATGCCCTGCGTAACACACACGGACACACATTAGCTTTGGGGTTGACAGGTAATGATTGTGGTTTGTCAGAGTTTAACAACTAATGTTAGCTATCATTGATACCCACAGTTTTTCAGCAAGCGAGCTATATACATACACCCTGGATAAGTCGCCACCTCATCGCAGGGCCATCATAGATAGACAGACTTTACTCATTTATTGATGCCAATTAGACTATCCCAGGTGCTTGTATTTTGAGATGGGAAGAAAAAAATTATATATATATATATATATATATATATATATATATATATATATATATATATATATATATATATATATATATATATATATATATATATATATATATATATATATACACACACACACATATAAAACATATGTGTGGAGGGTGGTCGAGTCAATCCTCCTCCAGGCAGGAGCAATAGTCATGGCCGCTGTCCAGGGTGCTGAGGACGAGCACCATTGGGCAGGGGAAGGGCATGTGCTGACGGCGAGACACAGCTGCCATGTAATTAGATTTCACAGGTGGTACGTGCTAACCTAATCATCTGTTGTCTTTAACAGGAAGTGGCTGGGAGCAGATGAAGAGAGAGGATACGGACGTGACTGAAAAGTCACGTTCTGAGAGAGAAAACTTTGTATAAAAGATATGATCATTAAAAACCTTGTTAAACCTGCACGCTGGGCTCATGTGCCGTGTCTGATAGTGGGACTGCGAGGTGGTGACTTCCACAATATGTTTTTTTTGTTAACATGTTAAAAGTGCTTAATAAAAATACAAGAGTATTTAACACATATAGAATTCTGTCCTTCAAGAAGACAAGAATAAACGTTGGTGTATTACCTGATTCTGATGACTTGCATTGATTATAAATCAGACAGTCACACAAGTGCTGATAAACTCCAGAGCTTCGAATTTACATTGTGGAGGGAAAAAAAATGTCCTTCTTTCTGTCCAATATCAAATGAAAGCTGTTTGTTTTTGTCATCTTATTGTCCAGCTTCCATACTTGTTTTTAGACACTTTCTGGGAAATACATTGACGGCAAACTCCCTAATTTGCTAGCATGTGTGTTTCAGCTTTCTGAGACTCTTATTTTGTTAGCACAGGCAGGATAGAACAGCACTTTATTGTGAAGACGGGAACTGTACGGTCGGTCTATAGACTTTAACAGCAGGTACAGCGCGAGAGTCTTTTGGAAATTCCAAGTGTTTCTTGCATTGCTGCGGGTCAGTTCTTTCTTCATATTGAGCTCGCAGCAGCGAGCGTCATGTCACAAGATCATAGTCAAATCTGATTGTGGCTAAATTTTAAGTTTATTTCTTTCTTTTTTCTAATGCCAGGCCCCCCTGGTCTATCATAACAACAACATGAATGTGAATTGATTGACTGCTTTCCTTTGACTGCTTTTGAAATTGTTAGGAAGTGTGTACGAGACAGCAGTGAGTACCAAAAAAAACTAAACAATATATAAGTAGCAATTGTGAAAAATAGAACATTTAAATTATATTTTATTCCAAACCACTAATGGTAGGCGAGCCAGTAGTGTGCTAATATTTTTTGGTTTGAAAAATGTACTGTAACCTTGAGCAAGTTGCATGCAGCCCCTTTCAGGATGAATGACACAACCCTCTTTAGGGCTCAATCTTGGGTAACATTGTGAGATTGCAATGGATTGACCACTGGACTTTCTGCTCTACTCTTTATTCATGGGTTACAGGTCTTATGCGACTATGGCTTTGTCACTCAGATTTTGAAGGGGTTTCATTTCATTTTGTAATTGAGTTTCACACCTCAGTTGTGTCTTTGTCCAAAACAGAGCTTTACTGTGATCTCTTGACAGACCAAATGATCCTACCCAGACATGTCATCTCTACCTTAATACACTGATATATTTCCAACAACCCTCCCCAATTAGGTTGCAGTGTTGAAAACAATACCATTGAATGTTCAGTCAGTGCTTTGGTCATCTTGGACTGCAGAATATACACGCAAATGGCGGTTTAAACACCCTTATTTGACTGTTCATTTGTAGCGGTATAATCCCCATTTGAATATGTCCTAGCATCTTATAGCATTAAAGTGAACTGAAGTGTTCAAATCCCCTCCCATCCGGGGGGATTATTTTGCTAGTTTTAAGGCTTCGCTGTTTTGCTTTTTGTGCAAAAAGGCAAGTTATCCTTTCTATTAATGCGAAGGTTAAATGCAGTTGCCTCTTTAAGGACAATTCTCTTGAGAATAACACAACAGTCACAGAGACATCAACTTTCAGCTTCTCGAGTTTGAGGTAATCCAAGCAGAGTAGGAGACAGAGCCAGAGGTTCCACTGAAACTCACACTATCAGAGGCACAGGAGCCCCCCTTTAAACAAGTGATCGAACAAGTCTAATCTGCGGGATGAAAATGAGCAGAGCAAATGTCTAAGAGACAACACAAAGAGACTTCTTTCAAGTTTATGCATCAGTGTCTTTCAATGTATGGAGATTAACGCAGTTGTCATTCACATCGAGTCGTAAAAGTCTCATTTTATGTTGGTCACAACTCACATCCATGCCTCTTTATTGACCTGCTTTGGTCTGTCCATACCAATTATTGCAAATTTGTCAGGACTCAATTACACACATAATACTAATAGATCAGGGCTGTCCCACTCATCTTAGCTCTGGGGCCCCA
This sequence comes from Nerophis ophidion, assembly GCF_033978795.1. NCBI lineage: Eukaryota > Metazoa > Chordata > Actinopteri > Syngnathiformes > Syngnathidae > Nerophis > Nerophis ophidion. Next base: position 59,074,474 of record NC_084616.1, read on the forward strand.
TTGAGGAAAATCTATTTCCACGTGGGTTGGACGGGTAAAATCATGGCATAATACCTTAAAAAAAACTACGTCAACTTCATATTTTTTTCTTTGTTTTACTTCGGGCCAAAATAGAACAGGCATATTGAATGAATGAATGAATGAAATAAGTGTATATCAGTCATATAATCAATCAACCATTTTGTGTGATCAGTTTAACAATACAGGTTATACATATCAACAATCATACACATACACACACAAAAGAAAATAAAAATAATTACCCAAAAAGGAATAGGCTGAAGCCAAAACTTATATTTGCTTATCCTATATTGTACATTCACTGAAAATTAGATTGCCTGGAACATCAACGTTAAAAAAAAAAATCAATGGGATGAAAGTAATTGTTACTATATTTTATAATTTTCAATTATTTCACCTTTCAAGGTTTTCTTAAACCTAAACAAAGAACCACATGTCTTCAACTCATCACTGAGCTTGTTCCACCATTTAACTCCTAAAACTGAAATACATTTGTATTTTATGTTCATTCTTACTTTACCTATTTCAAAAATCAATATCCCCCATAAATAATACTTTTCTCCTCTTAAATGAAATAACCTAACGATACAAGCTGGAGGGCTGTTGTTCTTTACTCGAAACATAATTTTCATTGTTTTTAAAAACACAATGTTTGAAAATTTTATTTCATTCGAACTTATAAATAATGGATTGGTATCTTCCTAAAAGCACGCTTTGTGTATTATTCTAATGACCATTTTTTGAAGTTTTATTATTGGGTCTATGTTTGTTTTATAAACATTTCCCCAAATTTCAACACAATATGTTAAACATGGAAAAACAAAATAATAATATAACATATGCAGGCATTTCTCATTCAGCATGTGTCTTACTTTATAAAGAATAGCAATGGATTTGGATAGTTTTCCATTTATATATTCAATATGCGGTTTCCGACATAGTTTATGATCAATTATTATTCCCAAGAATTTTGTTTCATATACTCTATCAATTTATACTTGATTTAATTTTAATATTGCTTCACAATTTGTCCTTGCACCACTAAACACCATAAATTAACTTGTTAATATCAAACCATTTTTTTATCTGAATTAACTCAACCTGGATTATCCTCAACACTTCCTTCAAGTCTTCTCCTAAACAATATACATTTGTATCATCGGCAAACATAATAAATATAAATTTATTAGATACTGAACAAATATTTAAGTAAAGTATAAATAACTTAGGCCCCAATACTAAGCCTTGTGGAACCCCACAAGTTACTCTTCTTGGCTGTGATTTAGTCTTATTAATCTCCACATATTGAGATCTGTTACTTAAATACTGTAACTACTTAACCACTGTTGTGAAACACCTCTTATGCCATAATTTTACAATTTTTTCAGAAGTAAGGGATGATCGATTGTGTCAAAAGCTTTACTTAAGTCAATAAATACTGCAACTGTGTGTCGCTTTTTTTCCTATTGCTAGTACTATCTATGTTTTCTACAAAGTCTGTCACCGCTAGGGATGTCGATCGATTACTCCTGAACCCATACCGCTGGTCATTCAGAAGCTCATGTTTGTCAATGAACTTATCAAGTCTATTCACAAATAATTTCTCAAGAATTTTTGCAAATTGAGGTAGTAAGGACACAGGTCTATTGTGGTGGGCGTGGCCTGCGCACCTGCGGGGAAGCGGGGTGTGGCAGGGACGGCTTCGAGGTTGGTGACAGGTGAGTGGATGACACAGCTGAAAGTGTTCATCTAATCACCTGTCGCTCTGTTAAAAGGCCGCAGTCGGGAGACGGCTGGAGAGAGTTGGACAGGCGACAATGCCGAAAGGCAGAGAGTGACATTGCTGAAGGGAGACAAATGGTGTAAAGCAGAAAAGATTATTGAAAAAATAAATCTTGTCGAACTTAAAAGCTTGTCATGTCAGTCCTTGGTGGTCCCGAGAACCCGGAAGCAGCAGACTTCCACATCTATAATTTGAGACCATATTATTATCGCCATTTTTATAAATGGGAATAACTTTAGCGATTTTGATTTTGTCAGGAAAAGTTCCAGTTGATAAAAATGTATTGCAAATATAACTAAACGGCTTCAGGACACAATCCATCACTTCTTTAACAAGTGACATGTCCACGTTGTTACCAATGACAGATTTTTTGTTTTCAAACTTTTTGACCACTTCTAACACATCACTTTCCCAAACTCCGCCAAGAAACCTCAAATTTTTGATGTCAGATACACACTTTGACTTTTTATCATCATTCATATTAAAATTAGTATTTTTTGCCCTATTTGGGCCAACATTCACAAAAAACTTATTGAATTCCTCAGCTATTTCTTCTATATTTTCAGTAATTGAGTTGTCATCTTTTACCAAATATGCTGCAAAATCATTTTTGCTAGATTTTTTAATCATAGTGTTAAGCATATTCCAAGTTTCAATGATATTATTTTTACTCCGTGTGGAGTTTGCATGTTCTCCCCGTGACTGCGTGGGTTCCCTCCGGGTACTCCGGCTTCCTCCCACTTCCAAAGACATGCACCTGGGGATAGGTTGATTGGCAACACTACATTGGCCCTAGTGTGTGAATGTGAGTGTGAATGTTGTCTGTCTATCTGTGTTTGCCCTGCGATGAGGTGGCGACTTGTCCTGGGTGTAAAGCCTTCCGCCCGATTGTAGCTGAGATAAGCACCAGCGCCCCCCGCGACCCCAAAGGGAATAAGCGGTAGAGAATGGATGGATGTTCAAGATAGTTTTTTTGTTGCAGCTTCATGATACATGTCAATCTGTTTTTATACTTTTATATATGTCCTCATTTTCCTTTGTTCGATGTTTAATAAATTCCTTGTAAAGCCTATTTTTCTTTTTACAGACTTTTACTAAACCCTTTGTTATCCATGGTTTTTCCCTGTTTTTAGTATTTTGCTTATATTCTCTCAATGGACAATGACGATCATAAATTGTCAGAAATATACCCAGGAATGTATCGCATGCTTCATTAGTATCCTCCACAAAATTTTTTTGCCAATCCTGATTTAAAAGATCAGCCTTGAATGCCTTGCTTATGGTGATTTTATTCTAACAAAGTCATTTTTCTGTCTTTTTATTGGAAGTTTCGCTCCTTGTCCATTTCCATCACTGTAAAGACAGGCAAGTGATCACTTAAATCAGTCACTAATAGTCCACTTTTTTATTCCCAACAAATCCATTTATAAAAATACTATCAATCACTGTTAGGCTGTCCTTTGTTATTCTGCTAGGTTTTTACAATTAGTGGAAAGAAACTCAAGCTAAACATATGTTTAACAAAATCAGTAGTTTTCATGTGATCATTAAATCTCATCTAATCAATGTTGAAGTCACCACAAATCAAGATCACCTTATCCGCTTGGGATGGTTTCCTGCTGGCTCCGCTGTGAACGGGACTCTCGCTGCTGTGTTGGATCCGCTTTGGACTGGACTCTCGCGACTGTGTTGGATCCATTATGGATCGAACTTTCACAGTATCATGTTAGACCCGCTCGACATCCATTGCTTTCCTCCTCTCCAAGGTTCTCATAGTCATCATTGTCACCGACGTCCCACTGGGTGTGAGTTTTCCTTGCCCTTATGTGGGCCTACCGAGGATGTCGTAGTGGTGTGTGCAGCCCTTTGAGACACACGTGATTTAGGGCTATATAAGTTAACATTGATTGATTGATTGATTATCGTTATGTCTTTCATATATAACTCAAACATTTTTTAAATAAAATGTTCCTGGAGTTCATAAATACAACTAATTAATATGTTTTTGGATCTTTCAACACTAAATTCATTCCATCAGATTGTCAATAGCAGTTGTCATGTCAGCAATCAGCCTACATTTGAGAGAGGACAAGAGGACATCACAAACAATACAACACCTCCTCCCCTTTTGTTCATCCTGTATTGCCAAAACATTTCATATCCCTCTAATCCAGGGGTGTCAAACGTGCGGCCCGCGGGCCGGATCAGGCCCACCAACAGGTTTTATCCGGCCCGTGGGATGAGTTTGCTAAGTATAAAATCGAGCGGAAATTTGGGATTGAAAGAAACTGCTTTTCTAAATGTGTCCACTAGATGTCAAAATAGCAATTCTTTGTATATTTGTAAATGATGCTACATATGTAAAAAAAAAAAAATAAACCACTTGATGTTAGTTCACCAGTCAAGGAAAATGAGCAAACTACATAAATAACTTCATTTTATTTGGTTTTGATTTAATTTTTTTTTTGATAGATTGAAAAAGAACTCCAATGAGTTAACTGATGAACATTATCACGTAAATTATTCAGAAAGTATAAATAACGACAACTAAAGATATAAAACCATGACTTGATTAACGTGGACCCCGACTTAAACAAGCTGAAAAACTTATCCGGGTGTTACAATTTAGTGGTCAATTGTACGGATTATGTAGTGTACTGTGCAATCTACTAATACAAGTTTCAATCAATACTACTAACCGCAACAAGTAAGTGTAAAAAAAACAACAACAACATTATTATTTGTACATTTTCAGAATGTATTTGTTGTATTTGTAAACAAAGAAAACAATCTGAAGTTGTCTTTATTTTTAAATTATCGTGCCGTGATTTTACCAGTCCGGCCCACTTGGGAGTCGATTTTTCTCCGTGTGGCCCCCGATTTAAAATCAGTTTGACACCCCTGCTCTAATCCATCCAGTAATTCCTTACTATCATTCAACCAAGTCTCTGAAATTGCTATTATGGTAAACCTTTGCTAGATTTGTTTAAGATACTCTTTAATTTTGGCAAAGTTACTGTAAAGAATCCTGCTATTGAAATGAATCACTGAAAAGCCTTCCATTTTAACATTTGAATGAAATTGTTCCTCAGAATAATACCCACAATCCACATTCGAGTCCTGATAGAAGTGAATATCTGGGTCAATATTATTTTCTAACTCACAGCATTTATGATCAAAAGACTTGAATATTGTGCGGCTCATTTGTATTTCTATCATGTTGGTTGTTTCTCTGCACACAGTACACAGCCAACAAGGAACATTCCCCACTATTCCACTTCCTTATCATTATCATCTTTTTTCATTTATATTGTTCAAGGTCCTTCAAGTCTCTGATCACTAATACCCTTGCTTGTTCTGGTGGACCATTCAATCTGATCAGTACTTTACAGTTCCTTGTCCATGATTCCTGGATTCGCTTTCCCTTTTTCAGGATCCTGGCTTTTTTCCCTGATTAAAGGCCTACTGAAATGAGATTTTCTCATTTAAACGGGGATAGCAGGTCCATTCCAATCATTTGATAATGCCATATTTTTGCTGAAAGGATTTAGTAGAGAACATCCACGATAAAGTTCGCAACTTTCGGTGCTAAGAGAAAAGCCCTGCCTCTACCAGAAGTCGCAGACGATGACGTCACATGTTTGATGGCTCCTAACATATTCACATTGATTTTAATGGGAGCCTCCAACAAAAAGTGCTATTCAGACCGAGAAAACGACAATTTCCCCATTAATTTGAGCGAGGATGAAAGATTTGTGTTTGAGGATATTGATAGCGACGGACTAGAAAAAAGAATAACGCGATTGCATTGGGAATGATTCCGTTGTTTTTAGGCACATTTACTAGGATAATTCTGGGAAATCCCTTATCTTTCTATTGTGTTGCTGTGTTTTAGTGAGTTAAATAGTACCTGATAGTCGGAGGTGTGTCTCCACGGGTGTCTTGACACCAATGTCTCAGGAAAGTCGACGGCAGCTATGGACGGCACAAGCTCAGATTTTCTCCGGTAAGAAGCGACTTTTTACCACAATTTTCTCACCGAAAACTGCTGGTTGACATTCGGTCATGATTCATATTTACTACTGATCCATAGTAAAGTTTCACCTCCTGGAATTTTAAACAAGGAATCACCGTGTGTTTGTGGGGCTAAAGCTAAAGCTTCCCAACTCCATCTTTCTACTGTGACTTCTCCAATATTAATTGAACAAATTGCAAAATATTCAGCAACACAGATGTCCAAAATACTGTGTAATTATGCCGTTAAAGCAGAAGACTTTTAGCTGTGTGTGTGCGCAGCGCTCATACTTCCTAAAAACCTGTGACGTCTTGCGTACACGTCATCATTACACAATGTTTTAAAGACGAAACTCCCGGGAAATTTTAAATTGTAATTTAGTAAACTAACAAGGCCGTATTGGCATGTGTTGCAATGTTAATATTTCATCATTGATATATAAACTATCAGACTGCGTGGTGGGTAGTAGTGGGTTTCAGTAGGCCTTTAAGCATTTAATTTTTATGTTTTCTACACACAAAACGGATGATGATGTTGGATCTGTTGTTTTGTTTCAGTGGAATGGTGTGCCATGCAGCTATATTTGAAGTGCATACAGGAATTCCTTTATTATTGAAGAAGTTGATGACTTGCTGCTAAAGCGTGTGCAGCTCACCTCATGGTGCATCTTCTGCCTCCTTGTCACCTGCTGTGATCCGTGCATAGGAGCGGGTGGCTTGTCTCCAGCCCAGAAATCACCAGGTCATCCATCTTTGAGTACTGCACTAGATCGTCCACTTCTCTTTCAAGTTCTTAAATATTCTTGTATTTGTCTTTGATTATTGCCTTCGGCTGCTTAAGTTCCTCGATTAAATCCAGAAGACCCATTTGCTGTTTTGCTACTTTGCTCAGTTCCTCTGACATGAAATTCAGGGACGTTTTCACCGCTTCCATTTCTTCTGCCAACTTCTTAGTCGCCATTTAGTGAGAAAAAGTACTTTCAGAATCCAGGTGATCTTTCAGAATACTTTCATATTCCAGGCAATCCGGTGTTGATGGCGTGTCAGTCCATTAAAGCACATGTCATCAAAAAGTCTCTAATAAGTCCGAAATATATATGCATATATATATTTTTTTTTAATACGTACATTTTTAAAATGTACATATTACAAATAATCCTCTTGAGAAAACACTTCAAGTTAGTTAGAAATTCTGAGGGAAAAGTTTGTGCAGTTTCAAAAACACCATGAAGAACACATAATAGACCTAATATCATTGTATATACAAACCATTACGCTTAAAATCTCAGTCCAAAAAAACAACGAAAATAAAGCATAAATGAAAACTATTCTATGTACCAACTACCTCATTGGTCATTTCTACTTATTAATCCTGTGCTTACTGAACAAACCATACAAACTAAAGTAGGTACCATTCTAGTTTATTGAGTTACTATCCTGCCTTCTAGGCACCACTGTGTATTGATTAATAAAAATGTGTGTGAACAATTTAATCCATCCATTCGTCCATTTTCCTCCACTTATCCGAGGTCGGGTCATGGGGGCAGCAGCCTAAGCAGAGAAGCCCAGACTTCCCTCTCCCTAGCCACTTCGTCCAGCTCCTCCCAGGAGATCCTGAGGCGTTCCCAGGCCAGCCAGGAGACATAGTCTTCCCAACGTGTCCTGCGTCTTCCCCGTGCCCTAAACACTTCCTTGGTGAGATGTTCGGGTGGCATCCTGACCAGATACCCGAACCACCTCATCTGGCTCTCTTTGATGTGGAGGAGCAGCAGCTTTACTTTGAGCTCCTCCCAGATGGCAGAGCTTCTCACCCTAGATTCCCCCCGGCGAAGGGAACTCATTTCGGCTGCTTGTACCCATGATCCTGTCCTTTTGGTCATAAACCAAAGCTCATAGGTGAGGATGAGAACATAGATCGACCGGTAAATTGAGAGCTCTGCCTTCTGGCTCAGCTCCTTCTTCACCACAATGGATCAATACAGCGTCCGCATTACTAGACACGCCGCACCGATCCGCATGTCCATCTCACAATCCGTTCTTCCCAACCATGTCCATGGAATTGGACTTGGAGGTGCTGATTCTCATTCAAGTCGCTTAACACCCGGCTGTGAACCGATCCAGGCAGCCTTGGTGGAGTCCAACCCTCACTGGAAACGGGTCCTACTTACTGCCGGCAATGAGAACCAAGCTCTGACACTGATCATACAGGGAGCGGACCACCACAATCAGTCCGATACCCCATACTCACAGGACTTCCCTGGGGACACGGTCCAATGCCTTCTCCAAGTCCACAAAGCATGCATGTAGGTAATTTCAACAAAACAAAAATAAAAATGTAACTGACATTATTGCAGTAAATCACACACCATTCACTTTCTTTAAATTTGCACAGAAAACCATTATTTTCAGTCTTTTGCAGTAAGCTGATTTTTCATTGTTTTGGAAGTTAGGCCGAATGCGACGCGTAACGCTATTATTGCAAAACCGGAAGTGTGTTATTGGTATAAACAGGGGTCTTGACATGTTTTTGATTAAAGTCTTCGATAAAAGTGACTCAAGGCTTTCTCTCCACCGTCTTTTATTCTGCTGAGCATTTATTCCATCTTAATGAAGCAGGTCGAGTTACAATTTACATTTTTCGTTATGAATACACTCAACTGTAATTGTAACTCCCTCCAAACAGCACAGACACAATGGCTTTCTTGAACTGATTTATTTAAAGGCTTCCTTTCCCTTCAAATTCACCGCGAAAACTGAAATAAAATAAAGCACGTTAAAATAACCGCATGCACAGCATGTGGATCAAACATTTTACCGAAGTAAAATACCAACAGAAATGACAAACAAATACCTCGTTGGCCTGCATGCTTCTTTTAGGAGGAAATTGTGATCTTCAGGCTCTCATAGCCCAAACGCTTAGAGTCCTTGGGACACTTTTCAGTCCTTGTGACAGTCAGTCTCTTTCTTTCTCCCTTCACATTGCTTCAAAATGTTTACTCATACCAGGAAATAACTTCCTTACATCAAATGACTGACCAAACGAGACACTTCAAAATAAAAGTATGCCTACAAATTTAACCAAAAGGCATTACATGACATTTCTAACCATAGTAACTTAAAAATAGCCTTCTTATAAATGATAATAAATGATAAATGGGTTGTACTTGTATAGCGCTTTTCTACCTTCAAGGTACTCAAAGCGCTTTTGACACTACTTTCACATTTACCCATTCACACACACATTCACACACTGATGGAGGGAGCTGCCATGCAAGGCGCCAACCAGCACCCATCAGGAGCAAGGGTGAAGTGTCTTGCTCAGGACACAACGGACGTGACGAGGTTGGTACTAGGTGGGATTTGAACCAGGGACCCTCGGGTGAACACTTATGCATTATGATTTGAATTCCCTTTTATGAATTTAACTTATTATTCTGTTTTTACAGAAATAAAACTAATTATAATAATTATTAGTAGCAACAGTTACAGTAATGTAAACACAGACGTGAAGCTCCTCCTTTTTGTCAGGCCTGTAAATCTGGTTTTATGTTTGATCATGTTTTGTTTTGTTTTCTGGACTCTTGTTCCGTTTTTTTCACTTCCTGGTTTGTTTTTGTTACCATGACAACTCATTGATTTTCACCTACCACGTGGTTGTCTGCCACACCTAGGGCGCCGACCTCCTCGTCGGCCACGGATGTGGCCATTACGTGGTCGTCCACCACGCCAAGGGCGCAGACCTTCTTGTCCACGGATATGGCCATTCCGGGGTCGCCCACCTCAGTCCGCCACGCGTCGCCGCCACCTGACTCTGCCCCGTTGGATACGGGGACACGTGGTTTGGCGATCCACCGCCATGTCCCCCTCCCGCCCTCCCATGACTCTGGATCATTGTGGGACATCTGGAAGCTGTCCTTAATGGGGGAGGGGGGGGGGGGCTCTGTCACGCCTGTAAATCTAGTTTTATGTTTGATCATGTTTTGTTCTGTTTTCTGGACTCTTGTTCCGTTTTTTCACTTCCTGGTTTGTTTGTGTTACCATGACAACTCATTGATTTTCACCTTGCCCTCTTAGTCATGCCCCTGCCCTCAGTCCCGCACCTGTTCCTAATTATTACAGCCACTACTTAAGTCATTTTCTTTCTGTCCATCAGTCTGGGAACATTAACTTTCATTGTGTTCTACGACCTTTGCTGCTCATTGCTCGATGCCATTGATCCCCTGTCACGCACCTTGCTGTTTATGCCTCCCGTTTTTGTAACAGTAAGTTTTTGTTTGTAATTATGTTTTTGATAGTATCTTTTGTTTGTTTTGTAGATTGTATTGCCATTGTGCTGTTTTTGTTCTAAGTTTTAGCATAGATTATTATCTGCCATCGAGCATGCTTTTTGTTTTGCCTTTTTGTATTTTTAGTATAACTAAAACATTATGTACCTGAATTTTCGCCTGGCTCGTCCTGTAATCCCTCTGCGTCGAAGGAGTCAACCAAATCCAAGTCCAGGTCTGACACTTTTTACAAGCAGTAAAGCACTCCAGCAGGCGTTTGCTCCAATGATATCGTCTTACAGAGATTGAATATAATTGTCGGGAGAACTTTGATGGCCTATGTATTCCATTCATCCATTTTCTACCGCTTGCCCCTCTCGGGGTCCCGGTATTTAATCTACCTAATTGTTACATCAATATAATGAACATTAGTCAAGCTGTTAAATAATGTATGTGAGAAATAATATATATTGTGTCCTTATTAGGTGACAATAAGGAACAATTACAAACCATATCATTCTCAGTAATATGCAACTATATATATATATAGTCAAAGTTTCTGTGGTTTATCCGTTATACTGTCACAACTAGACGCCGAGAATGATTTGCACGGGCGAGACGTGACTGTGAGTACATCTTTTAATTATATAATATATACAAAACAGGGAAAACAAAAACACTTGCTCAATGGCATGAAAGACAATTTAACTATACACTTAAACAGCACGATGGCAAGACTAAAGACATGAAACAAAAGAGTGCACTGTGGCATAAATACAAAACTTACGTGGATCAAAACAAGGGCATTGATAGCGAGGTGTTCAAGGGCATGAAGGTAGCGTAGCATTGGGTAGGGTGCGTGCGTGTGTGTGTGTGAAGATCCCAGAATGAAAACAAGAAAAAGAGTGACTTAAGTAGCTATGATAATTAGTGAAAACATGTGTGAGGCTGAGGACAGGGACGTGACATGACAGGTGAAAAATAATGAGTTGGCATGGAGACGAAAACAAACCAGGAAGTGCCAAGACAGAACTTAAATGTCCAAAAAACTAAACATAACCTGACCAAAACCAAAACATAAACTTACAGGCGTGACATATACAGTGCTCAATACCGAGGTATTGTTCCGTCAGAAGGCTTTATAGGCGGAATAGATAGTTCCACATTACATGTCTTGTTAGCCACCTTGTGCTAGCAATTTTTCACCATTTAGAATACACAGAAAAAGGAAAGACACCTATACTTGTCTCACTTCAGGATTGTGTATGATGAGCAAAATTTTACAAAAAAGTAAAATGTTCCTTTTATGTCAGACAGTCTTGTCTTCTGCTGACTTCTTTCAAGCCTTATATGTTTATCCATATACAAAGGCAGTGGTCATCCACATTATTCAAGACTGCCATATTCAAAGCTAAACACATAATAACTGACTTATCGTAACAGAGTCACATTCCCTTGCGGATAACTCTCCTTGAATATTTCTTATTTATGTCATTATCTGGGTAAAATGCCAGACTAGTCATTATTTACATTTTTTGACATCAGCTACACCCACATTTACCGCATACTTGACCTGTGCATCTGTATGTTTTATTCATCTCGACTGTCACATAAATGTTTTATTACTGTGTCTCTCTGTATAGTCTTTCATTTCAACTGATCTATAGGTATGCAAATAAAATCCCACACATTCCTGTAAGTGTGTTCTAATACTGTAAGCTCAAAGCCTTTTAAGTAGCAAATTAATTGGAGGATCCCTGTGCATATTGCTCTGGGAAAAGACAGATTTAATTAGATGATCTAAATGGCTAATAAATATGCAATATTCATGACTTAACACAAATCTCTCATTGATATCCCATGGCACTATTCTGTTCTGCAAGAGAAACAAATTGATAAAGAAAATATCAAACTTGTACGTATGATTACCCAAAGCTATTTTATAAGATGATTTGACCAAAAGTGTGTTGGTCTGAGGAATCTACATGGATGAAATAAGGCACAAAACATAGTATCAGTTTTTAGTCCCCGCGACTCCGAAAGGGACAAGCGGTAGAATATGGATGGATTACTACCTTATTAAGTACTGTTCCTCCACCATTAATGTGTCTTTTAACGATTTGAGCAAATCTGGTTTTCACAAATGTTAAACAGATTAGGTGACGACAACCTAATTAATTTAAAATCAACTTAACATGTGGCGGGGGACGGCGTGGCCTGGGTGGTAAAACAGCCGCGCCAGCAACTTGAGGGTTCCTGGTTCGATCCCAGCATCCAGCTTCCGCCGACCTAAAAATAAACTGAAACTGAACTGAACTGAAACTGAACTGAACCTAGTCACGTCTGTTGGGCTCTTGAGCAAGACACTTCACCTTTGCTCCTGATGTCAGCGCCTTGCAAAGTCGATTCCTCCATCAGTGTGTGTGTGTGTGTGTGTGTGTTAGAGATGTGCAGATAGGCAATTATATCATCTGCAACCGCAACACTAAAGTCGTCATCCACCCGCCATCCACCCGAACCAACATTTTATCAAAACCGCAACCGCCCGCCACCCGGTCGTTGTTATTTATCAGGGGTCGACAATTTTTATCACTCTAAGAGCTATTTTGACCCGTTTCACAGAGTAAAGAAGACAATGGGAGCCGCAAATATACTCGCGAATATCTGCTGGTGCTCATCCTGTTAACGAGAATAAGGGCGTGCTATACAGCCATTGCCTTGAACGCCTTCAACAACATGTACAAACTGTTTGCCAGTCCAGCAACATGTTGTGTCCAGCTTCCGCAGACACACGTACAAGATTGAAAGGCATACTGGGTGACGCAGAGTACACTGATGGTTGTGATACAAACAATTTTAACACTCTTACTAATACGCGCCACACTGTGAAGCCACACCGAACAAGAATGACAAACACATTTCGGGAGAACATCCTCACAGTAACAACATAAACCCAACACAACAAATACCCAGAAACCTTTGCATCCATGACTAATCCTGAATATATTTTACACCCCGCTGGCACCAAACCCTGCGCCCCCCAACCCCGCCCACCTTACCGACGCACGTTAATTCCCTATAAGGTTTTGATGTCCAACTGTATTCATGTCATTGTTTCTCACTCCTCCCATGTGAATAATATTCTGAAGATCACAGATTTTAATTTTACAGTTTTATTTTTCGTCTCTGATGTGTTTGTCATTGTTGAAAAGACCACAAGAGGCGAAGATGTGAAAATATTATATCAAGAGATAGTCAGAAGCACACACTTGAGGTGGAAAGAGTGTTGAAATACTGTACTCGGGTAAAAGTACTACTTCTTCAATGAAATGTTACTCGAGCACAAGTAAAATTACTGGTCAAAAAATATGCTCAAGTAAAAGAAAAAAAGTAGCTTATTTCAAAATTACCCAAGTAAAAGTTACTTTGCTGCTTTTCTAACAGTAGAAGTTGGGTCTCTTATGTGAAGTGGAATGAGGTAAAGGATATATTGTATGAATGTCATCGTTTTTTTGTTGTTTTTTTTCTATTAAAGGTGTTACGCCTGTGTGGCATCGTGGTACCGGGTTCGATTCCATCGAGGATGCGTCAAAATTGAACACAGCAAAGGTAAGTTTTACCAGATTTATTCTACAAAAAGATCTAAGAAACAAAACACTGGAGCTAACAAAAGGAAACCAAAGACGCTAGTATGAGAACTAGGTGATACAAAATACAAACTAATCTGATCCGTAGGCACAGAAGAGAAAACAAAACCTTCAGCATGAGAACTGGAATGAACAATGGCTTAGCTTAGCGAGAATATACATACATGAAAGTATTGCAGGCGTAACTCGTTGCGTGAAAAGCAAATCATGAACCCAGGCTTTAACAAACAAAAGAGGACGGCTTATAAAGTGACGGTGATTATCTGTAGCAGGTGAACTGATGAGTAACCATGGTAATGAACAAAAACAGGAAATAAACATGTTAAACAGCACAGTCATATGAAAATGGAACAGAAACAACAATAAAATGAGAAAATCAGCGTACGGATCTTAACAAAAGGAAAGCGTTATTCATAAAATACAAAATGAAAAAACATATTGACACATGTCGACATCTGAAATAATCAGTGTTCCTAATGGGGACGTTAGCAATGCCGTTACTTTTACTGGTAGCGAGTACTCTAATTACTTTTCGGTCCGTTACAACGCCATTAGCGATAGCTTGATGTGGCATGGCACGCTATTTTTGATGTAGTTTTATGTCGACAACAAGACATCGTCATTAGTGCAGCAAGTTCAATGCAGGAAATATCTCTACTAGTGAAAGCAACAATCAGCATTGCACTAAAATCAACTTGATATCAAAGCAGAGATGTGGCTGAGAAACTGATTTCCAACCTGGAGACCGGGCTCTTTGATGTCAGATTTGTAAAATAGCCACAGGATCTTTGATGACATCACACGGGCAAAGATAAGACCTTCTGCAGGAAAGTTCTGTGGTAAGATGAAACAAAAATTGAGCTGTTTGTCCTCAATACCCAGCAATATGTTTGGAGGCGAAAAGGTGAGGCCTTTAATCCCAGGAACACCACCCTACCGTCAAGCATGGTGGTGGTAGCAGTATGCTCTGGGTCTGTTTTGCAGCCAATAGAACTGGTGCTTTACAGAGAGTACATGGGACAATGATAAAGGAAGATTACCGCCAAATTATTCAGGACCACCTAAAATCATCAGCCCCGAGGTTGGGTCTTCGGCGTAGTTGGGTGTTCCAACAGGACAATGACCCCAAACACACGTCAAAAGTGGTAAAGGAATGGCTAAATCAGGCTAGAATTGAGGTTTTGGAATGGCCTTTGTAAAGTCCTGACTAAAACGTGTGGACAATGCTGAAGAAACAAATCCATGTCAGAAAACAAAACAATTTAGTTGAACTGCACCAATTTTGTAAAGAAGAGTGGTCTAAAATCAAACCAGAAGCTTGCCCGAAGCTTGTGGATGGCTACCAAAAGCACCTTATTGCAGTGAAACTTTGAGAAACCGGAACTTTAAGTATTTGGGCCAGAAAAACAATCACTTCTAGGGGACGGCGTGGCGAAGTTGGTAGAGTGGCTGTGCCAGCAATCTGAGGGTTGCTGGTTCAATCCCCACCTTCTACCATCCTAGTCACGTCCGTTGTGTCCTTGGGAACGACACTTCACCCTTGCTCCTGATGGGTGCTGGTTGGCGCCTTGCATGGCAGCTCCCTCCATCAGTGTGTGAATGTGTGTGTGAATGGGTGAATGTGGAAATACTGTCAAAGCGTTTTGGGCTCCTTAAAAAGGGGTAGAAAAGCGCTATACAAGTACAACCCATTTACCATTTCTGCCTCAATGGTGCTCAGAAAAAGGTTTGTGTCGCTACAACAGTCACATTCCAAACCACAGAGCATAGTGACTTAAATGGTAAATGGGTTGTACTTGTATCGCGCTTTTCTACCTTCAAGGTACTGAAAGCGCTTTGACACTACTTCCACATTCACCCATTTACACACACATTCACACACTGATGGCGGGAGCTGCCATGCAAGGCACTAACTACAACCCATCAAGAGCAAGGGTGAAGTATCTTGCTCAAGGACACAACGGATGTGACGAGGTTGGTAGAAGGTGGGGATCGAACCAGGAACCCTCTGCATTTTTTATGCACTTCATTTTAAAGCAGGGATTTTTTTTTCAATGAAATTGTCAGCATAATTTGCTGTTTAATATAATGCGATGTTGATTTTTTTCTGTTTCTGTTTTATAAATACACTTGGATAGGTGTATCCTGCCTATTGCATTTAGACTATATGTATATTTAAAAAGAAACGTCTTCTCTTTTTCTCGGAATAAATAAAACTTGAACGGAATACACTGACATTTTTTTACACTGAATTTGTATACACTGATTGTTGTCAGCATAATTTGATGTGAAAAAATAAATTCTGTTCACAAGATTCAAACGCAAAAATTTCAGTGTCAAACAAGCTTTCATAATAAAGACACAAATTAACCTCCATACACTTCACCCTTGCTCCTGATGGGTCTTGGTTAGTGCCTGGCATGGCAGCTTTCTCCATCAGTGTGTGAATGTGACGTACAATTTAAAGAGCTTTTGGTTACCAATCCAGTAAAGCACTATATAAATATGGACCATTTAATATTTTCCTTTTTTTTTCTAATCACTTACGTAAACAACTTATACGATGTACGTAACATGTAAGTAAATACACCACAACATCAATTCCAGTCCTTCAACAATCGCTATTTTTTCAGAACCAAAATATATATTCATATAGTACATAAAGCCAATAATTTGTGCACTATTGTTGAGTGATGCACCGAAAATTCGGCCATTGAAAAAAATGTTTTCACTAAAATCCCGGATGTTGGGATGAAGTATCCGTTTCGCTGGCTGGGTCTTTCCCCAAGCACACGTATGGCGCAGTTCCTAAAAAGTCACATTCAGGTTGCATTGCATTTGGACTGAAGTCACATTTCAGACTCCCTCCTGATGAAGCCTGAATCTGATGTGAAAAGATCAGATTTAAAGCACATTCCAATGTGACTGGCAAAAAATATCAGATCTGTGTCACTTCAGGGTAGGAAAATGTAATTTAGTTTTCAGTGTAAATGTCACAACATGGCTTGGACGTGGGTTGTTTCTCCGACGCAGATGAGAATCAGCACGAGCGAGGCGTGGACGTGAGTACATGGTTGTTTATCTAAAACTATGATAAAAAATAAACAAACTAAGGGTGCTCACAAGGAGGTACAGACACTTGGCCATGAACAAACAAAAATGCTGCAAACTACAAACATGAAACAAAAACACTTGCTCGATTGGCATGAATAATAATAAACTATAAACAAAACTAGCACATGGCATAAATACAAAAACTTATACGGCATGGAACTATGGACGAGGGCATGAAGGAGGTGCAGCATGGGTAGTGTGTGTGCGAGTATGAAGATCCCAGCAAGCAGACAAGAAAAAGAGTGACTTAAGTAGTTATGATGATTAGTGAAAACAGGTGAGGCTGAGAACAGGGACGTGACATGACAGGTGAAAAGTAATGAGTTGGCATGGAGACGAAAACAAACCAGGAAGTGCCAAGACAGGACTTAAATGTCCAAAAAACTAAACATAACCTGACCAAAACCAAAACATAAACTTACAGGCGTGACAGTAAATGGGGCCAAGAAGTCACATTTGGTGCATTTGCAAACGGCTAAGATGATGCACAAAGGAAACAATAACCTGTTACCCAATAATGTACAACACTTCTTCACAGCAAAAGAGGATAAATATAACATTTCAAAAAAATGTTATTTAAAACATTTGTATGCACGCACAGCACTTAAAACCATACAACATGTATATCAGTATGTGGTAAATGGGTTGTACTTGTATAGCACTTTTCTACCCCTTTTTAAGGAACCCAAAGCGCTTTGACAGTATTTCCACATTCGCCCATTCACACACACATTCACACACTGGTGGCGGGAGCCGCCATGCAAGGCGCTCACCAGGACCCATCAGGAGCAAGGGTGAAGTGTCTTACCCAAGGACACAAAGGACGTGACTAGGATGGTAGAAGGTGGGGATTGAACCAGCAACCCTCAGATTGCTGGCACAGCCACTCTACCAACTTCGCCACGCCGTCCCCTTAAATTGTGGACTTAAATTATGGAATGGATTTAGCAAAATCAAACAAAACACCAATATGATGCAGTTTAGGAAACTGTTCAAACTCAAAGGCTCGCAAAATACAAGAAATAATAATCCTGACAAACATCTTGAGCCTTACTGAAAATGATAGAATCTTATTCATCTCATCCTGTGAATCATAACTTTTGTAACTATTTATTTAAGAGAACTGCTGAATGTATTATTAATTGATTGAAGTTGAGTTACAAAGTGACAACAGAAAGTGAAGAAAATGTGTTTAAAATAGAAACGCTTCTTCCTACTACTTTTTCGGACATGTTGTAATGAGAACATGAAAACATGTAATGTATCACATTGTAATTGTATGCATGTTTGAAATAGACCATAACTGTAATGTATTTATGTCTTCTGTTATTATCTTCATTAGCTTCAGTGTGCCTCCCAGCGCCAAAACAAAATGCAGTCGTGTCGCAAAAGCCCAATGCAAAAATAAAGTATTGAAATTAACCTTTAACATTATTTTGTATGCATCTACACAAATTCATGACCTTTAACTACACACACAACACGTAGCTTCAGGTCTTCAACAGCACTTTTCATTTACGTCACTGCAGAACACCGTGGGCCACTAACCCAGCACCAGGGTAGAGGTGCCCACTGTGAAGCTCTCAGGAAATAAAACATTCACATGCATGTCCCTCCCACTGTGAGAAATC
Source organism: Nerophis ophidion (assembly GCF_033978795.1). NCBI lineage: Eukaryota > Metazoa > Chordata > Actinopteri > Syngnathiformes > Syngnathidae > Nerophis > Nerophis ophidion. Next base: position 59,092,949 of record NC_084616.1, read on the forward strand.
TGAAGCAAAAACATCAAAGGCTTTTCACTTCAGCTTGAACAGCGAAGGCTGCACTTCTGCACTTTGAAAGGCTCGGGTTCAAAATACTCACACATACTCTCAATAGCAAATTATTTTGACAGTACGTATGCAAAAACTCTAAATCAAATCAATCATGGTTATCACAAAATGACATTATTTTTGCACAATTTAATTTGAATTTAATACTGTTTACAAACTGTATAATACGTTTCCATCGATCCATTCATTTTCTACCACTTGTTCCTTTTTCTGGGTCGTTTTTCATACAAAAATCACCCCATTTCGCCAGAGTGCGCAAACCATTTGTTTTGATAGTCCGTTAATTAGATTGACCAATCACTTTTCTAGTTTTACAAAACAACAAATGGTGTGAAGAAAATGATTACCAATGCAAATGAGTCTGTTGACTCATAATCATTGTGTGAGCCACATGAAATCGTAACATAATACAGAAATGTCAACATGAATTAATTTCTTAAACACATTACCCATAGAGTAAATAACACAATCATAACACAACAGTTACTCCAAAATTTAAGGTATTTGAATAATTCATAATTCAGTTAATTAAACTTCATCCCCCTCCAGCCTTCTTGCTGAAACTAATTAAATCTGGTGATTATTGGACATTTTCAGGCGATAGCTCCCCTTGGATAAAATGGCAAAAAGAGTGGCACGTCAAAATGAAATAAGTATGACTCTGGCTTAACCTTGACAGCTGAGTTGATATATGAAAATAATCTTTACAAACTATTTTGCAACTTTTTTGGTGTGAGGCAGCCTGCAGTATTTTGGGTAGGATCATTCAGGCCACTACTAGTTTAATAACTTATAAACGCATGCTTACCTTAGCTAAAACTAATTATTACTCAAATCTCATCCGCATTAATAAAAACGATCCAAAAAATTTTTGTTTAGTACAGTAGCATCGCTAACCCAACAAGGGACTCCTTCCAGTAGCTCCACCCATTCGGCAGATGACTTTATGAAGTTCTTTAATAAGAAAATTGAACTTATTAGAAAGGAGATTAAAGACAATGCGTCCCAGCTACAACGGGGTTATAGTAACACAGATACGATTGTATATACGGCGGATACTGCAAATATCCAAAATAGTTTCTCTCGTTTTGATGAAATAACATTAGAAGGATTGTTACAACGTGTAAATGGAATAAAACAAACAACATGTTTACTTGACCCACTTCCTGGGAAACTTATCAAGGAGCTTTTTGTATTATTAGGTCCATCAGTGCTAAATATTATAAACTTATCACTTTCCTCGGGCACTGTTCCCGTTGCATTCAAAAAAGCGGTTATTCATCCTCTCCTTAAAAGACCTAACCTCGATCCAGACCTCATGGTAAACTACCGACCGGTGTCTCACCTTCCCTTTATTTCGAAAATCCTCGAAAAAATTGTTGCAGAGCAGCTAAATGAGCACTTAGCGTTTAACAATCTATGTGAAACCTTTCAATCCGGTTTCAGGGCAAATCACTCGACGGAGACAGCCCTCGCAAAACTGACTAATGATCTATTGCTAACGATGGACTCTGATGCGTCATCTATGTTGCTGCTCCTCGATCTTAGCGCTGCTTTCGATACCGTCGATCATAATATTTTATTAGAGCGTATCAAAATACGAATTGGTATTTCAGACTCAGCCCTGTCATGGTTTAACTCTTATCTTACTGATAGGATGCAGTGCGTCTCCTATAACAGTGTGACCTCGGACTATGTTAAGGTAACGTGTGGAGTTCCCCAGGGTTCGGTCCTTGGCCCTGTACTCTTCAGCATCTACATGCTGCCGCTAGGTGACGTCATACGCAAATACGGTATTAGCTTTCACTGTTATGCTGATGACACCCAACTTTACATGCCCCTAAAGCTGACCAACACGCCGGACTGTAGTCAGTTGGAAGCGTGTCTTAATGAAATTAAACAATGGATGTCCGCTAACTTTTTGCAACTTAATGCCAAAAAAACGGAAATGCTGATTATCGGTCCTGCTAGACACCGACCTCTATTTGATAATACAACTTTAACATTTGACAACCAAATAATAAAACAAGGTGACTCTGTAAAAAATCTGGGTATTATCTTCGACCCAACTCTCTCCTTTGAGTCACACATTAAAAGCGTTACTAAAACGGCCTTCTTTCATCTCCGTAATATCGCTAAAATTCGCTCCATTTTGTCCACTAAAGACGCCGAGATCATTATCCATGCGTTTGTTACGTCTCGTCTTGATTACTGTAACGTATTATTTTCGGGTCTCCCAATGTCTAGCATTAAAAGATTACAGTTGGTACAAAATGCGGCTGCTAGACTTTTGACAAGAACAAGAAAGTTTGATCATATTACGCCTGTACTGGCTCACCTGCACTGGCTTCCTGTGCACTTAAGATGTGACTTTAAGGTTTTACTACTTACGTATAAAATACTACACGGTCTAGCTCCAGCCTATCTTGCCGATTGTATTGTACCGTATGTCCCGGCAAGAAATCTGCGTTCAAAAGACTCCGGCTTATTAGTGATTCCTAGAGCTCAAAAAAAGTCTGCGGGCTATAGAGCGTTTTCCGTTCGGGCTCCAGTACTCTGGAATGCCCTCCCGGTAACAGTTCAAGATGCTACCTCAGTAGAAGCATTTAAGTCTCATCTTAAAACTCATCTGTATACTCCAGCCTTTAAATAGACCTCCTTTTTAGACCAGTTGATCTGCCGCTTCTTTTCTTTCTCCTATGTCCCCCCCTCCCTTGTGGAGGGGGTCCGGTCCGATGACCATGGATGAAGTACTGACTGTCCAGAGTCGAGACCCAGGATGGACCGCTCGTCGGGACCCAGGATGGACCGCTCGCCTGTATCGGTTGGGGACATCTCTACGCTGCTGGTCCGCTTGAGATGGTTTCCTGTGGACGGGACTCTCACTGCTGTGTTGGAGCCACTATGGATTGAACTTTCACAGTATCATGTTAGACCCGCTCGACATCCATTGCTTTCGGTCCCCTAGAGGGGGGGGGTTGCCCACATCTGAGGTCCTCTCCAAGGTTTCTCATAGTCAGCATTGTCGCTGGCGTCCCACTGAATGTGAATTCTCCCTGCCCACTGGGTGTGAGTTTTCCTTGCCCTTTTGTGGGTTCTTCCGAGGATGTTGTAGTCGTAATGATTTGTGCAGTCCTTTGAGACATTTGTGATTTGGGGCTATATAAATAAACATTGATTGATTGATTGATTGATACTAATGAATACTTAAGTGTGCTTTGGATTTAGTTGACTTTCTTGAATTTTGTCCTCATTATCTGTAACCATGAATGTTTGTGAATTTGAAGGGCGAACTGCACCTTTTTGGGAATTCTGCCCATCGTTCAGAATCATTATGGCGGATGGAATATTTTTGTAATGCATTCTATATATTAAATTAATGCAAACATAAGTCTGCTTACAATGGAGCCTATGGGAGCCCTTCAAGTCTGCCTATAGAGTGTTATGGTTTAACAGGGGAAGGTGACGGCAACAGACACTAGAGGATGATTTAGCTCTATAGATGTATTATATATATAAATTATAGATATAATAATCAAACAATAGAATATAAACTAAGGAAATGGAGTGTGTACAAGACCCAAAAGTGTATGTGGTGAGAGGCTATGTGTGTGATTAGCTGCGGTGTGTGTTACTAAATGTTGTGGAGAGTGAAGTAACACGGAAGTCCATAGGGCGGGAGCGAAGAGACAAGATCCGTGTCCAAGCGGGAGGTCAAGAACCTAAAAGGCACTCCGGGAGGAAAGGGGAACAACAGGGATCACAGGAGAACACCGGAAGCGCTGCGGGAAGACAAAAGGAATATCAGACACAACGGAAACACGGAAATCGCAGGGGAAGAGCGAGTTTGCGGGATGGAAGCCAGACAAGGGATACTTACAAAAGGTACAGAAGATTATACTCCGGTGCTGGCATGCCAGGTTGTCCAGGCTTATGAAGGCAGCTCCTTCATTACCGGCAGGTGTGATGATTGCCTTTAAATGATTGCAGCTGGCGGTTGCTGCAGGGCGGAGATGCGCTCGGCTCGTCCCTGGGTGTGCACGCCCGTGGGCGTGTCCCAAGGTTCGCACAGACGGAGGAGCGGCGTTGGCAGCAGTCTGAGCCGTAACATAAAGCCCCTAACAAAAACATCCAAACAATTCCATGGAGGTTTTATCTACATGATGTAAGTATATATGTATATATAATATATATATATATATATATATATATATATATATATGTAATTGGCATAATTATAATATTTATTATTTAAGTATTTTTCTAATTTTAAACATACTAGGCACTTTATTTTCAGAAACACTTTTTTTTTTCTTCATCACTGATTTCTGCTCACTGCAGACTTTATGAAAGCCAACAAACATAATTAAAACATCACTTACTGTATAAGGTCTACTGTCAATAGGATCCAGACTGCTGGGATGTTCATATATTCCCATTTAGATGAAAAATGCCTCATAATCCTCGTGAAGAAAAGGGGTCGTGGTAACAAGCACTTTTTTTTGTCATTCTCGGAAGTTCCGGGTCCTATATGGCTGTGAAAGTGTCCCAACTTGTCGGACTACCTACTCGGAAAACTTATGTCCAGGTAGGATGCATGGTTTATGATCTAAAATATACTTACAAGGAGCTGGGAAGCGAGGAAACAGCAGACCACTCGATGATGTAAACCAGGGATAGGGAACCTATGGCTCTAGAGCCAGATGTGGCTCTTTTGATGACTGCATCTGGCTCTCAGATAAATCTTAGCTGACATTGCTTAACACGATAAGTAATCAATAATTCCGCTGATAATCAAAGTGTCAAAAATAACGTTCAAAATATAAAACATTCTCATGCATTTTCATCCATTAATCCGGTTTCTACTGCACATACTCTAAAAATGTGGGTCTTTCTTAAAAATTCATGCATATATAGTTGTATTAAGTGTCAAAAAAAAAAAATTATATGGCTCTCACGGAAATACTTTTAAAAATATTTGGTTTGTATGGCTCTCTCAGCCAAAAAGGTTCCCGACCTCTGATGTAAACAAAAGGACACACAGTAGTGATCACAGCACCGCTATGAATAGTTTTTCTGTGTTAGCGCTTACAATAATAATATCACTAATACATGGTTAATATTCAAGTCACAATATGTAAGTGGAGTATTGTTGGCTCTTTTTGAATTATTATTTATCAGATTGTATGGGCAGAATATTACTGTATTTATTTAATACTTAGTATGATTTTTGTTTTTAATTCATCGGTCGTCATGTATTTCCTAATGATTGTGAACGATAGGCAACATTTCAAAATGGGCAGTTCCCTTTTAAAATAAATTAGATAAAGCCAGTTTGAGAAATACTAGCATGAACCAACAATCAGAATTTCAAAATATAAATCCCTGTACTATGTATACAATAGTAACACCTTCATGCAAAGGTTGTTGTCTGTATGAATAAATATTGCAACTGTAGTCCCGGAATGATGCATCGTCTGTCATAAATATTAATTTAGCAGTGCAATAAACATAACACTCACTTCAGCTACCTGTCTGTGATCAGTGAGGCATGTGCAAATGCATGAGCCACTGTTTGCTGTCTGATCTGAAGTCAAAGCGGCAATGGTTCTCTCCTGACAACAGCCTGAGGGAGCCAAGCTCGACACAACTATGAGCAGCGGTTTCAAAATGGTGTCAAAAATCTCCAGCACACTGTAACCGAGGTCTCCAAAGTCGTCACTTACACATAGATAAGGTGATAAATAAGGTTCTCCGCAACGGATTTGAGATAGAGGAACGGCATTGAAAAATTTGGGTGTGAGATCATGACCCCCGAGGGGTCCACTCTGTCCTGTCATATTTGTTATGTTTGATGGACAATTTGTGGGTTGGGTCACACATGAGCTTTGGTATGGTAATAAAAACAAGAATAAGACAAAAAATAAAAGATTGTTTGAACTTTACTGCCATTGCAGGGAAATGGGGAAGTGCTGCACGTTGTCCATTGCTTGATGGTTTTCATATGAGTCAGTGATCAAATAAATGCATGCAGATGGTTCTTTTAGATTATGCAATTATGCTCAAATATGGATATTCTACACACATCTAATGACAATAAATTAATATTGTGACTTACTGTCCATGTTTGACTTTCTATAAAACAGTAAGCTTGTCACGGCGGTGTTGCAGCTTACTGCACGGTTCATTCTCCCGGGACCCAACGGACGACTCAGAACAGGACTTGCAGGTAGGACCAAGATTTAATCTTGATAAATCATCCAATTTACAAAACAAAGGCAAGCGTGCCTATCACATGCGGAAGCTAAGGCAAAAACTTAGCGTAGGAAACATGGAACTATGGACATGGAATCCTCACAAAACTGTGGCATGAAATAAACAAGACTTACATACATAGACAAGGCATGAAGTGAAAAATGACGCCAGGCCGACTGACTGGCAAAGGCAGGCTTAAATAATGCCTCTGATTAGAGACAGGTGAGCGTCCCGAACACCAGAGGCAGGTGAAAACAATAAGCAGCCATGGCAACCAAACCAAACTCAGGTGTCACAAACAGGAACTAAAGGAGTCCAAAACTAATAGAAAATACAAAAACATGATCCGGATCGCGGATCATGACAGAGCTAAATTCAACAATTTATTTCAATCATGATAACCAAATACATTGGATGAAACAAACCGCATTTACCTTCTTTAAAAATCAACTTTAGCAACTTGCTGTCAATGCTTAAAACTGGTCAAACATAGATGTTTTAGGCCCTTATGGAGAAAGATGGCTCACATGTTAGAGCAGTATTTCTGAAAATTGAGGGTTCCTGGTCTGAATCCAGCTACAGCCATTCTAATATCAATCAATTAATCAATGTTTATTTATGTAACCCTAAATCACAAGTGCCTCAAAGGGCTGCACAAACCACAATGACATCCCCCGTAGGGCCCACATAAGGGCAAGGGAAAACTCACCCCAGTGGGACGTCGACAATGATGACAATGAGAAACCCCCCAGGGGACCAAAACCAATGGATGTCGAGCGGATATAACATGATATTCTGAAAGTCCAATCCATAGTGGATCTAACGTAACCGTGAGAATCAAGTCCAAAGTGAATCTAATATAGTAGTGAGAGTCCCATCCAAGATGGAGCCAGCAGGAAACCATCCCAAGCAGAGGTGGCTCAGCAGCGCAGAGATGTCCCCAACCTATACACAGGCGAGTGATCCATCCTGGGTCCTGACTCTGGACAGCCAGTACTTCATCCATGGCCACCGGACCGGACCCCCTCCCCAAGGGAGGGGGGGGGGGGGGGGGGCATAGGAGAGAAAGAAAAGAAACGGCAGATCAACTGGTCTAAAAAGGGGGTCTATTTAAAGGCTACAAAGAAATTTTAAGATGAGTTTTAAATGCTTCTACTGAGGTAGCATCTCAAACTGTTACAGGAGAGTATTCCAGAGAACTGGAGCCTGAATGGAAAACGCTCTATAGCCCGCAGACTTTTTTGGGCTCTGGGAATCACTAATAAGCCGGAGTCCTTTGAACGCAGATTTCTTGCCGGGACATATGGTACAATACAATCGGCAAGATAGGATGGAGCTAGACCGTGTAGTATTTTATACGTAAGTAGTAAAACATTAAAGTCACATCTTAAGTGCACAGGAAGCCAGTGCAGGTGAGCCAGTATAGGCGTAATATGATCAAATTTTCTTGTTCTTGTCAAAAGTCTAGCAGCCGCAGCTGTGTCCTTGGGCAAGACACATCTACCATTTTGCTCCATGGACCACCCACATTGGTGTATGAATGTAGAAGCAGGTCTCCCTTGAAAAGGAGATTATTCTCCCATGTTTAATGCTCGGTCCAATTAGGTGGATGCTGGATGCTGCCATATGAGAGGTAAATGGGTATTGACGTTTTGTTTGAAACCTATTGAGAACTTTGGATAATGAAGCAGAAAGGATCTGATCTGGAAATGATGAATGTGTGGATATGAGTTTAAGCAGGAGAAAAATAATTGTGGCCTCTGAGGCAATAATTGTTCATTAAAAGCTCTTGTGGTTATGTAGATGATGTGGTGTGGTATTTCTCAGCTACTGTTGAACTACAAATGAGAACAAACAATCCGGTCCTTGGAGAGGAGACATACCGTACATATTAGCAAGGTTGTCATTTGACTGGTTTCACAATAATGCTGATATGAAAACGATGATTAAACACATTTTAAAGGTCATGACCTTTTCCAGTTGTGTTTGAATTAAAACTGCTTCTGTCAGAATCCGAAAGATTAAGACAAATTTAAATTCATTGAGAATAACAGTCAGTTAGAGGTGAACTTCACTTTTTTTTTTTTTGGAACTTTGCCTATCATTTACAATCCCTATGACAGACAGGAACACATAGTTAAAAAAGACAAAAAAAACATTATAACTTAAGAATTAACATTAAAAGTCTGCTTACTATGGAGCCAACAATTCGCCACGGCATTGTTGCATCCATTGTCTCTTTTATGACCATAAAAAAATGAATAACCTTCCAAAAAGCACCAACAACACTCTATTTACATTTTGTGACCTGAATATTAACCAAGTAATAGTGATATTATAAATATAAGCGCTTACGTTAACGACCTACATTTGTCAGCACATTGATCACAGAGAAGCAACTTCCTAATGCTGCTATATTGACATCAATTGGCTCGTACAAGTTTATTCCAGATTATAAATCATTTAATGGTGAGCCGTCAGGGCCAGCAAGGCCTTCTCTTCTGGCCTAACATAACCAAAAATCATGATCATAATCAAAGATAACATTATTTTTTAATTTACTTTCCCTAAATATCTAAATGTATTCATATTCTCTTCATGTCATATAATGCACGTTCCCGCGCTGTTGTTTTTAGTTTTAGTTTGTATCCAATCAGAATTCAGCGAGCTTATGTTGCCATGTGTTACGACTCGGAGTAAGGAGAGGACCTAGATGCAGAGAGGAAGTTAAAAAAATAAAGCTTTTATTTTGAAAAAACTTTTTACCTCCAGTGCAAAAAGTATTTCGCGAGAATCATTACAATACGTGGAAAATAATTCAGAGAATAAACAGGTAAATCAAAATCACTCCAAAAAATAAGAAGGAATACTAATCTAAGAAAAACTAACAAAAATAGAATAACCATAAGAATTAAACAAAAGCGCTCCAACAGGAGGAAAAAACACAAACGATATATATATATATATATATATATATATATATATATATATATATATATATATATATATATATATATATATATACATATATATAATCAATTAAACAAGGCGACACGGTAAAGACTCGGGGGTCCGCAGGCCCATTGAAAAGGACTCTTCGACCCAGCTCTCTCCTTTGAGGCACACATTAAAAGCGTTACTAAAACGGCCTTCTTTCATCTCCGTAATATCGCTAAAATTCGCTCCAGTCTGTCCACTAAAGACGCTGAGATCATTATCCATGCGTTTGTTACGTCTCGCCTCGACTACTGTAACGTATTATTTTCGGGTCTCCCCATGTCTAGCATTAAAAGATTACAGTTGGTACAAAATGCGGCTGCTAGACTTTTGACAAGAACAAGAAAGTTTGATCACATTACGCCTGTACTGGCTCACCCCCACTGGCTTCCTGTGCACTTAAGATGTGACTTTAAGGTTTTACTACTTACATATAAGATACTACACGGTCTAGCTCCATCCTATCTTGCCGATTGTATTTTACCATATGTCCCGGCAAGAAATCTGCGTTCAAAGGATTCCGGCTTATTAGTGATTCCTAAAGCCCAAAAAAAGTCTGCGGGCTATAGAGCGTTTTCCATTCGGGCTCCAGTACTCTGGAATGCCCTCCCGGTAACAGTTCGAGATGCCACCTCAGTAGAAGCATTTAAGTCTCACCTTAAAACTAATTTGTATACTCTAGCCTTTAAATAGACTCCCTTTTTAGACCAGTTGATCTAAAGAATCTGGGGTCCGCAGGCCCATTGAAAAGGACTCTTCTACCCAACTCTCTCCTTTGAGTCACACATTAAAAGCGTTACTAAAACGGCCTTCTTTCATCTCCGTAATATCGCTAAAATTCGCTCCAGTCTGTCCAGTAAAGACGCTGAGATCATTATCCATGCGTTTGTTACGTTTCGCCTCGACTACTGTAACGTATTATTTTCGGGTCTCCCCATGTCTAGCATTAAAAGATTACAGTTGGTAAAAAATGTGGCTGCTTGACTTTTGACAAGAACAAGAAAGTTTGATCACATTACGCCTGTACTGGCTCACCTGCACTGGCTTCCTGTGCACTTAAGATGTGACTTCAAGGTTTTACTACTTACGTATAAAATACTACACGGTCTAGCTCCATCCTATCTTGCCGATTGTATTGTACCATATGTCCCGGCAAGAAATCTGCGTTCAAAGGACTCCGGCTTATTAGTGATTCCCAAAGCCCAAAAAAAGTCTGCGGGCTATGGAGCGTTTTCCGTTCGGGCTCCAGTACTCTGGAATGCCGTCCCGGTAACAGTTCGAGATGCTACCTCAGTAGAAGCATTTAAGTCTCACCTTAAAACTCATTTGTATACTCTAACCTTTAAATAGACTCCCTTTTTAGACCAGTTGATCTGCCGTTTATTTTCTTTTTTCTCCTATGTCCCACTCTCCCTTGTGGAGGGGGTCCGGTCCGATCCGGTGGCCATGTACTGCTTGCCTGTGTATCGGCTGGGGACATCCCTGCGCTGCTGATTCGCCTCCATTTGGGATGGTTTCCTGCTGGCTCCGCTGTGAACGGGACTCTCGCTGCTGTGTCGGATCCGCTTTGGACTGGACTCTCGCGACTGTGTGGATCTATTATGGATTGAACTTTCACAGTATCATGTTAGACCCGCTCGACATCCATTGCTTTCCTCCTCTCCAAGGTTCTCATAGTCATCATTATCACCGACGTCCCACTGGGTCATCATTGTCACCGACGTCCCACTGGATGTGAGTTTTCCGTGCCCTTATGTGGGCCTACCGAGGATGTCGTAGTGGTTTGTGTTGTGGTTTGTGCAGCCCTTTGAGACACTAGTGATTTAGGGCTATGTAAGTAAACATTGATAGATTGATTGATATATATATATATATACACTAAATAGGAATAAACAACAATAACTCAATCAATGAGGAAAACTATACGAAATTTGGAAAAACAAAAACTCACCAATTAGGTAGACGAAGGATAACAAAGGTTGCTCGAAGGAGGAAAAAGTAAACTCAAAATTACAGCAAAAGACTGTTTGATCCAACAAGGAGAACCAGGGAAAAAGGAGCAAGACAAGGAGGTTTTCATGGACATGGACATAGACGCTAGAAAGGTACGTTAGACGAGACGATCTGGCACAGGACAAGAGGAGGCGTGAGCTTAAATAGGATATGGGTATGATGGGAAACAGGTGGAAACAATCAGGGATCAGAGATGACGTCAGACTGGTGACACAGGAGGAAGGGCCTGTGATCTGAAACAAGAGGGTAGCTTTTCAAAATAAAACACGTAAATCACAAGACAGAAAAACCAAGACAAGACTTCCCTCACCGCTGTGTGACACCAAGTTGTACGAAATCTGTTGGACATACAGTGATGGACAGTTGCAATAGCCAATCAGTTCACGAGTTCTTGTCAGTAAGGCCTTCTAGATGGCCTCACGTTGAACTTGACATTTACGCATCCTGTGATTGGATACTCATCGGGACCGTTAGCAGATGAATTTGAGAACACAGAGTTGAGGGACAGTTGCCCCGCAATAGAGGCCGACCCACAGGCTCAAAAAGACCCACATGCTCGAACAAATGTCAAGGGGGCCGTCATGACGTTGCCTCCCGTCAATAGCAGTGGCTGCAAAATCTTCCTCAAAGTGAAGTCTCGCGGGATGAGTACAGCTCATGATGCAAAACACCCTTTAATGAAAACACCTACAAGTCACAAATGTACTTTAGCGAAATGTTTGAATTCTCACTTCTATTTTGAGAAAAACTGCAACATAAATGCAGCTACAGATTACATCATCTGTGCAGGGGACTGTTTTGGTTTGTCTGAGAGTGGGTCTATCATTTCCTGGACATCAAAAAAAAACAATCTACAGTTGCTTTATCCATTATGACAGTATTATGCCCAAGCTATGACTTTAAAGACTTTAATATGTTATAGTGTGTAAAACGAAGTGGCAAAAATGTTAAAGGCCTACTGAAATGAGATGTTGTCATTTAAATGGGGATAGCAGGTCCATTCTATGTCATACTTGATCCTTTCGCAATATTGCCATATTTTTGCTGAAAGAATTTAGTAAAGAACATCGACGATAAAGTTTGTAACTTTTGGTCGCTAACAGAAAAGCCCTGCCTTTACCGGAATTCGCAGACGATGACGTCACCCGTTGGTGGCTCCTCACATTCTCACATTGATTTTAATGGGAGCCTCCAACAAAAAGCTATTCGGACCGAGAAAACGACAATTTCCCCATTAATTTGAGCGAGGATGAAAGATTTGTGTTTGAAGATATTGAAAAAAAAATAAAAACGCGATTGCATTGGGACAAATTCAGTCGTTTTTAGACTCATTTACTAGGATGATTCTGGGAAATCCCTTATCTTTCTATTGTGTTGGTAGTTTTTCAGTGAGTTTAACAGTACCTGATAGTCGGAGGGGTGTGTCCATGGGTGTCTTGACGCCACTGACTCAGGGAAGTCCACGGCAGCTTTATGGACGGCGCATGCTCAGCTGATCTCCGGTAAAAAGCGACTTTTTACCAGAATTTTCTCACCGAAACCTGCTGGTTGACATTCGGTCGGGATCCATGTTCGCTTGACCGCTCTGATCCCTTGTAAAGTTTCACCTCCGGGAATTTTAAACAAGGAATCACCGTGTGTTTGTGTGGCTAAAGGCTAAAGCTTCCCAACTCCATCTTTCTACTTTGACTTCTCTAATATTAATTGAACAAATTGCAAAAGATTCAGCAACACAGATCTCCGAAATACCGTGTAATTATGCGGTTAAAGCAGACGACTTTTAGCTGTGTGTTTGGTGCAGCGCTCATATTTCCTAACAGTCCGTGACATCACGCGTACACGTTGTCATTACGCGACGTTTCCAAGAAGAAACTCCCGGGAAATTTAAAATTACAATTTAGTCAACTAAAAAGGCCCTATTGGCATGTGTTGCAATGTTAATATTTAATCTTTGATACATAAACTATCAGATTGCGTGGTGGGTAGTAGTGGGTTTCAGTAGGCCTTTAAGGATCAACACACTTACTGTAATTGAACAAAAACGATGCTTGAATGTTATAATCATACTATTACTACAAACAAATATAAGTATGCATATTTTACAGCATACTTTCAGTTAAGTGACTTTAAACTGACAAAATAGACATCCAGCGCAACAAATATAAAACAATAATGTTCACGTTGCTATCTTCCAACTTTAACTTCAAAGAAAAAGTGTCCTCTGTAGTGGACATTTGATATCTTTGGAAAATGGGGATTCTAAGAAAAGTTAGCTGACAATTTGAGGTTTGTTATGTAAACACCTCATAAATTGATACTTGGCGTCCTTGGCATCAAATACATTTCCGAGCTGACGGTTTATCAAGTCCTGCGATGAGGTGGCGACTTGTCTAGGGTTTACCCCGCCTTCCGCCCGATTGTAGCTGAGATAGGCTCCAGCACCCCCCACTATCCCAAAGGGAATAAGCGGGAGAAAATGGATGGATGATGGACGGTTTATTAAGTCGCGTCTCATATTATTTGTGTTCCCCATAGGGCAGTGTCACCAAACGCTTTCTCCTGTCCGCGCTGCCACTTGCCGCATTTCCTACTGTTGTATATTTGATGATCATGTGATGGATGATGAGCCAAGAAGACGCCAAAGAGGAATTGTCTAACCGCAGGGTACAGTCCTCTCCCCCTTCCTCTTCACCATTTACACCACTGATTTCCACTATCAATCAGAGTCCTGCCACCTTCAGAAGTTTTCTGATGACTCTGCGAACCACCTCCAGCTCAATGTGACGAAGACCAAGGAGCTGGTTGTGGACCTGGGAAGGAGGAGGAGTACTCCAGCGACCCCTGTTTCGATAAGGGGGGTCAATGTGGACATGGTTGAGGATTATAAATACCTCGGAGTACACATGGACAACAAGCTGAATGGATCAAAACACGCTGAGGCCCTCTACAAGAAGGGACAGAGCCTTCCTCAGGAGGCTAGGATCCTTCAACGTCTGTACAAAGATGTAGTAGATCAGGGGTGGGCATTACGTCGATCGCGATCGACTGGTCGATCTCGGAGGGTGTGTCAGTCGATCTCAAGCCAGGCATTAAAAAATAGACATAAAAATGAGCAATCATCAATCATACCAAGACTTCACTTTCGTCAGTTGTTTGACATTCTCGGCACCCGAGGATCTTGTGGGATGACGCTGGCTGCTGCGAGCTCATATTTAAGAAAAAAATCACTAACAGGGCGGACGCAGAGAAACACATTTTATTTCTAGAGACTCCGTACCTACTGTCAAAACTCTAAAGACCGACTGCACAGTTCCTGTCTTCACCATAAAAGACCTGTTTCATCCTGCCTGTGCTAACAAAATAAGAGTCTCAGAAAGCTAGCGTGCACAAGCTAGCAAGCTACGGAGTTTGATGCCAATGTATTTCTCCCCCGCCCTCAGCGACCGCTTTCTCACTTGCTTGCCCACCCGCACTCTCACTGACGTCACTCACCTGCTGCCAGACATTAAAGGGCCACACACATATGCTACTCTCATAACAAAGTGTTTAAAAACGAGTATGCAAGTTGGACAAATGAGATGCCAAATCCAACCACTTTCATGTGGTATCGGACAGAAAGGAGGACTTTTTTTTTCCTCCATTTGAAAATGCGGACGTTGTCAGCACCACTGTCTAATTCCAATCAATGCAAGTCATCAGAATCAAATACACCAACTTATATTCTTGTCTTCATGAAAGAAAGGAATCTATGTGTGTTAAACATGCTTGTATTATCATTAAACACCATTAACTTGTTAACAAAAATGTCTCTTTCATAAATAAATACATATAAATTATAAATAGGAATGAGGTAGATCTCCTCGACTTGGTCAATTGAAAAGTAGCTCACCTGCAGAAAAAGTGTGAGCGCCCCTGCTGTGGATGTTCTACGAGTCAGTGGTGGCGAGCGCTTTCTTGCATGCCGTGGCTTGCTGTGGCAGCGGGCTGAGAGTGAGGGACGCAAACAGACTGGACAAGTTGGTAGAGAAGGCCAGTAACGTGGTGGGAGTGGAGCTAGACTCTCTGGCGGTGGTGTCAGAGAGGAGAAGTCTAGCAAAACTCCTAGCCATTATGGACAACACCTCCCACCCTTTACACTCGGACCTTGCGGAGAGAATGAGCAGGTTAAGTGGAAGGCTCAGACTCCCAAAATGTAACACGTAACGACACAGGAGGTCCTTCATACCGACAGCCATCAGACTGTGTAATGCATATATGTTCCTTGACTGCACTTAAATTTAGAATATATGTACAATATATTTATATTATTCATATATTATATATATATGTCATATATTATTATTATTATTATTGTTTATTGTGAGCAAACTGTGGTGCTGAATTTCCCCCAGGCATCAATAAAGTACTTTCTATTCTATTTTATTCTATTCTATTCTATTCCAAAAAGCTTTATTTTGTTTCAGCAAGCCTCAAACTAAAGCCTCACCTCTAGGAGAAGAAGTATGCCGGATCCCTTCATTCTGCTGTCCTGTCAGAACACTGTCCTTTAAATACCTTTCCTGTAGACCACCCCTCCTTCTGGGACTAATCTTGATGTCGGACAGTCTGGCCTGTCTATCTTTCATTGTCATTATTCCTATGGTTAGTTTAAGTCGGGTGACCTCCGAACACTATCCTCTGTCCCTAGCTGTCGACTTTCTACCAGGTGTTGCTAATGTCTTTAATCTTCCTCCTGACACTTACAGTCTTATGGGATTCCTAAACTCCTGTGTACACTCTTCAGTGCCGGTTGTGTACCTATTTCACTTTGACCTTAGTAGCAGAATACTTTTAAAAGATTATGTGGCCAATTGATTGATTGATTGATACTTTTATTAGTGGATTGCACAGTTCAGTACATATTCTGTACAATTGACCACTAAATGGTAACACCCGAATAACTTTTTCAACATGTTTAAGTCGGGGTCCACGTTAATCAATTCATGGTAAATACAAACACAAATACAAACACATGCTACTTCCAATTCTATAAGATAATTATACATGATATAATTAACTTCACTACTAAAAGCATGGAAAAAAAATCCCTCTCAACCACAAGTGGATTCAATGTTATTGAAAAAAAAAATATGGGTTAAATCATCACAACATCCGACCGGCTTCATGTGTCGTCTTGGAAACACTCCTGTGAAGAAGGCAACCAAAGATGTTATGTTTTCGCCAGGGTTTGTTTGTCTGTTAGAGACAAAACTAATAAAGTTATGGATAGATTTTATTGATAACTTCAGGAACTGTCAGAAAAAACTATCCCTCCTTTCTCCTTTATTTCTCCTTTATAACCT
Source organism: Nerophis ophidion (assembly GCF_033978795.1). Classification (NCBI taxonomy): domain Eukaryota; kingdom Metazoa; phylum Chordata; class Actinopteri; order Syngnathiformes; family Syngnathidae; genus Nerophis; species Nerophis ophidion. Next base: position 59,109,616 of record NC_084616.1, read on the forward strand.
CACACACTCACGCTATGATTTCACTTCTAAACCGTCCAATTCAAAAGTGCCAAAAAAAAACTACACTGACTAAGCTTTCATTTTATACTGTTTACAAACAGTATACAATTGTTTTGTTAAAACACTCAGATAGTGTTATCGTGATGATTTTGATACCGAAATACAGTGGTATTTATAATACCGTTACACCACTACAGAGCGTTATCAACAACTACACAGGAAAGCATCTATCGGCTACATTAACTGAATAAAATAGAAAGGAATACCATATTTCCTTGAATTGCCGTCGGGGGGCTCATTAATTTAAAACATCTTCTCACTCCTGCGCTTACCAAAGGCATGCGGTAAAAGTAAGCATGTGCTAATTATTTTAAAACCTCTTTTCACCCCGGCACTTACCAAAGGCATGCAGTAAAAATTTGAGTGTGATGTAAGCTTGAACCTCAAATCCTACTGAATAGCTCTAAATCTTCTTCCCTTTATGCGATTTCAAATTACCGGTGTTGAAATCAGCCTCCTCCATTTTGAAAATGATGACAGGGGAATTGTCACTCGTGACGTCACGAGTTTGAGCAGGCGGTAATACTAAGCATGCGCCAATTATTTCGCGAAGCGAGTTTGACCAGGCAGTAATTCAAGGCAAGCGCATACTACGTCTCGTCTCGATTGCTGTAACGTATTATTTTCGGGTCTCCCCATGTCTAGCATTAAACGATTTCAGTCGGTAAAAAATGCGGCTGCTAGACTTTTGACAAAAACAAGAAAGTTTGATCATATTACGCCTATACAGGCTCACCTGCACTGGCTTCCTGTGCACTTAAGATGTGACTTTAAGGTTTTACTACTTACGTATAAAATACAATACGGTTTAGCTCCATCCTATCTTGCCGATTGTATTGTACCATATGTCCTGGCAAGAAATCTGCGTTCAAAGGACTCCGGCTTATTATTGATTCCTAAAGCCCAAAAAAAGTCTGCGGGCTATAGAGCGTTTTCCGTTCGGACTCCAGTACTCTGGAATGCCCTCCCAGTAACAGTTCGAGATGCTACCTCAGTAGAAGCATTTAAGTCTCACCTTAAAACTCATTTGTATACGCTAGCCTTTAAATAGACCTCCTTATTAGACCAGTTGATCTGCCGCTTCTTTTCTTTTTCTCCTCTGTTCCCCCCCTCCCTTGTGGAGGGGGTCCGGTCCGATGACCATGGATGAAGTACTGGCTGTCTAGAGTCGGGACCCAGGATGGACCGCTCACTTGTGTATCGGTTGGGGACATCTCTACGATGCTGATCCGACTCCGCTTGGGATGGTTTCCTGTGGACGGGACTCTCGCTGCTGTCTTGGATCCGCTTTGAACTGAACTCTCGCGGCTGTGTTGGAGCCACTATGGATTGAACTTTCACAGTATCATGTTAGACCCGCTCGACATCCATTGCTTTCGGTCCCCTAGAGGGGCGGGGTTGCCCACATATGAGGTCCTCTCCAAGGTTGTCATAGTCATCATTGTCACTGGCGTCCCACTGGCTGTGAGTTTTCCTTGCCCTTATGTGGGTTTTTCCGAGGATGTCGTAGTCGTAGAGGTTTGTACACTCGTTTGAGACATTTGTGACTTAGGGCTATGTAAATAAACATTGATTGATTGATTGATACTATATGCCCTGCGGCAATTCAAGGAAATACGGTATGCAGCAATAACAATTTCTGAGGACAATCCAGGTGCCATTGCGCTTGCGTAAAATCCTGTGAGTTTTCAAAGATGTAAGCACTTTGACATTAAATATCATTTTTTCTGATGGAAAAATAAGTCATCATTACTGTCCAACTGCAGATATGGTAGCTGACATTTTCATCAAGTCTGTAATCAAAATGAGAATGGACAAATGTGTATATTTTATTTTTGGGGTGTAAATATAAGTAACTAGATATGGAAAAATGTGCAATACACTGTGATGTATTCTGTCAAACCAAGAACAGGTGGGGGTGTTAAACTTTGTCACTGTATGTTCTTGTTGGCTATGGGTCTTATGCTTACCGTGGGTGGCACTAACACACCAGTACACCTAATTAGCAATAAATGGCTGCAGAGGGTAATGTAATGTTGTTTATAGGCCAATGCAATGCTGAGTGCAGTTTGCTGTCATCCATCCTCTGGCGTTTTTACCACTTCCTATAATGTCCGTGCCAATACACTATTAAAAATACACTATTTTGAATGCAGGAAAAATGAACTCATATTTAAAAATGCTTAGATCTTTTTGATGAGGAATGAATGGGTGGAGGCCAAAGCTGTTAAATCTTTGATGGAATTTTTCATGACCTTTTTCAAATGCAAAGTGATGTCTGTCCCCTTGGATTTGATTTCGTTTTTGGAAAGGGTGTTTATTCTTCTTCCAGATCTTTAAAAAAAGATCCATGTTTTTCTAAAACAAGCAAACTGTTGTCATATCAAAGATTGAATTGTTCAGGCCCTACAGCTTTACATTAATTTCATTGGGATGTGCTATGATGTCCATCAACAATATCCATCATGGGCTGGCCTTGCAAAAATATTGAAATTGTTATTTTCTGACTCATTTAACTGCTGTAAAAAATCTGCTACCTCTGTTTCAATGAACCATTTCTCAGTCATCTCACATTTTTGAGGTTATCTGCATCTGCCTCCTCATGTCTGAGACACTCTCCTGGGCGATGCTGATGAAATAATGATGCTCTATGAAAATTGGTGAGTTTCATTATTGTGTTTATTACATCAGAGAACTCTTGAAGAGTGGCACATTGTCTTGGACTCTTGTCCATCTTTTATATTGCGCTCTAAACTCCGTTGTTTTCCTCGCTCGCACTTCTGACTTCTGTGGATACTTCTCGAAGGATCTGTGTTTGGTCTCATAATGGTGCTTCGCGTTCACATTTTGACCAATGCTACAGTTTCAGAGCAGGAGATACACATGATAGGAGATTCTGGAAGAATAGACCCATATATACCTTGATGTTGCAGAAAAAAGACCATATATTTTTTTAACCGATTTCCTAACTCTAAATGGGTGAATTTTGGCGAATTAAACGCGTTTCTGTTTATCCCTTTCTGAGCGGCGATGTCAGAACGTGACGTCACATCGGTACTCAACGCCATTTTTCCCTACCACATCACACGCATCGAGTCGAATCAGCTCTGTTATTTTCCGTTTTTCCGACTATTTTCCGACACCTTGGCGACATCATGCCTCGTCGGTGTGTTGTCCGAGGGTGTAACAACACGATCAGGGACGGATTCAAGTTAATTTACGTAGAATGTGCATCGATTAGCACGGCATGCTAATCGATGCTAACATGCTATTTAGGCTAGCTGTGTACATATTGCAGCATTAAGCCTTATTTGTAGCTATATTTACATCCAGCCTTTCCCTCCATCCACATTTAATGCCAAACAAACAAATACCAGTCAAAGGATTTGTCAAGAGATGCGAAAGTCCCTCGTTGGGTTTTTACCGGCGATGCTACGACAGAGATGGCACAGAGATGGCAAGAATGTCTGGATATCCTGCGACACTCAAAGCAGATGCATTCCCTCCATACTCCAACCATCTGTTTCAATACATGCGTAATCTGTTGAATCGCTTAAGCTGCTGAAATCCGGGTCTGAATCCGAGCTAATGTCGCTATATCTTGCTGTGCTATTTGCCATTGTTTGTATTGGAATCGCTACGAGACGTCACAGGAAAATGGACAGTGGCTTAGGCAAATAGCGAAATTCAAGCAATTTAAAGCTTTTTTTTAGGGATATTCCAAGACGGGTAAAATTCAGAAATAAACTTTGAAAAATAATATAAGCCACAGGGAACTGATTTTTATTGGTTTAAACCCTTCTGAAATTGTGATAATGTTCCCCTTTAAGGATTCAGTTCTCTGCATCAGCGTTTGTTTCTTAGTTATGAGCAAACCAGGTTCCTTTCATTCACTTCCTGTTCACTTCTCCATATGTAAACTATCGATTTCATTGGCTCATCTTAAATGACGTCACTCGCTTTCCCCGATGCAACTGTATTAACCGTTAACTGCGCCAAAAATCCGCCACTGCTATTGCCGACGGTCTTTGACCATTGTTTTACTGTGATAGTGTTATATTTTCCTTTGACTTCAATTGGTCCCAGGTCCTGAGAGGGCAGTCACTTGGTCTTTATGCATACTCATGTCTGATCTCAGCAATGGAATAGTTATTGTATCCTTAGACATTAAGACACAGAGCTAACCAGACAGACCAAATTACAGAGTAGAGAGTTGAACACAACGAGTCTTTAATCATTGAACCAAAATCTAGGCAGAAAATACTTATATAAAGTAGGTGAATATACTGTATATATTTCCCAGAGGCAAGTGGGAGAGGAAATTGCAACTCGGAAGCACTTCTCAAGAAAGCATAAACAGATGGGAAGAGCTTCTTGGAACAAAATGTTCCCATCTGTAATGTTAATGGGTATGTTAATTCTTGTAAATCGTGTTCATGGGATTGTCTCCAAAATTTTAACTTTAACAATTAGATATGTGAGCCCTGGTTGAACATGCCCTTTGATTTATTTTTTTGCAGTCGCTTCTTTTAAGTTCTGGCACAGGTTTTAAATTTATTCTAGAACCAGATAATACAGGTATGAGAGCCAATACATAAAATACCGTACATTCCGGACAATAAGCAGCTACTTTTTCTTACACTTATAAAACGGTGCAACAAATTTGTCGATTTTTCTCTGATAACAGCCATAACAAAAGTTATACAAAAATAAAACAAACACAATCATACACACAAAGAAAGTGTTTTATTGTTTGTTGTATTCAACCATTTTATGGACAAGTTAGCACACTACAGGTGTCCTCTAATTTACGATAGTGCTTTTTTTTTCAACCGGAGTGCAGTTTGTCTTCCAGCTGTAATTGCCATTACAACTCACATGAATTGTTCATTCATCACTCCAAGCAACGTCTGTAAGTTTTACAATATATCTAAAATTGTTGAATGTATTAAACCACCCCACTTGTGATGTCTGTAGCAGTGTTTTCATGCATATTTGTACATCTTAATATATGATGCTAGCATCGTTAGCATGAGCTAAAATGCAAAAAAAATACACGAGCACCTGTGTTAGAATTATTAACTGAGTCTGAGAGAGCTAGCCTCAGCAGCTAGTTGATCCATGACGATGAGTTCTGTTTTGTTTGATCAGCCGTGTTACTGCCATGTTACACAATTTGAAAACAATAAATGTATGTAAATAAACATTTACAAAGTATTTTGTATCGGTATATATAATCGGCCTTATAGTCCGGTGCGGCTAATATATGAAAAAATATTAATTTTTTTCTAAAATTTAGTGGGTGCAGCTTATATCCCGATGTGCTCTAAAGTATTTATTATATCAACATGTCACATTGATACTACACTTTTTAGTCAATATAAGAATCAAATCATCTCCAGGCTTTGTTTTTTGTCCAGACCAAGAATGGGAGGTGGCTGTAATTTCAAGTCAAGGGAGAAGCATCCATTCAGTTTCTAGAGCATAAAGGTCATTTTGTTGACAAAACACTAGATTTCCATTTTGCTCAATGCAGGCTGATGTTGGGAAGCAGGAGTTTAATCCGTCACAATACAGCCTGTGCCAGGTCTCACGACACTTAACTGACCCAATACTGTCAGCCAAGAGAGGAAAATTGACCCAAAAAAGAATGATTGTAAGAGAGGTGTAGAAACGGGCCTAAAATAATGTTTGAATGAAGACATTTGAAAGGAAAAACAATCTTAATCAGTCTTATAAAGTGGATGCTTTAATTTGAGGCATTGTTACTTTTTCTTACGACCAAAGCAAACACCAACACATTACTTATCTTGGTTTCAAATTCATACCAAAATAAATGCAGGTCTTGTTGTTACTAAACCTTTAAATGGCAGTAAATGTAATTGTTGCAAACCTTTCGTGTTATTCTTTTATTAATTTGAGTGCTACAATTACAATTGGCGAAAAAGCCAACTGACATAAATTTGCTCAATTTACCTTTCATAAATAAATCTATATATAAAAAAAAAGGGTATTTCTGTCGGTCATTCCGTCGTACATTTTTTTTCCTCTTACAGAAAGTTTTTTGTAGAGAATAAATGATGAAAAAAACACTTAATTGAATGGTTTAAAAGAGGAGAAAACACACAAAAAAAATAAAAATTAAATTTTGAAACATGGTTTATCTTCAATTTCGACTCTTTGAAATTCAAAATTCAACCGAATAAAATGAAGAGAAAAACTATCTAATTCAAATCTGTTTAAAACATTTTAAAAATAATTTATGGAACATCACTGGTAATTTTTCCTGATTAAGATTCATTTTAGAATTTTGATGACATGTTTTAAATAGGTTAAAATCCAATCCGCACTTTGTTAGAATATATAACAAATTGGACTAAGCTATATTTCTAACAAAGACAAATCATTATTTCTTCTAGATTTTCAAGAAATAACATTTTAAAAGAAATTCAAAAGACTTTGAAATAAGCTTTAAATTTTATTCTACAGATTTTCTCGATTTGCCAGAATAATTGTTTTGAATTTTATCATAATACGTTTGAAGAAATATTTCAAATATTCTTCGTCGAAAAAACGGAAGCTAAAATGAAGAATTAAATTAAAATGTATTTATTATTCTTTACCGTAATAATAATAATAACAAAAATTGAACATTGATTGAAATTGTCAGGAAAGAAGAGGAAGGAATTTAAAAGGTAAAAAGGTATATGTGTTCAAAAATCCTAAAATCATTTTTAAGGTTGTATTTTTTCTCAAAAATTTTCTTTCTGAAAGTTATAATCAATCAATCAATCAATGTTTACTTATATAGCCCTAAATCACTAGTGTCTCAAAGGGCTGCACAAACCACTACGACATCCTCGGTAGGCCCACATAAGGGCAAGGAAAACTCACACCCAGTGGGACATCGGTGACAATGATGACTATGAGAACCTTGGAGAGGAGGAAAGCAATGGATGTCGAGCGGGTCTAACGTGATACTGTGAAAGTTCAATCCATAATGGATCCAACACAGTCGCGAGAGTCCAGTCCAAAGCGGATCCAACACAGCAGCGAGAGTCCCGTTCATAGCGGAGCCAGCAGGAAACCATCCCAAGCGGAGGCGGATCAGCAGCGCAGAGATGTCCCCAGCCGATACACAGGCAAGCAGTACATGGCCACCGGATCGGACCGGACCCCCTCCACAAGGGAGAGTGGGACATAGAAGAAAAAGAAAAGAAACGGCAGATCAACTGGTCTAAAAAGGGAGTCTATTTAAAGGCTAGAGTATACAAATGAGTTTTAAGGTGAGAATTAAATGCTTCTACTGAGGTGGCATCTCGAACTGTTACCGGGAGGGCATTCCAGAGTACTGGAGCCCGAACGGTAAACGCTCTTTTTTTGGGCTTTGGGAATCACTAATAAGCTGGAGTCCTTTGAACGCAGATTTCTTGCCGGGACATATGGTACAATACAATCGGCAAGATAGGATGGAGCTAGACCGTGTAGTATTTTATACATAAGTAGTAAAACCTTAAAGTCACATCTTAAGTGCACAGGAAGCCAGTGCAGGTGAGCCAGTACAGGCGTAATGTGATCAAACTTTCTTGTTCTTGTCAAAAGTCTAGCAGCCGCATTTTGTACCAACTGTAATCTTTTAATGCTAGACATGGGGAGACCCGAAAATAATACGTTACAGTAATCGAGACGAGACGTAACAAACGCATGGATAATGATCTTGGCGTCTTTAGTGGACAGAATGGAGCGAATTTTAGCGATATTACGGAGATGAAAGAAGGCCGTTTTAGTAACGCTTTTAATGTGTGCCTCAAAGGAGAGAGTTGGGTCGAAGATAATACCCAGATTCTTTACCGCGTCGCCTTGTTTAATTGTTTGGTTGTCAAATGTTAGAGTTGTATTATTAAATAGAGTTCGGTGTCTAGCAGGACCGATAATCAGCATTACCGTTTTTTTGGCGTTGAGTTGCAAAAAGTTAGCGGACATCCATTGTTTAATTTCATTAAGACACGCCTCCAGCTGACTACAATCCGGCATGTTGGTCAGCTTTAGGGGCATGTAGAGTTGGGTGTCATCAGCATAACAGTGAAAGCTAACACCGTATTTGCGTATGATGTCACCTAGCGGCAGCATGTAGGTGCTGAAGAGTGCAGGGCCAAGGACCGAACCCTGGGGAACTCCACACGTTAGCAAAGTAAAAAAAATATATATATATTTAAACAAGTGAAGACCAAGTCTTTAAAATATTTTCTTGGATTTTCAAATTCAAAAATTTCGAGCAAAGCGAGACCAGCTTGCTAGTAGATGAATACAATTAAAAAAATTGAGGCAGCCCACTGGTAAGTGCTGCTATTTGAGCTATTTTTACAACAGACCAGCGGGCTACTTATCTGGTCCTTACGGGCTACCTGGTGCCCGCGGGCACCGCGTTGGTGACCCCTGTTATAGACTTTGTCCAGATTGATGACCTTGTCAGCTTTTTGCTTTGATTTTATTCGCATCCAAATATGTCACTTGCAGACGGTTTCTGGATGTTGTTTTGATACAATTCAATAAACTGAAGCCTCCCTCACAATCTGCCCTTGAAGCTTGAAATGTAGCTCAGGATGGACTTTTATTCATCCCAAAAGGAGGAAAATACATTGTTGCAGTGCAGGTTTTTAAATACAGTCAATGAAGTAAAACGTAATATCCCTAATATCGACCTGTTGTGAGATTTACTTTAGCGCCTCGCAATCACCATATTTGAAAAGCATCCTTGTTTGAGTTTTTGTTTCATGATGTACTTAAATTAAACATATGGATTGTTAATGGTCTCTATGGCCTCATATTTCTTGGCCAATGTATGTGGATCCATACTCAAAATCAATATTTGAGCTTAGCGCTTCAATGTCAAATGCAGACCACTCTTTCAATTCATGGATGGAAGTCTGACACAACATACAAACCTAATAAGTCAACAGTAAATATACGTATATGGCATCGATTGGCTGAGTGAGTAAACACGCGTTGTAAATTGCATCTTATCACTGGCAGCAGCGAGTGTCGGCCCCGCCACGGAACGTTGCAGCTGCAGCAGGTGCTCGTCATCCTTGTCTTGCCGCTGTTTGTATCAAACACATTAAGTTGGATGGCAAAGTGGTACATAGTTAATTTATCTGTTCATTTTTTTACAGTTCAACTTGAATGTTATTTTATTGAGAAAATACAATTATTTCTTGATAAGGGTGGAGTTGTAGGGGCGGTGCTTTTGGACCTCAGGAAAGCATTTGATACACTAAATCAGTGGTCCCCAACCACCGGGCCACAGAATAATTTTGTATTATTATTATTTTTTTGAATTAAAAAAAATATATATGTTATTATTTTTTTATTTTTTTTATTAAATCAACATAAAAACACAAGATACACTTTCAATTAGTGCACCCACCCAAAACCTCCCTTTTTCATGCGTTGGGGACCACTGCACTAAATCATTCTGTTCTTCTTATTTTTGCTCTCAAAATGTAACTTGTCTCAAAATGCTTGAGATGGATTGAATCATATCTGCATGATCGAACACAATCTGTATCAGTTAACAACTGCAGATCTGACTCTCTTAGGTTAACCTCCAGAGTCCCTCAAGGGTCAATATTAGGCCCCCTTTTATTTAGCCTCTATATTAATGATTTGCCCACCGTTTGTCCTGAAGCTGTATGCTTAATGTATGCAGATCACACCAAATATATTGTTGCTGCTTAGCTCACTAAAACAGTGGTTCTCAACCTTTTTTCAGTGATGTACCCCCTGTGAACATTTTTTTAATTAATGTACCCCCTAATCAGAGCAAAGCATTTTTGGTTGAAAAAAGGAGATAAATAAGTAAAATACAGCACTATCTCATCAGTTTCTAATTTATTAAATTGTATAACAGTGCAAAATATTGCTCATTTGTAGTGGTCTTCCTTGAACTATTTGGAAAAAAAGACATACAAATAACTAAAAACTTGTTGAAAAATAAACAAGTGATTCAATTATAAATAAAGATTTCCACACATAGAAGTAATCATCAACTTAAAGCGCCCTCTTTGGGGATTGTAATAGAGATCCATCTGGATTCATCAACTTCATTCTAAACATTTCTTCACAAAAAAAGAAATCTTTAACATCAATATTTATGGAACATGTCCACAAAAAATCTAGCTGTCAACACTGAATATAGCATTGTTGCATTTCTTTTCACAGTTCTTTTTGACAGACATTTTAGTGAGAAACCTGAGCTTGTGCTTTACTGAGGATCTTTGTCAGTCTTGGTGGCAGGGAGGCAACTGCTGTGATCAAGCTCTTCTCCACGCAGATTCTGTTTCTTTGCTTTGATTTGATCACAGCCATTGCAGAGAAGGAGGACTCGCATAAATATGTGGAGGCAAAGGGTAATAGCTGCTCCAAAGCTTTCTGCCCCAGCTCAGGGTGCTCCCGCTTCACAAACACCCAGATCTGTGTGAGTGATGAGGTGGAAAACTTCATCTGGAAGCCACGGTCAGATGACACTTCCAGGAGTTTTTCTTGATAAGTGACAGGTAGTTTGCCTCTGGTAGCTTCAGACAATAGAAACAGATTTCTCACCCAATCCAGCTGTGCAGATTTCTCCTCCATGTCAGGAAAGTAGTAATGAAAATCTTGAATCAAGTTGGTCAAATGACCCATGATGACTGACTTGACTGGAGTTCTGGCCACATCCTCATTTGTGAGAAAATCATCCACCTGAGGAAAGCAGGTGAAATTTCCCTGAGAACAGGCTGGTTTCCACAGCTCAGCTTTCTTCAGAAAACCACCTACCTGGTCATAAAAGTTTAAAATATTGGTGTCCTTGCCCTGTAGGGACATATTCAGTTCATTCAGTTTGCCGAAAATATCTGCCAGATAATATAACTTCTTCACCACAAGAAGTTATGTGGTGTGGTGAAGAAGGAGCTGAGCCGGAAGGCAAAGCTCTCAATTTACCGGTCGATCTACGTTCCCATCCTCACCTATGGTCATGAGCTTTGGGTCATGACCGAAAGGATAAGATCACGGGTACAAGCGGCCGAAATGAGTTTCCTCCGCCGTGTGGCAGGGCTCTCCCTTAGAGATAGGGTGAGAAGCTCTGCCATCCGGGAGGAACTCAAAGTAAAGCCGCTGCTCCTTCACATCGAGAGGCGCCAGATGAGGTGGTTCGGGCATCTGGTCAGGATGCCACCCGAACACCTCCCTAGGGAGGTGTTTAGGGCACGTCCAACCGGTAGGAGGCCACGGGGAAGACCCAGGACACGTTGGGAAGACTATGTCTCCCGGCTGGCCTGGGAACGCCTCGGGATCCCCCGGGACAAGCTAGACGAAGTGGCTGGGGAAAGGGAAGTCTGGGTTTCCCTGCTTAGGCTGTTGCCCCCGCGACCCGACCTCGGATAAGCGGAAGAAGATGGATGGATGGATGAATAACATAACTTAGCAAGCCAGTCAGTGTCCTGGAACAAGGTGGCGTGGGGGGAATGGTGATCAATCAGAAAGGTGTGTACCTCGGAACGTAATTCCAACAGCTTGTTTAGTATTTTCCCTCGGGAGAGCCAGCGCACTTCTGTGTGCAGCAGCAGTTGCGCGTGTTCAGCTCCTATATTTTCACAGAGGCGACGAAACAGACGTGAAATAAGTGGCCTTGATTTTATAAAGTTGATGACTTTGATGTTGTCGTTTAAACCGTCATGAAGCACAGAGCTAATTTTCCTGGACGCCAATGCCTCCCTGTGTATGACACAGTGAGTCCACTTTACGTTGGGGTTTTCTTTTTTAGTGCGTGCAATCAGTCCTCTCACGCTGCCCATCGTTGATGCTGCTGCATCGGTGCAGATGCTGCTACAGGACTTCCCGCTGATACTATTGTCAGAGAAAAAAGTGTTGATTTCGATTTCGATTTTTATTAAGGATCCCCATTAGCTGGTTGCCACAACAACCCACTTAGTCTTCCTGGGGTCCACAACTCAACGCAATTACAAGTAATAACATATAATTGTAACTATGCAATACAGAAAAAAATAAATAAAATAAAAGCATTAATAAGAAAACAGGCAAACAATTTACAGTCACAGAATAATAATTACCATATAAATACAACTACACAATACTAAACCAAACATAAAAAATCATCAACGTGCAAAGTAATTTTAAAACTCAGATAAAATATTACTTTCATTTTAAAAACCTGTTTACTTTCAGTCCCGGTGAGAATTTGAGGCAGGTTATTCCAGAGCGATACATATCTATAAAAAAAAGATTTCCGCAAAGCATTCTTCCTGGGACGAGGGAGTACAAAATGCCCCACACTGGACGCCCTGGTATTATGATTGTGCATAGTGCTACTCAATCAATCAATCAATGTTTATTTATGTAGCCCTAAATCACAAATGTCTCAAAGGACTGTACAAACCACTACGACTCCGACATCCTCGGAAGAACCCACATAAGGGCAAGGAAAACTCACACCCAGAGGGCAAGGAGAATTCACACCCAGTGGGACGCCAGTGACAATAATGACTATGAGAACCTTGGAGAGGACCTCAAATGTGGGCACCCCTGCCCCTCTAGGTTACCGAAAGCAATGGATGTCGAGCGGGTCTAACATGATACTGTGAAAGTTCAATTCATAGTGGCTCCAACACAGCCGCGAGAGTTCAGTTCAAAGCGGATCCAAGACAGCAGCGAGAGTCCCGTCCACAGGAAACCATCCCAAGCGGAGTCGGATCAGCATCGTTGAGATGTCCCCAACCGATACACAGACGAGCGGTCCATCCTGGGTCCCGACGAGCGGTCCATTCTGGGTCCCGACTCTGGACATCCATGGTCATTGGACCGGACCCCCTCCACAAGGGAGGGGAGGACTGGTCTAAAAAGGAGGTCTATTTAAAGGCTAGAGTATACAAATGAGTTTTAAGGTGAGACTCCAGAGTACTGGAGCCCGAACGGAATACGCTCTATAGCCAGCAGACTTTTTTTGGGCTTTAGGAATCACTAATAAGCCGGAGTCTTTTGAACGCAGATTTCTTGCCGGGACATATGGTACAATACATTTGGCAAGATAGGATGGAGCTAGACCGTGTAGTATTTTACACGTAAGTAGTAAAACCACATCTTAAGTGCACAGGAAGCCAGTGCAGGTGAGCCAGTATAGGCGTAATATGATCAAACTTTCTTGTTCTTGTCAAAAGTCTAGCAGCCGCATTTTGTACCAACTGTAATCGTTCAATGCTAGACATGGGGAGACACGAAAATAATACGTTACAATAATCGAGACGAGACGTAACGTACTGTGAACTATTTGGGCCTTGAGAAAAGCAGGAGTTTTACTACCGGTTACTGATTTGAAGAAAATAAGAGTATTACCTGACAACCTGTTCTGCACTGTTAGCCAGGAGAGTGAAGCATGAATTTGGTTTGTATTGGTTCTTAGTGAACAACCCAGAACCAGTCTTGCTGCCCTATTCTGAACCATCTGGAGTTTACTGATCTCACCACTTGCAGCAGATGCCCAGACTGTAGAACAATAGTCCAGATGACACAAGACTTAACTCTTAACAATCTGACAAAGAAAAGGTGGCTCAACAAAAGCAGCACATTTCCTGGAAATACCAATAGCCCTTCCCATCATTGTAACTATATCACTGATATGATTTGACCCGGATAGACAATGATTGACAATGTCAATTGACAATGTCAAAAATGTCCTCTCCTGTTGTTCTCCCCTCCAATGTTTTACAAAAAAGTCTGTGCTCATAAATATCGTCAGTGCATTTCCACTAATATCTGTGGATTCATCCAGCTGGAGGGAAAATGAGTCGCTAAGTTTTCCAACAACTTGCTCAACAATGTCTTTTCCCATCTTATCTACTCTCCGGCAAACAGTCATTTGATAAAGACACATTCTTTATTTTCTTCGCTGCGTTTTTTTCCAGTGTTGTCTCGGCCAGCACTACAGCAACTGGAATTATCAGCTTTTCAGAGATAGTGAACGGCTTTTTGGCTTTAGCAACAAGCAAAGACACCGCGTAAGAAGCCTCCAGGGCTTTGGCTGATGTTGTGGATGCCTTCCGCATCGTGCCTTAAGATGACCTGAATTCATTTAGTCTCCTCTTTAAAAAATCAGGTGGCTTACCGACATGGCAAGCGTGTCCTGTCCGGAGATGCCGCTGAAGATGTGCGGGCTTCATGCTGCTGTTAGCTAACATTTCTCCACAGAAAAAACACAATGCCTTGGGGGGGGGGTTACAACTCGAAACAGTAAATCCCATTTACACATATTCTTCGGAATACCGTCTGAATTTTGCCGGCTCTGGTTTGGCCTTCTTTGGCACATGTTCCTACTCGGGGCAGTATAGCTCGGTTGGTAGAGCAGCCGTGTCATCCACTTGAGGGTTGTTGGTTTGATCCCCGCTTCCGCCTTCCTAGTCAATGCCGTTGTGTCCTTGGGCAAGACACTTTACCCACCTGCTCCCAGTGCCACCCACACTGGTTTAATTGTAACTTAGATATTGGGTTTCACTATGTAAAGCGCTTTGAGTCACTTGAGGAAAAAGCGCTATATAAATATAATTCACTTCACTTCGTTTTCAGCTGCATAACTGCTACGCTTTAACCACACCTCCATTGTTTTCTACATCGATAGTTGATTGACAGTTGGTGCCGTGTGGCACCGCCAGGTAGGATCAAACCAGCATGGCATGGGGGGAAACTCTGGGTTCATGGTAATTAAGGGAATATCCTACTACTTGATTTGATGTTTAGTTTATGAACTTACATTCATACTTTGTTGAAGTATTATTCAATAAAATACATTTATAAAGGATTTTTGAATTGTTGCTATTTTGATAATTTTTTAAAAAATCTCACGTACCCCCGGCATACCTTCAAGTACCCCCAGGGGCACGCGTACCCCCATTTGAGAAACACTGCAATAAATTGCTCAGGTAAGTATACAGATATTGGCCTACTGGTAATAATAATCAGATAGTTGTATCAGATTGTACCAGTCAACGTTTCCCAGGCTGCACCACGGGTAGGTTTCTGTATCAGCAACCCAACGATCGACTACAACTAGAATACCCCTCACAACTTGTTTCCAAATGCAAATAATCAATATAAATTCTAAAGGGCAGTTGGATGGGATGTTATCTATCGGCGCTTGTGTGTGTGTTGTGGATTCCTTTGACAAAATAATTTTTGGGGTGGTCTTGCATTAAGGTGGAATCTTCTCTGCTAGCAAGGTAGAGCTCTTGCCTACATGGCCCAATTAATTGGGCAATTACATTTCAGAGTAATGGATCCGTATTTTAGAGGGAGTATTACCTTTTTTCTTGCTTTTATGCCTACCTGTAAAGGAGTCCGCCTTTATGGTACAACCTGTTTCACTCATGCAGCAACTTTCAAGAGGCTCCACTCACAGCCTGGCATATGTCAGCTGTCAGTTTTGTGTCCGACTCTTTTTAAAACCAAAATATTCGGCTTGATCCTCTCTTTGAGCTGTTACAAGATCATCTTGGCAAATATTTGGCAGACAGAATAGTTGCGGGGTAGGGACAAAGTAACGCATGTTAAGTGCTGGCAACCCAGGCCACATTCTTCCATTCCGTTGCATGAATTTAAGAGCTCCTTTGTACTGACTATCCCATACTTTCCCATGGCCAAGGGGAGGCAAGCCAGTGTGTTTGCATCTGTATTAGACTTCCATAGCCCTTTGTATTTGACTTTAAACACACCCCATTTCAATGCCAGGTACCCCAGTTTACCGCTGTGCAAATAGATTGTAATTGCTTTTAGCCATTGTAAACGCCTTTTAGCCACAGCCAATGACTCTCATCTGTCCATTGAGGCGTTGGAAAAGCACATCCCTTTATCCCTTTTTAGAGGCATTAGTCTGCAGCATGACAGAGAGGTTAGAATCAGGCTGGGCCAAGACAAGTGGCTTTTGTGAGGAGAGCGACCAGTTGTTCTAAATATTTCAGATTTTCAGTGATCTAGTCAAGAGGCTCTTGGGAAAAACACTGTGGTCATATAGTACTGTATATGCACTGGGATTTGGGCTATTATCTTTGGATAATAGCCCAAATCCTAGAAAAATCCTGTATGTAAGAGCGATGGTAGCCAAGAAATCTAGTGAGCTTTCTCGCCGCACTAACTTTTAGCTATTTTTTTATTTCAGGCAAATTCATACTTTTAAAATCTTTTCTGTCACAAACTAAAAAACATTGGAATTACAGGTATTCTTTGATGTAAGCTGATCTATATTTCTGCACATAGTATGCAAAAATACTAAAGATTGTCATTTCCCCTCGAGGACTAATAAAGTATTTCTGATTCTGATTCTGATGCAGAGGTGTACTTACTGTATAACAACTTTACAGACACATTACATTGTTCAGAGTCGCTGTAGAAAGTGTGGGGGCGAAATGTTTACTTTTTCCTAAGGGGGGGCGAAACAGAAAATAATTGTCTTACACTGTTTTAATGTATGTACCGTATTTTTGGGATTATAAATCGCTCCGGAGTATACGTTGCACTGGCCGAAAATCCGAAAATGCATAATAAAGAAGGAAAAATCATGTCGCACTGGAGTATAAGTCGAATTTTTTGGGGGGGGGAATTTATTTGATAAAATCCAACACCAAGAATAGACATTTGAAAGGCAATTTAATATAAATAAAGAATAGTGAACAACAGGCAGAATAAGTGTACGTTATATGACGCATAAATAACCAACTGAGAACGTGCCTGGTATGTTAACGTAACATATTATGGAAAGAGTCATTCAAATAACTATAACATATAAATAAATGGTAAATGGGTTGTACTTGTATAGAAAGATCCCGAGTCTGGATTTGAACCCAGGACTGCAGGAGCTTCGTATTGTGAGGCAGACGCACTAACCCTTCTTCCACCATGAAGCCGTATGGTCCCATTTGAAGTAAAACAATGCACCTAACATTCAAATGCATTCATATATAAATAATAAATAAATGGGTTGTACTTGTATAGCGCTTTTCTACCTTCAAGGTACTCAAAGCGCTTTGACACTACTTCCACATTTACCCATTCACACACACATTCACACACTGATGGAGGGAGCTGCCATGCAAGGCGCTAACCAGCACCCATCAGGAGCAAGGGTGAAGTGTCTTGCTCAGGACACAACGGACGTGACGAGGTTGGTACTAGGTGGGAATTGAACCAGGGATGCTCGGGTTGCGCACGGCCACTCTCCCACTGCGCCACGCCGTCCCTTATAGAACATGCTACACGTTTACCAAACAATCTGTCACTCCTAATCGATAAATCCGATGAAATCTTCTTCCTCGATGTTGCTTCTAAACAACTCTGCCAACTCCAAAGGTATGCGCCGCTTCCTCTTGTCGTTTTCTGCTGCATATTTCACTACGTCCAGCTTGTAATCTGCAGTACATGATTTCCTTTTCAGTGCCATTTTTGTTCAGCCCTTTTCAGTTTTTATAAGTTACCACCAATGATGAAATGATCCATCTTAATAGCTACGGCAATAGCATATAGCGTATAGCAGTTAGCATTCCATGACCCACAATGCACTTCTGCCGTGACCTTCCCCCGACAAATTCTTATTGGTTGACGTGTATGTGACGATTATTGACGTGTGTGTGATGATTGCTGACATTTTCTTCGTCTCTTCCGCGAATGAGATAAATAATATTATTTGATATTTTACGGTAATGTGTTAATAATTTCACACATAAGTCACTCCGGAGTATATGTCGCACCCCCGGCCAAACTATGAAAAAAACTGTAACGCATAGTCCGAAAAATACGTTACACAAATAGATAAGGGATTGAAATACAAATACAACGTAACCATATTTGTTTGCACTTAACAGCGAAGCAGATATAAACATCTCATATTGAAGCACAAAGAATAGAGCAGTGATTCTTAACCAGGGTTCGATCGAACCCTAGGGGTTCGGTGAGTCGACCTCAGGGGTTCGGCTGAGCTCAAAACACACCCGACTGTTCGTGTAAATACAAACTTCTCCCTGTTGGCGTATTACGGATACGGCAACAGCTGATTGATTTGCATGTGTGTAATTTGTTGTGAGTTTATGCACTGTCTTAGTTTTGTTGTTTGAACAAGGTGATGTTCATGCACGGTTCATTTTGTGCACCGGTAAAAAAAATATGTTATCACTTTAGTATGGAGAACATATTCAAATTAGTAACATATTGGCTCTTAACTAGTCATTAGGTACTAATTAATGCATTATTCGGCATGGCCTTTTTAGAACCCTGAGCCTAAGCCTGACCCCAACCCTAAACAAATACCTCTAAATTAGTCTTTATTACTTAGAACATGTTCCCCTAGTGTCCAAATAACTCTAAATAAAGTTTTTGTTAATTAGAATATTTTCCTCATAATAAAGTGTTACCAAAAACATACAACTTTGTCTTGAATTTGAAAAAAAAAAAAAAAGTTGTATTTTTCACTAAAGAAGGGTTCGGTGAATGCGCCTATGAAAGTGGTGGGGTTCGGTACCTCCAACATGGTTAAGAACCACTGGAATAGAGGTAAAAAACCCTAAGAAATGTCGACATTCCAGCTATCATCTGCTACTATTTTCAGACTTCCCACCAATCCCACCAATTGCCGAAATTCTCTCTCAACCTTGGGTGAGGATGTCTTTGTCCAAAATAATACTAAGTGCAGCCAGATCAGTGCCCACGTGTGTACGCTGGAAAGCCAACATTAGAATGGTTCAGAACTCAATCATAAATGGGCTTATTTATATCCATCTCATAAAGTCTTCCATGCATCAGTTGCACAGCCTTTTATCCTCTCCTCTCATCTCTTTCATGCAGAATAAATTCAGACTAGAAAGACACATACTGAAATAGTCCAAAAGCTCAAGAGATTTTGGACAGGAAAATTAGTTTAAATCTCTAACAGCAATACAACGACCTTCAAACCAAGGGAACATATTTCTCTCAAAGAACATATTGCCCTTGTCCACTGCACCCTGTTGTCTTTTCAACTCAGAATTAGACATTCAGCACAGCTCTACTGATCACAACTCAAAGCCTTGATTATCAATATTTAGAAAATGGAATGTGATCATAAACAACATAAGAACTGGTCATGCATTCATAACCTGCTTACTCCCTCGACAGACTTGCTGATGAGCTCTCTCATTTATGTTCTGAGGTCTTTCTCTACGGGGAGGCAGGCAGCAAGGCGAAAACAGATGAAAATCACATACCATGAATATAAATTGTGGCTGGTCAGTCATTATAGAATTGGTAGGCTCACCAGAAATATGTGCAATACCATGCAAACGAACGTCACCTCTATTTCCAGCAACCTTTAAAAGACAAAATATGACATACTCTACTTAATTAGTTGAATCATGGAACCATCTAGATATATGAAGTACAAAAAAAAATAAATTAGAGACTCTACATTGAAAATTAAATTGTACATTCAATTGTGTAATCAGCCAAACTCGCTCAGTTAGTAAGGTGTTCAATTCAATTTTCTAGATAATCACAATGTTTATTTAGCATCGAGAGGGAGTGTAGTTTGTTACCACGGTAACAATGTGCCATCTGTCAGTGTTTTAGACTTCAAGGTTGATTTCACCCAGATTGCAACTAGAAGCTTTTATTGTCTGTGTTGGCTTGTGCAAAGATGGTTAGTATAGATATATGATGCCATATTTTCCTTGAAGGACGGCTTAAGGAGATGAGTATTTATAATACATTCATAGTAGTATCTATTGAATCCAATATGATACTGACTAATCTGTTACCTTCACCCAGCAATTATTCTATCGTCCTATATTAGTTAAAATTGGAGCATTCAGAATAGGAACAATAGAGTTTACATGGAATTGATTTCCTTGGATTAGGAGGATGTGAAGAATGTGGCGTTTTAAATAAATAATTATAAATAAATACAAATTCATATACAAATACAGTGGGACGGCGTGGCGAAGTGGGAGAGTGGCCGTGCGCAACCCGAGGGTCCCTGGTTCAATCCCCACCTAGTACCAACCTCGTCACTTCTGATGTGTCCTGAGCAAGACACTTCACCCTTGCTCCTGATGGGTGCTGGCAGCTCCCTCCATCAGTGTGTGAATGTGTGTGTGAATGGGTGAATGTGGAAGTAGTGTCATAGCGCTTTGAGTACCTTGAAGGTAGAAAAGCGCTATACAAGTACAACCCATTTATTTATTATTTATATATGAATGCATTTGAATGTTAGGTACATTGTTTTACTTCAAATGGGACCATACGGCTTCACGGTGGCAGAGGGGTTAGTGCGTCTGCCTCACAATACGAAGCTCCTGCAGTCCTGGGTTCAAATCCAGGCTCGGGATCTTTCTGTGTGGAGTTTGCATGTTCTCCCCGTGAATGCGTGGGTTCCCTCCGGGTACTCCGGCTCCCTCCCACTTCCAAAGACATGCACCTGGGGATAGGTTGATTGGCAACACTAAATTGGCCCTAGTCTGTGAATGTGAGTGTGAATGTTGTCTATCTGTGTTGGCCCTGCGATGAGGTGGCGACTTGTCCAGGGTGTACCCCGCCTTCCGCCCGATTGTAGCTGAGATAGGCGCCAGCGCCCCCCGCGACCCGGCTATAGAATCTATGATAACAAAAGACAAATAGACAAAACGCAATAAACAGAAAATCACTCCAAAGGGAGGAAAAAGTCAATAGCAAAATTACACACAAATCTAATAACAAAAAGAACAACAATCTATGATTAGCAAAAGAGGTAAATCACTCACGCAGAGGAGACCAGAAACTCTAAACAGAAAGTACGCTATAAGAAGCTGAGCTAACTACAAAGTAAAGCGCTCCAAGAGGAGGGTAAACAAAGGAGGCAAAGCACTGAAATAAACACACAAAATTCTAGACCAAAAACTTTAGCAAACAAAATCACTCTTTCTCAGAGGAAACAAAGAAAACAATAAATAAGGCATAGCAATACTTAGCGAACGTGATTCAAGGCTATAGACAAGGCTGTGGAAAAGGCTGAAGACACGTAGCAAGACGAGATACTCTGGCACAAGACAAGAGGAGGACGAGACATTTATACACATGAGGGAGGGTGACACAGGTGGGCACAATCAGGCAATTAGGAGAGACATCAGACCAGTGAAACAGGAGGAAGAGCAAGTGACCTGAAAGAAGAGGGAGAGTTAAGCTTTCAAAATAAAACAGGAAATGACAAGACAACATGAAACCAGACAATACTTCACCCAGGTGTGACACATATATTTATATATATATATATATATATATATATATATATATATATATATATATATATATATATATATATATATATATATATATATATATATATCCATCCATCCATTCATTTTCTACCGCTTATTCCCTTTTGGGGGCGCCAGGGGCGCTGGCGCCTATCTCAGCTACAATCGGGCGGAAGGCGGGTTACACCCTGGACAAGTCGCCACCTCATCGCAGGGCCAACACAGATAGACAGACAACATTCACACTCACATTCACACACTAGGGCCAATTCAGTGTTGCCAATCAACCTATCCCCAGGTGCATGTCTTTGGAAGTGGGAGGAAGCTGGAGTACCCGGAGGGAACCCACGCATTCACGGGGAGAACATGCAAACTCCACACAGAAAGATCCCGAGCCTGGATTTGAACCCAGGACTGCAGGACCTTCGTATTGTGAGGCAGACGCGCTAACCCCTCTTCCACCGTGATATATATATATATATATATATATATATATATATATATATATATATATATACCTATCAACGTCAATTTGTATACAATATACTTATTCATTGTAATAAATATAGACATAAAAAAAATTCAATGTTGTATTCAGCCACCATTCGTAACATATGCTCGCCTGTGTTTTTCTTGTTCCTTTTTTTGCTTTGAAAAATGTAATTTTGAGCATGTTGCACACATTCTCATGGTATGATGGCCTCACAGTGTGCACCGTTGCCATCATCACAACCATCATCACTGCCTTTGCAGTCATCATAATTGTCATCATCATTACCACCTCTGCACGAATCATTACTTTATCACCTAACCATGTCCATACACACTGTACCAGCAGGAACGTCCAATCGTGCTCTGAGTGAGATTTATGACCAGGCCGGCTGTGGTTACAATTCCATTACACAGAGATGGAGCCCAGGTACATGTCCCTCCTGCCTGGCTCGCCACATGTTTACTGTTTGAGCTCATATAAATGAATGGTCCCATTTCCAATCGACAGAAACTGCGGCCTGTCATTTGTAGATGCACATAACAGATGGTGGTTTGTGCTGTTTCTATGAGGTGCTCTATAAATAAAGGGAGAGAACATGTGCACCATGTTCTCATTAAATCAACAAACGCTTGTGACAACAAATAAAGCAGAAAATGTGCCTAATGAGTCCACATGTTGACCTAATAATCTAACTTAATGTTGAACACCCTAGAGCAGGGGTGTCAAACTCATTTTAGATCGGGGTGCCCATGGAGAAAAATCTACTCCCAAGTGGGCCGGACTGGTAAAATCACAGCACGATAATTTAAAAATAAAGACGACTTCAGATTGTTTTCTTTGTTTAAAAATAGAACTAAGACATTCTCAAAATGTACAAATAATAATGTTGTTGGTTTTTTTTACGCTTACTTGTTGCGGTTAGTAGTATTGATTGATTGATTGATTGAAAATGTTATTAGTAGATTGCACAGTACACTACATAATCCGTACAATTGACCACTAAATGGTAACACCCGAAAAAGTTTTTCAACTTGTTTAAGTCGGGGTCCACGTTAATCAGGTCATGGTTTTCTATCTTTACTTGTCGTTATTTATACTTTCTGAATAAATTACGTGATAATGTTCATCAGTTAACTCATTGGAGTTATTTTTCAATCTATCAAGATAAAAAATTTATATCAAAACCAAATGAAATTATGTTATTTATGTAGTTTGCTCATTTTCCTTAACTGGTGCACTAACATCAAGTGTTTTTTTTTTTTTTTTTTTACATATGTAGCATCATCTACAAAGATACAAAGAATTGCTATTGTGACATCTAGTGGACACATCTAGAAAAGTAGTTTCTTTCATTCACAAATTTCGGCTCGATTTTATACTTAGCAAACTCATCCCACGGGCCGGATAAAACCTGTTGGTGGGCCTGATCCGGCCCGCGAGCCGCACGTTTGACTCCCCTGCCCTGGAGCTAAAGAATAATTCAGCAGCAGAAATGCAACACATTGAGCAAGTTTGACGAGGCTCGGTTGGAGAACAATTAATTAGAACAATTAATTAGAACAACTTAATAATCAGTGTTTAGCAATACATTTTCAAGTTTATTGTTTCAAGTTTATTGTTCTTCGGTCAATGGTCAACAAAGCAAAAAAAAACAGTTGTACATTCATAGATTGAAAATAAAAAGTTGTACATTCATAGATTGAAAATAAAAAATTTTACAGACCGAAAGGGTTTAGGCTGAAGTTAAACACTTATTGCGCCTAACCCTAGTTAGTTTTCAAAAAATTATTTTTTACAGTCACCATTACAAACTGAATTTTTCTTAAATAAATGTAATTAATTATTCAGGAAAGTAATTTTATTCCGTTACTTTAAAAAAATATATATATATATAAATATCCGGCATATGCAGTTCATTATTTCCCTCTGGTTGTGGTAGTAGTAGTGTGTAAATTAGTGTGTGTACGTGTGTGTATACTTACATGTTGTGTGTTGTTTGCTGTGTGACATTGTCTCTCCCGGCATTGAACTTGTTGACATACAATCACATCAAAAGTAGCATGCCGCATTACTTCCAATGTATCGGTAACAGCGTTGTAAAATACATATAAGTAATTAATTAGATGTTACTAATAAAGTATTAAATAACACCGTTATTCCAAACACACTTAATACAGTTAGTACAGTGGTACCTTGGTTTTTCTTGTTAATCTGTACCAGTGGGTCAGTTAGGGGGGAAAAAAAGTTACATATGAATAAAATCCCAAACATTGTTTTCCATAGAACAAAAAACACTTTTTAATAAGAAAAATTGACACATAAGATGCATGAATGAACATTAACATCACGTTTACTCTTCTAGAGCAATGGGCAGCAAGGAAGATGGCTGATGAGCACCAGATTACCCTTGGTAATTTGGTGAGAGCTAGACTAACTGTAGCAGTGTGGTGCGTTTAGTGACACTCTGGAAACACGGACTACAATGCTCTCGTTGACTTTGATTGGACTATTATTGTATGCTCCAACTTTATTTAGCTCTATGGTGGGATCACATGACTGTTTAACCAATCCAATACAAGCACTAATAAGATTTGACTCCAATTCGCAAATTAAACAAAGCCTGGCAGTCACATGACCACACTCATACTACACGTTATACAAAGTGACATGACGTCAAAAGATTGGCAGCACACCTCTTCAATATTTATTTACAAATCTTTGTTGATAGAAGTGTTGAAATGTAATATTTATTCAACACATGTTTACAACATTTGGAAACATTAATACAATGGAGGCTTTTCTGAGGGTGAGATAATAACACCTGGAAATGACTGCCTAGAGTGGCCAAAGGTATAGATGTGTGCGTCTAAGTTAAAGAAACTTCTAGTGGATTTATTTCAATCTTTGGCAAATTGGGTAACTTTTGCTATGGTCTGGAACAACATGACATACAAACAACTATCAGAAATGCAGCCAATATTACATTTAGATAATGTGTCATGAGACATGCAAATATAAATCAAAAAACACACGAGGACATAAGAAAATGATATTAAATGAGCTTAAATATGCCCACAAACGAGACATAATTAAGCAATATGGACATACAGCTAGCCTTAATAGCATATTTGCATCGATTAGCTTGCAGTCATGCACTAACTAAATATGTCTGATAAGCACGTCAAGTCAATAAAGCTCATCTTTGTGCATTCACGCACAGCATAAAACGTTTGGTGGACAAAATGACACAGAGAAGGAGTGGCATATAACATGTCATACTGTGGCAATGTCCGAGAAAGTTGTACATGTAAACATACTGTTTCGTCACAGTCCACACAACTAGGGTGATTTCAAGGACCGCCGAAATTGGTAGAACAAAACGGCGCCGGCCAAATAGCATGAAGAGTAGGCTTTCTAACAATTAGGAAAGTTTGTAGTCCTACAGAAACCATATTCCCCACTTATTTTTCCTTTTTCATATACATATATTTTTTTAAAACTGCAACTTTTTTGTATTCAACACATTTTGTGTGGATTGTATTTTTATTGACATTTCATTAAGAAAAGCGAAAAAATTATATTTTGACGTGAAAATAAATGTATGAAAGCATGGATTACGGCGTTTCCGCGGGAATTTCCCATGCGTGCAAAAATTCCAGTATTTTCTCCGCAGCTCCTATTTGGCCCGGGCGTCCACTCCTCCGCCACTGACCTGCACAACTGCGTTTGGAAGCCTCGGACGCTTCCCAGCCGCCTTTTTTGCAACATTGCTCCACACCAAGACTAGGGCAATGCCTTTTACTCTCTTATGGTAAATGGGTTACACTTGTATAACACTTTTCTAACTTCAAGGTACTCAAAGCGCTTTGACACTATTCCTACATCCACCCATTCACACACACATTCCCACACTGATGGCGGGAGCTGCCATGCAAGGCGCTAACCAGCACCCATCAGGAGCAAGGGTGAAGTGTCTTGCTCAAGGACACAACGGACGTGACAAGGTTGGTAGAAGGTGGGAATTGAACCAGGGACCCTCAGGTTGCAACTCTCCCAAAGCGCCACGCCGGCCCTCTTGATGTGAAAGGAATTATATTTATATAGCGCTTTTCTCTAGTGACTCAAAGCGCTTTAACATAGTAAAACTCAATATCTAAGTTACATTTAAACCAGTGTGGGTAGCACAGGGACAGATGGGTAAAGTGTCTTGCCCAAGGACACAACAGCAGTGATTAGGATGGTGGAAGCGGGCATCGAACCTGGAATCCTCAAGTTGCTCTACCAACCGAGCTATACTCTTCTCATTGTTCAGGTGTCTTCTCTAATGTAGCTTCTGCCAGTGCATGTACAGCTGGTCCGCCTGTCAGCTCAGGTACGCCCTGTCGGCTCTCAACAGCTTTTAGCCGGCGATCCATAGCTGCTGCCGTTACTTCAAGGTTTTCATTCACCTTAGATTAAGTCTCCATAACTGCTCTTTAAGTCGAAACTTTTTGGCTCAATTGCTCCTCTCGGATGAGCAGAGCTGAGGCTTTCACCTTGCATATCCAACCGGAGGTAATTCATCCAGGTAGTGTGATAGAAACCTTGGAATATTCTCATCACACCCATTAAGCACCTATTTGGGCAGTCTATAATATTATTATTGTCCTTTTGAATGCCTTTCTGCCTTATGCACCATATGGAAGTTGCACACAACTTGGTTCAAAAAGTTATGCTGAAAATTGTAAAACCCTTAAGTTATTTATGTACCCTGTTTTCCGGACTATAAGTCGCAGATTTTTTCATAGTTTGGCCGGGGGTGCGACATATACTCCGGATTGATTTATGTGTGAAATTATTAACACATTACCGTAAAATATCAAATAATATTGTTTATCTCATTCGCGGAAGAGACGAAAAAATATGTCAGCAATCATCACACACACGTCAACCAATAAGAATTCGGCGGGGTAGGGTCATGGCAGAAGTGCATTGTGGGTCATGGAATGCTAACTGCTATATGCTACTGCCATAGCTATTAAGATGGATCATTTCATCGTTGGCGGTAACTTATAAAAACTGAGAAGGGCTGAACAAAAATGGCACCGAAAAGGAAATCATGTACTGCAGATTACAAGCTGGACATAGTGAAATATGCAGCAGAAAACGACAAGAGGAAGCGGTGCATACCTTTGGAGTTGGCAGAGTTGTTTAGAAGCGACATCGAAGAAGATTTCATTGGATTTATCGATTAGGAGTGACAGATTGTTTGGTAAACGTATAGCATGTTCTATATGTTATAGTTATTTGAATGACTCTTAGCATAATATGTTACGTTAACATACCAGGCACGTTCTCAGTTGGTTATTTATGCGTCATATAATGCACACTTATTCAGCCTGTTGTTCAATATTCTTTATTTATATTAAATTGGCTTTCAAACGTCTATTCCTGGTGTTGGATTTTATTAAATACATTCCCCCCCAAAAATGTGACTTATACTCCAGTGCGACATGTTTTTTTTCTTCTTTAATATGCATTTTCGGCCGGAGCGATGTATAATCCGAAAAATACGTTAAACTGTCATTCCAGACTGTTCGCTTTCCAAGTAAAATTAAAATTACTAAGGTAATTCCGCTCTTCAAAAGTGATGAACAAGCCTTTACTAATTAAAGAACAATTTTTCTTTTGCCTCAATTCTCAAACATTTTTGAGAAAGTATTTAATTCTTGACTTAAAATGTTTCTTCGGAAACACCACATAATCAATGACGGTCAGTATGGTCTTAGGTCCAAACGAACAACATCAACGGAAATAATTGAAGAAATTACTAAAACTTATACTATTTGCAGACGACAGAAAAATATATTCTACAGCAGCGATGATTAAAATGAGCTCATACAGTAAATACACTAAACAGGGATCTAAACATAATAACAAAATGGATGGACATAAACAAATGATTCTTAGAGATGAATAAAACCAAGATAGTTATGTTTGGTAATCGCAACATAACGTATGAACAGAAAAAAAGTAATGATAGTACCCAAATTGAAATCGTAAATGAGAATACATATTTGGGAGTAATAATTGATAGTAAACTATCATAGAAACCTCATGTCAGACACATTAAAACAGGCCAGGGCAATTATTTTGACTCGGGGGCCAAATTTAAAGAAAAAAATGTGTCTGGGGGCCAGTATATATATTTTTAGACCATCTTAAAAAACAGAATGGAATAAAACATTTTTTTTTACTGAATGAGACACCCAGACTGTACATGCACATAAAGAATGTGGGATTTACAATATTAACTATGAACAATAAAACATGGAATATTGACAACATATGAACGTCACAGCCTCTCTCGATCAACATATTTTAGAATTGTCACACCTATGGATCATGTTTTGTTTTGTCATGTTATGTTTTGATTTTGGACATTCAGTCACGTTTT
Organism: Nerophis ophidion; assembly: GCF_033978795.1. NCBI lineage: Eukaryota > Metazoa > Chordata > Actinopteri > Syngnathiformes > Syngnathidae > Nerophis > Nerophis ophidion. The sequence goes on from NC_084616.1 coordinate 59,137,901, forward strand.
GCACTTCCTGGTTTTGTTTGTTTCGATGCCAACTCATTAGTTTTCACCTGTCACGTCCCTTGTCCCAGCCTCACACCTGTTTTCACTAATGATCATAGCTATTTAAGTCACTCTTTTTCTTGTCTTTGTGCTGGGATCTTCACACTCTCATGCACCCTACCCATGCTGCACCTCCTTCACGACCTCGATAATCTGTTTCATGCCTTGTTGTTCGTTTTGGTCCACGCCGAGTAAGTTTTGTTGTTTATGCCATAGATAGTATTTTTTGTTTATTTGTATATAGTCATGCCATTGTGCTGTTTTGTGTTAAGTTTAGTATAGATTATTATCCGCCACAGAGCGCGTCCTTGGTTTACCTTTTTGTAGTTTGTTTGTTTATTTATTTTATAAATATCATGTACTCACGTCCACGCCTCGCTCGTGTTGATTCTCATCTGCGTCGAAGAAACAATCCATGTCCAAGCCATGTTGTGACAGAAGATCCCAGCAGAAGTTTCTTCGCAGGAGATCTGCATGAGGAATCTCTCTCCAGCCACGAGAAGCAGGAGATGTTCCTTCGGCTCGTCCCGGACGCTCAGCCATGGGCGTATGAGGACAACAAAGTAGAGCTTCCTCTTGGCGCGATGGAAGCATGGAGCCAACTTCTGGCGAAAGTGGCGAATGCAGAGGACCGCTTCCGCCCCCACTCGCGGGCCATCCGGATGTCCTCCCCAGCACCTGGCTCATCGCGCGGTGACGACACACCACCTGGGACGCGAGCGCCCCGGCGGCGGCCCAGAGCAGCGCACAGGCACGCGCGGAAGAGGGGCAGGACTTGTCCCTCAACGCTGTCTGACACGCTCGCACCGTGCGGCTTTTCCTCCCCTCCCAAGGCACAACATTTTTTTTTTCCTGCACAATATCAAAATAAAACCAAAGAAAAAGAACTATGTGGACAATTCAAAGGGGAGGATTCTGCCCTCGTCCTTACCTCCTTCCACCCTCCCCAAAAGACTTTTCAGCTCACGTTGAGAGTGTCTGGGAGTCACTCATTGAGGGGGGGCTGGGGCTGGGAGTTTGTTGGTTGATTCTGCCCAGTGCATTGCCAAGCCACAGCGACCAGCAAGTTCCCCACTTCCAGTTTTTCAGCCTGTCAAGCCACAGCGGCCTACACGACTTCCCCCACCAGCCTTTCGGCCTGCTAAGCTGCAGCTTTCAGCGAGGCCACCTCCACCAGCACCAAGTCCAAGATCAAGTCCACGTCCACGTGCACATCCACATCAAAGTTCACGTCAAAGTCCAAGTCCACGTCAAAGTCCAAGTCCACGTCAAAGCCCAGGTCCAAGTCCACGTCAAAGTCCACGTCCACGTCCAGTGCCAGTGCCTGCTCCAAGACGCCAAGCGCCGCCAGTGTCAGCTCCAAGTCGCCAAGCGCCGCCAGTGTCAGCTCCACGTCGCCAAGCGCCGCCAGTGGCAGCTCAACGTCGCCAAGCGCCGCCAGTGGAAGCTCCACGTCGCCAAGCGCCGCCAGTGGCAGCTCCACGTCGCCAAGCGCCGCCAGTGGCAGCTCCACGACGACCGCCAAGCCCAAGCCCAAGTCGACCGCCAAGCCCAAGCCCAAGTCGACCGCCAAGCCCAAGCCCACGCCGACCGCCAAGCCCAAGCCCAAGCCCAAGCCCAAGCCCAAGCCCACGCCGACCGCCAAGCCCAAGCCCAAGCCCAAGCCCACGCCGACCGCCAAGCCCAAGCCCAAGCCCAAGCCCAAGCCCACGCCAACCGCCAAGCCCAAGCCCACGCCCACGCCGACCGCCAAGCCCAAGCCCACGCCGACCGCCAAGTCCAAGTCCACGCCAAGCGCCAACGCTGTCGCCACGCCGACCTTCATCGCCTGCCACGATGACGATGCGTCCGCCTCCTTGTCGGCCACGGATGTGGCTGCTACGTGGGCGTCCACCACGCCAGGGATGCCGACCTCCTCGTCAGCCACGGTTGTGGCCACTACGTACTCGTCCGCCACGCCTGTCTCGTCGGCCACAGTTGTGGTCTCTACATGGTCGCCCGCCACGCCAAGGGAGTCGGCCACGGATATGGCCGTTCCCAGGTCGCCCACCTCGGTCCTCCACGCGTCGCCGCCACCTGACTCTGCCCCGTTGGATGGAGGTGGGAAGCTTTTAGCCTTTAGCCACACAAACACAGTAGGTGTTTCCTTGTTTAAAATTCCCGAAGGCAAAGTTTTACTATGGATCAGAGCGGTCAAGCGAACATGGATCCCGACCAAATGTCAACCAGCGGTTTTTGGTGACGAAATTGTGGTAATAAGTTTGCTCTTACCGGCGACATCGGCGACATCAGCGGAGCTTCCAGCAGCGTGACTTGCCTCAGAGACACTGGGTCAACACACGTACCCGTGGCCACACCCCTATGACTTTAGTTACTATTTAATCTCACTAAAACACTAACACAATGGGCAAAAAAGGGATTTTCCAGAATTATCATAGTAAATGTGTGTTATAACATCTGCAATCGCCCTTTTTTTTTTTTAAACTTTTTTTAAACTTTTTTTTTTTCTAGTCCTTTACTCTCAATATCTTCATTCACAAATCTTTCATCCTCGCTCAAATTAATGGGGAAATTGTCGCTTTCTCGGTCAGAATAGCTCTTGCTGCTGGAGGCTCACATTATAAACATTGTGAGGATGTGAGGAGCCCTACAACCAGTGACATCACGCGCACATCGTCTGCTACTTCCGGTAAAGGCAAGGCTTTTTTATTAGCGACCTAAAGTTGCGAACTTTATCGTGGATGTTTTCTACTAAATCCTTTCAGCAAAAATATGGCAATATCACGAAATCATCAAGTATGACACATACAATGATAGATTAGATTAGATTAGATAGTACTTTATTTATTCCTTCAGGAAAATTAAAATTTTCAGCACAATCCCATTCAAGATCAGACAAACATTACAGGGAGACAGAACAGGATTGCTGACAGGTCTGCCGGCTTCCAGCGCCCCTTACAAAAAATATGAGATACAGGTAAACAAACAAAAAATAGGAGATTAAAATAAAATAAAATACATTTAAAACATATCGGTCTAAGCCTGGGCCCTGGAGAGGGGGTCCAGACTGATACCAAGGGAAAAAAACAACAATAACTCATAGTCATAGTACACATCCCTCTCACATGTGTGTAAGAGGGAAACATCAAACATCAAAGAACACAAAGGACATTAAAGAAATTAAAGTAGCGGAGCTGATGCAACCAGCCACTTCTTCATACAGCTATGAATAAAAAGAAACATATACACTGTGGTGGCCTCTGCGGTGTTCCACGCCATCGTCCGCTGGGGTGGAGGGAGCATGGCCAGAGACAGGAGCAGACCCAACAAAGCAACCAAGAGAGCCGACTCCACTCTCGGCCGCCAACCAACTCTCGGCCAGTGTCGAGTCCGCATGGATGTGCGAGGATACGTTCAAGGAGACTGAGGTGTCCGACACCTGCTCACCCAGCCAAGACACCGCAAAGCCTCTTCGTCCCGGCGCTCAGTGCTAGCTCCGCAGCCCTGTCCTCTCATCCGCATCTCCTCCAGTCTCTCCAAACCGATTCTGGTGTGGCAGAGACCCAGCAGCTGGTCTCCATGGCCAGTAGGCTCCCGGGAGGCAGATCCAGAAGTCCACAAAAAAGCACCGCAGAGGTCACAAAAGTGCCACCCCTTGTCACACAGTCCCAAAGGGTCCCGGACCAAAAGGCAAAAATATATAATAACACATGAAAACAAGAGGGAAACACGAAAAGATGACACAAGAGCACAGAGCTGCTGCCAACAGCAGCCACTACAGCAGCGCCATCTTGGGAAAAAATGGACCTGCTGTCCCCGTTTGAATAAGAAAATCTCCTTTCAATAGGCCTTTAAATTTAGATAAAAATCATAATATTACCTCTTTAGTGCGTCTTATTATTGTCATACAAAAGGTGCGCCTTTTGTATGAAAATACACCTGAATAGACCTGCTCATCGGCAGTGCGCCTTATGATCTGGTGTGCCCTATGGTTAAAAAAATACAGTATATGGAGACATGTTTGAAGATTGCTAATTCACGGGTCAACGTGAATGACTGCTCGCTGCTCGCTGACTGCTCTTGTTGCAAAAAAGCTAAGTATCGTTCTATCTGTGTGATTTTAACTGTTTTGCAGCTTTATTTACAACTTATCGAACATATTTAATAGTTCAATTTAACTTGCAAATCACCCGATCTCTGTCTCACCACTTCGCCCTCAGCTAGCTAGCTGCTAAGCTAACGAGGCTAGCGGAGAAAGGCAGCGCCGGTCTGAAGGAAGCTTCTCCCCCGCCACCGTGACCACCACTTCCCGAAGACAGCTGGCACTCCACTCGGCGACGGAAAGTTTCTGTGAGTATGGCTTCCTGCGCTTCGTGCACTTTACTCATGGATAGGTTGGCTTTGCTAGAGAGCCGTGTCCGCCAGTTAGAGCAGTGTAATTTCGTAATTTTAGATGTTGCGGACACATCTGCTAGCGTTAGCTGTAGCGAGCTAACTAGCCCAGCTTGTAGCAGCCCTAACCGGCCTACAAGCTACGGTGTACCGGTTGAGACGCATAATAGATTTAGTCCTTTAGCTAGCCCTACACCCCAGTCTACCGGGCACCACACTTTAGTCATAGGGGACTCCATCACCCGAAACATAAAGCTTAGCAAACCAGCCACAATTAAGTGTATTCCCGGGGGCAGAGCACCTGACATTGAAGCTAATCTTAGGGAGCTAACTCGCAACAGGTCTTGTAAACACGTACGGCAGGCTAACCGCACCACTAGTTATGCGAATATAGTAATACACGTTGGCTCCAATGACGTTAGGATGAGACAATCAGAGATTACAAAGAGAAACATAGCCAGGGCTTGTAATCTCGCTAGAAAGATGTCCAGGCATCGAGTAATTGTCTCTGGCCCCCTGCCTGGGAGAGGCAATGATTAGTCTCTCTTAACAAGTGGCTGGATAGCTTCTGTAGACAACAGGGATTTACGTTTATTGATAATTGGCCCTCTTTCTGGGGGAAACCTGGCTTGCTGAGGAGAGACGGCCTTCACCCTAACCAGGAAGGCGCTATCCTCTTGTCTCGGAACATAGACTTCGCATTGAGCCACATTTGACTAACTGCACTAGAGCAAGCCCGGTCACAGGCAATTACAGAGCCTGCTAGCATGGGTATGGAGTCAGTTAAGTTAGAACTAGCCAGCGCCAGGCTGGATGATCCCTGTACACATAGCAATTTTCGTAGAATAATACACAACTCACAAAATGTTTTTTCTACTGTGTCTATGACTACGTCAGAGTTAGACATGCGTTCTACTCAGGTGGCAAATTATGATGCGTTCAGTTTATCGCAGCGCCAAGTAGACAATCTGAAAATTCCCGTCATATCAATTCCTAGATATGGTCGTAATTATTTTAAGTACACTGCGCATAATAAACGCAACATTATTAATATTGCTACTACGGATAATTTTATCAACAACTCCTTAAAACAGCCCACTACCTATAATATGGGCTTTCTAAACATCAGATCTTTGTCTCCCAAACGTTATTAGTCAATGAGGTCATTAGAGACAACAACCTTAACGTCATCGGTCTTAGCGAAACCTGGCTTAAACCAGACGACTTTTTTGCGATAAATGAGGCATCCCCTCCTAACTATACGAATGCGCATATTGCCCGTCACCTCAAAAGGGGAGGCGGTGTCGCACTAATATACAACGAAAACTTTAACTTTAGTCCTAACTTAAATAATAAATATAAATCGTTTGAGGTGCTTTCTATGAAGTCTGCCACACCTCTGCCTCTGTGCCTGGCCGTTATCTACCGCCCCCCAGGGCCCTATTCGGACTTTATTAGTGAATTCTCAGAGTTTGTTGCTGATCTAGTGATGCACGCCGATAATATAATTATAATGCGGGACTTTAATATCCATATGAATACCCCATTGGACCCACCGTGCGTGGCGCTCCAGACTATAATTGATAGCTGTGGTCTTACACAAATAATAAATGAACCGACGCATCGCAGCGGTAATACGATAGACCTAGTGCTTGTCAGAGGTATCACCGTTTCCAAAGTTATGATACTCCCGTATACTAAAGTAATGTCCGATCATTACCTTATAAAATTCGAAGTTCAGACTCAGGTTCGGCAAGCTAATAATAATAATAACTGCTATAGCAGCCGCAACATTAATGCTGCCACAACGACGACTCTTGCTGACCAACTGCCCTCGGTAATGGCACCGTTCCCAAAGTATGTGGGCTCTATTGATAACCTCACTAACAACTTTAACAACGCCCTGCGCGAAACCATTGATAGTATAGCACCGCTGAAGTTAAAAAAGGCTCCAAAAAGGCGTACGCCATGGTTTACTGAAGAAACTAGAGCTCAGAAATTATTATGTAGAAAGCTGGAACGCAAATGGCGCACGACTAAACTTGAGGTGCACCATCAAGCATGGAGTGATAGTTTAATAACTTATAAACGCATGCTTACCTTAGCTAAAACTAATTATTACTCAAATCTCATCCGCATTAATAAAAATGATCCAAAATTTTTGTTTAGTACAGTAGCATCGCTAACCCAACAAGGGACTCCTTCCAGTAGCTCCACCCATTCGGCAGATGACTTTATGAAGTTCTTTAATAAGAAAATTGAACTTATTAGAAAGGAGATTAAAGACAATGCGTCCCAGCTACAACTGGGTTATAGTAACACAGATACGATTGTATATACGGCGGATACTGCAAATATCCAAAATAGTTTCTCTCGTTTTGATGAAATAACATTAGAAGGATTGTTACAACGTGTTGATGGAATAAAACAAACAACATGTTTACTTGACCCACTTCCTGGGAAACTTATCAAGGAGCTTTTTCTATTATTAGGTCCATCAGTGCTAAATATTATAAACTTATCACTTTCCTCGGGCACTGTTCCCGTTGCATTCAAAAAAGCGGTTATTCATCCTCTCCTTAAAAGACCTAACCTCGATCCTGACCTCATGGTAAACTACCGACCGGTGTCTCACCTTCCCTTTATTTCGAAAATCCTCGAAAAAATTGTTGCAGAGCAGCTAAATGAGCACTTAGCGTTTAACAATCTATGTGAAACCTTTCAATCCGGTTTCAGGGCAAATCACTCGACTGAGATAGCCCTCGCAAAATTGACTAATGATCTATTGCTAACGATGGACTCTGATGCGTCATCTATGTTGCTGCTCCTCGATCTTAGCGCTGCTTTCGATACCGTCGATCATAATATTTTATTAGAGCGTATCAAAATACGAATTGGTATGTCAGACTCAGCCCTGTCATGGTTTGACTCTTATCTTACTGATAGGATGCAGTGCGTCTCCTATAACAGTGTGACCTGGGACTATGTTAAGGTAACGTGTGGAGTTCCCCAGGGTTCGGTCCTTGGCCCTGTACTCTTCAGCATCTACATGCTGCCGCTGGGTGACATCATACACAAATACGGTATTAGCTTTCACTGTTATGCTGATGACACCCAACTCTACCTGCCCCTAAAGCTGACCAACACGCCGGACTGTAGTCAGTTGGAAGCGTGTCTTAATGAAATTAAACAATGGATGTCCGCTAACTTTTTGCAACTTAATGCCAAAAAAACGGAAATGCTGATTATCGGTCCTGCTAGACACCGACCTCTATTTAATAATACAACTTTAACATTTGACAACCAAATAATAAAACAAGGTGACTCTGTAAAAAATCTGGGTATTATCTTCGACCCAACTCTCTCCTTTGAGTCACACATTAAAAGCGTTACTAAAACGGCCTTCTTTCATCTCCGTAATATCGCTAAAATTCGCTCCATTTTGTCCACTAAAGACGCCGAGATCATTATCCATGCGTTTGTTACGTCTCGTCTCGATTACTGTAACGTATTATTTTCGGGTCTCCCCATGTCTAGCATTAAAAGATTACAGTTGGTACAAAATGCGGCTGCTAGACTTTTGACAAGAACAAGAAAGTTTGATCATATTACGCCTGTACTGGCTCACCTGCACTGGCTTCCTGTGCACTTAAGATGTGACTTTAAGGTTTTACTACTTACGTTTAAAATACTACACGGTCTAGCTCCAGCCTATCTTGCCGATTGTATTGTACCGTATGTCCCGGCAAGAAATCTGCGTTCAAAAGACTCCGGCTTATTAGTGATTCCTAGAGCTCAAAAAAAGTCTGCGGGCTATAGAGCGTTTTCCGTTCGGGCTCCAGTACTCTGGAATGCCCTCCCGGTAACAGTTCGAGATGCCGCTTCTTTTCTTTCTCCTATGTCCCCCCCTCCCTTGTGGAGGGGGTCCGGTCCGATGACCATGGATGAAGTACTGGCTGTCCAGAGTCGAGACCCAGGATGGACCGCTCGTCGGGACCCAGGATGGACCGCTCGCCTGTATCGGTTGGGGACATCTCTACGCTGCTGATCCGCTTGAGATGGTTTCCTGTGGACGGGACTCTCGCTGCTGTCTTGAAGCCACTATGGATTGAACTTTCACAGTATCATGTTAGACCCGCTCGACATCCATTGCTTTCGGTCCCCTAGAGGTGGGGGGTTGCCCACATCTGAGGTCCTCTCCAAGGTTTCTCATAGTCAGCATTGTCACTGGCGTCCCACTGGATGTGAATTCTCCCTGCCCACTGGGTGTGAGTTTTCCTTGCCCTTTTGTGGGTTCTTCCGAGGATGTTGTAGTCGTAATGATTTGTGCAGTCCTTTGAGACAGTTGTGATTTGGGGCTATATAAATAAACATTGATTGATTGATTGAATGAATCACTTTGCTGCTACTGAAGTCTTAAAGAACTTGGTGGAAGGTATATATATTTAACATTATTCATGGTTATAATTCATATTCCATCCATCCTTTTTCTACCGCTTATTCCCTTTTGGGGTCAGCTACAATCGGGCGGAAGTCGCTTATTGAGGTAAAATATATTGACTTAGTATGTACTGTAATTTTTTATGTTCTGCGTGTTAACCATGGATTCGAGTCCAACTGTTTTCTCTTTACAATGAATGGAGTGCTAATTCGGTTCAATCACTCACAACAGCATGATTGATTGCCTTCATTTATCAAAAGTGGCAAATATATTGAAGTGTGAGTGATTGCACTTGTATCATTGTGGTCAAATGTGCAGTTTACATTCTGCATTTGTTCTACCAATGGGGTTATGTCACGGAGCTGAAGTTTCTTCTTCCAACCGTCATCTTTTCAGTGAATAATTTAGTGTGGTCGAATTAGAATGTATGTATTGGCTGTGAATTAAACATGAACAGTAATTTCAGCAGGAAATGGAGTCTGATTTGCAAGGGTGCTATGTAGTTACTTTCCACTAAATGACTCACCAAAGCAGATTTGAGAAATATCCGTAAAAACACATGAAATATGCATGTTAGAAGGAGTATTATTAGACCACAGATGCTTTGATCAAGTTATAAAAAAAGGTAACCACCACCTGACAAAATGACACAATCAGTGTTAATTATCAAAATGGCATTGGCGAATGTTCAGATTGATGAATATTTGTACCTAAATGAAACGATTGAAGGAAACCACTGTATTTATATGCAGTTGCATAGTTAATGAAACAACAAGGTTGGAATCAAGGCACTTGGACTCTTCTTGTTTGTGGAAGACATTTGAACTTTTGTCCAAGCAAGTGTACCTGACCAAAGCTGAACTGAAAAAGTTTTTGTTCACTTTCAACAACACAATGACACCTTATTTTAGGCTGAATCCTGATTTTCTTCCTTACCCCTTTCCCTTATCATCTTAACTCTTAAATGTGAGGGTAAATATGAAACGGTATAGATAAGGTATCCTTAAGAAATGCAACAACTCATTCTCTGCTACTTCATCAATTTAAGCTGTTTAGTGTCTGAGACAGATGCAATAAACATATAGTTCATTTCTACATTACATCACAGCAATTAGAACGATAATAAGCTATAAAAAGCAAACCTCCAAGTATGCTTCCATATGTCATGTATGGAACAGTTGACAATAAAGAGTTGGAGTATAAGGCCCAGTTTACACTGCACACCAAATCTGATTTTTTCACCCTCAAGTGACACAGATCCGATATTTTATGCAAGTCTAAACACTCCAAAGTGCTTTAAATCTGATCTTTTGGTGTCATATTTAGGCCACATCAATCCAAATAGAATCTGATCTTTTCAAATGTGGCTTCAGTCTGAAGGGAAATGTGACATTAATGCGACTTTTATGTCATCTTTGAGCAAGCTACGTCATTCGTGCGCGCGGAGAAAAACGCAGCCCACCAGAAAAGGTTGGTACGTCATCAAAACATCCGCTTTCGGCGAACAAAGTATTTTTTCCGGGGCTAAATATTCAGTACATTACTAGTCAATTGTACAATATATATATATATATATATATATATATATATATATATATATATATATATACACATATATATATACACACACATATGTATAGTTGTATTCTGAAAAAATACCGATTTTTGAAGGACTAGAAATGATGTGTACGCTGGGGCGTATTTGCTTACATGTGACGTACATTGCGTAAGTTGTTTACATAAGTGAAAAAAAAAAGCTAATGTAGACCCACGCTGTTGTCAGTGTTTCCTCTACCTAACATCCCAAAAAAGATTAGAACCCCCCCAAAAACATTGCACTATGTATAAATCCATTCAAACATTATATTATTTTAATTTGTTTTCAAAAAAATGTTTAAGGTGTGGTGAACTTTATTTTATTTTGGAGTAGTAGTAGCAACTTCTTTGTTCATTTACGGAATCCGGTTAACTTCCTTTGTTTTCACTTTAGGGAGCTGCACATGCAAGTGACGTGGAGGCCACATTGGGGAAACATTTGGACACTTTGTGCATTTCAACTGGAGTCTGATAAAGATCACATTTTACAAACCCCGTTTCCATATGAGTCGGGAAATTGTGATGGATGTAAGTATGAACGGAATACAATGATTAGCAAATCATTTTCAACCCATATTCAGTTGAATATGCTACAAAGACAACATATGAAGTAAATTGAAGTGAATTATATTTATATAGCGCTTTTCTCTAGTGACTCAAAAGCGCTTTACATAGTGAAACCCAATATCTAAGTTACATTTTTAAACCAGCGTGGGTGGCACTGGGAGCAGGTGGGTATAGTGTCTTGCCCAAAGACGCAACGGCAGTGACTAGGATGGCAGAAGCAGGGATTGAACCTGCAACCCTCAAGTTGCTGGCACGGCCGCTCTACCAACCGAGCTATACCGCCCCAATATTTGATGTTCAAAACTGATAAACATTTTTTTTGTGCAAATAATCATTAACTTTAGAATTTGATGCCAGCAACACGTGACAAAAGTAGTTGGTAAGGTGAGAAATGCTCATCAAACACTTATTTGGAACATCCCACAGGTGTGCAGGCTAATTGGGAACAGGTGGGTGCCATGATTGGGTATAAAAACAGCTTCCAAAAATATTCTCAGTCTTTCACAAGAAAGGATGGAGCGAGGTACACCCCTTTGTCCACAACTGTGTGAGCAAATAGTCAAACAGTTTAAGAACAACGTTTCTCAAAGTGCAATAGCAAGAAATTTAGGGATTTCAACATCTACGGTCCATAATATCATCAAAAGGTTCAGAGAATCTGGAGAAATCACTCGACGTAAGCGGCATGGCCGGAAACCAACATTGAATGACCGTTACCTTCGATACTTCAGACAGCACCGTATCAAAAATCAACATTAATCTTGAGAGGATATCACCACATTGGCTCAGGAACAATTCAGAAAACCACTGTCACTAAAAACAGTTTGTCGCTACATCTGTAAGTGCAAGTTAAAGCTCTACTATGCAAAGCGAAAGCTATTTATCAACAACATCCAGAAACGCTGCCGGTTTCTCTGGGCCCGAGGTCATCTAAAATGGACTGATGCAAAGTGGAAAAGTGTTCTGTGGTCTGACGAGTCCACATTTCAAATTGTTTTTGGAAATATTCAACATGGTGTCATCCGGACCAAAGGGGAAGCAAACTATCCAGACTGTTATCGACGCAAAGTCCAAAAGCCAGCATCTGTGATGGTATGTGGGTGCATTAGTGCCCAAAGCATGGGTAACTTAAACATCTGTGTAGGCACCATTAATGCTGAAAGGTACGTACAGGTTTTGGAACAACATATGCTGCCATCTAAGCGCCATCTTTTTCATGGGCATATTTCAGCAAGACAATGCCAAGCCACATCCAGCATGTGTTACAACAGTGTGGCTTCGTAAAAAAAGAGTGCGGGTACTTTCCTGGCCTGCCTGCAGTCAAGACCTGTCTCCCATCGAAAATGTGTGGCTCATTATGAAGCGTAAAATATGACTGCAAAAACCCAGGACTGCTGAACGAATGAAGCTCTACATAAAACAAGAATGGGAAAGAATTCCACTTTCAAAGCTTCAACAATTAGTTTCCTCAGTTCCCAAACGTTTATTGAGTGTTGTTAAAAGAAAAGGTGATGTAACACAGTGGTGAACATGCCCTTTCCCAACTACTTTGGCATGTTTTGCAGCCATGAAATTTTAAATCAAATTTTATTTGCAAAAAAAAAAATAAAGTTTATGAGTTTCAACATCAAATATATTGTCTTTGTAGTGCATCCAATCGAATATGGGTTGAAAGGGTTTTGCAAATCATTGTATTCCGTTTATATTTACATCTAACACAATTTCCCAACTCATATGGAAACGGGGTTTATACTTGTAATTGAAACACTCATCTTTTGAATAAATCTGTTTTGGTGTACGTTGGCCTGGTCTTAGCTACAATATTGTAAATGAGTTCCGTTAGTAGGTCCTCACAATGAGCGATTTTTAAATACAAACAAAATTCTATGCATTGCTAATGTAAATAAGATTTACATTAGCTGTCTATTTATTTAGGAAATGTAGTCAGTTGTAGTGAAGTCAGTTTGCTGCTCATCTGACACTGTAGTTTACTAGTTACAGCTGTGTTAGCTAGCTTGTATGATAAGCTATTTTAAAACAAACATTCAAAACATGGTAATAATATTTACGTGGTGAGCCAGACATTAATTGTTTTTAAAATCAATATCACTTAGCCCTTCCCTTAGCCTTACAGAAGAATTGGGACGCCACTTGCTTGATATCGATGCACAAAATTGAGGGCAAAGTGCTGAGACAAGAGCTAAGTGGAGGAATCGGGATTCAGCCTTTTTGTGGAGGTTAGACCTACTTTTGACCGGTCAAGCTTTGCACAAAAATTATATAAAGCCAGTAGTTTAATCCACAAAGTATCTTTTTTTTCTGACAATCTGTTCTAAATCTGTTGTCGTTATTAACCGTTTCTCTGACCTGTTTTGACCGTGAGTGTCATCTAAAGTCAAAAAGTGTTGCTGATGTACTACTATGTCTATATTTAACGTAACCCAAGACATAACTGTTTTTTTTTATACATATTGAGCCATCTTGAACCAATTCAATACAACTGTCTGTCCCTCGGTAATAGAGTTGAAAGAAACAAAGATTGGATATTGATCGGTTTCTGTTCACTTTATTAAAGTAAATGTGTCTGTTGTCTTTTGAAATGAAGACATCTACTGCAATGGATGAAACACAATTTTAGGCATGCAGGTGAGAGGATTTGGTAATGTAAAAAAACATAAACTTTTTATCCAATGAAATGTAATTTACCAAAATCAAGGTACCCTGGTACCTCAAACCTTCAGCATGGGGGGTATATTTGACTGAGGAACATGATGACTAACTGATTAAATTGTCTGTTTTAGTCATTTCAATCTCTCGGAATGCAAAGACAAGTCTCATCATCGTCATGTTCCAGGTGTGCTCTGGAGAGAGTCATTTGGGATGAAAAAACAAACAACAAAGCCAGAGACTTTTGTTGGCTTGTGTCTGCAGCCGTCATCTCCTTGCTTCCAGGTGTGTTCTGTCCGGATGTCTCGCATTTTGTCAATACATTTACTTCCCATGTTTTACGCAGTCCTGGTTGTTCATTGACCTATTCTGGATGTTGATGCACTTTAGTTGTGCTTTATGTACTGTCATACTGCACTTACTTGTACTGCTTCTCATTTGCAGCATCTGTCTGTTAAACCCAGCTGCTTACATTTTGCAATGCATGTCTTTTGAAAGCTTTTGGAAATGTTCCTGCCACCCTTCCACATCTGTGTGTTTACTGTCTTGCTTTTGGGTACAGTACGAGAACTCATAAAATATGAATAAAATAAGTTAAACATGATGGCTAGATCAGGGACTCTCAAACCGGGTCCATCTAGTTGTGGATGGACCCGGTCACTTGATTAAAGTGCAGTGTTTTATTTTCCTAGAGTTATTGTTCAAATTGTGTGCGATGTCACAGTGGCCGAAAATAATAAATATACTTGTTAAAATATAGTCCTGTCTTAGTTTTAATAATAACAAAGGCCTACGCTACTGTATTTTATTGTTGGTCAATCTGGTGGTACTTGGAGAGCCAAATGTTTTCTGAGGTGGTTCTTGCTGAAAGAAGTTTGAGAACCGCTGTACATTGAATGTAAACGTTCCGTCACACTCTTTTTGCAGATATATTTCTCACATTTAGCTCACTTTTCTCACACTTAGCTAATTTTCATCACATTTAAGTTTGAATTAAATATTGCCTCTAAATATTATCTCTAAATGTTAAATCTAAATAATTACATGTAAAATGTAAATGTAAATGGGTTATACTTGTGTGGAGGTCTTTCTCTTCCGGGTTCTCTGGACCACTAATGACGGCCATGACAGCCGTGTTCATCTTTGCGAACGATGATTTATTTTGCAATAAGTTGTGCTTTTCAGCCATGTTAAAGTTTTCTCTCGCTAGATCTCCACCATCAACCACCTCCTCCTCTCCTTCCCGACTGCTTCCTTTAACAGAGTGACAATTCCTCACAGCTGTGTCATCTATGCACCTGTCACTAATCTCGAAGTCAGTCCTGACACACCCCGCTTCGCTGCAGGTCTGCAGGCCACGCCCCCCCCCCCCCCACACAACTCGTATAGCGCTTTTCTACCTTCAAGGTACTCAAAGCCCTTTGACACTATTTCCACATTCACCCATTCACACACACATTCACACACTGATGGCGGGAGCTGCCATGCAAGGCCTTAACCACGACCCATCAGGAACAAGGGTGAAGTGTCTTGCTCAAGGACGCAACAGACATGACGCGGTTGGTAGACGATGGGGATTGAACCAGGAACCTTGAGGTTGCTGACACAGCCACGCCGTCCCTAAAAACAAGCGCTTTCTGTATCGTTCTCGCCAGTTCCAAGTCCTAAATGGCTGTCGAAATGTCCCAACCAGTCGGAATATATCCATAGCCATCTACATTTAAGGTAAGAGGCATGATTTCTGATCTACAATAAAACAGACCCCTCAATGATGTACACATAAAACATTGCTTTTACAAATAGTTTGTCTGTGTTCAGCTTATAATAACAATATCACTAATACTTGGTTCATATTCAAGTTACAAAATGTAAATGGAGCATTGTTGGCACTTTTTGAATGGTTATTTATGGGCAGAATAGCAAGCAGATTTTATTTACGTGTATTTAATATTTAAAATACATTTTTAAAAATCCATCCATCATCATGTCTTTCATAATGATTGTGAACGGTAGGCAAAATTCCTCAAAAAGTGCAGTTCCCCTCTAAAAGGCGCATATCGACATAAGCCTCTGACCAATTGACTTCACGCTCACTATGGTCATGTTTTTACTATTTAGCTCACAATTCAGAAATCTTTTAGAACCAATCCAAAGCGAGGATGTCAGCTGAAACGTACGCATGACAATGATCAAATTGTTTACAGCAAAGTAATGATCATGAAGTACCAGCGCAGATAAATGATGAAAGACACATACAAAGAGAAATAGGTGCATTCCAAAAGACCACATGTCTCGGTGTAAGAAGGAATTCCATGTATTTTCAAACGCGCAAGTGCAGTGTCAGGTGTTTGAGCATCTAATTGTCCATATGCAACACGGCATGCACATTTACATGGTTGGAGCTAACGTTAAAAAAATATACAACTCTATTTGCATTATTTGTCACTAAGCAGCTGTCCCCTGCTTAGTCCCTGCTGAGAGTTGTCCTGGGTGTGTCCACGCCTTAAGCCCAAATGCAGCTGGGAGTGGCTCCAGCACCTCCGCAACCCCAAGTGGAACAAGCGGCAGAAAATGGATGGATCGATGTTGCCTTCTTCCGCAGTAAGAAAGATGTAAGAGTGTCATGCACTGGGAGGAAGAGATGTGGACTTTGTTGCTGAAAAGGCCTCAGATGTGTGGAATATTGATATTGTATAAACCTACATCTTTACGCTTAGTATTATATTCAAGATTTAAATATAACACTTACATTTAGATTTAGATTTACAATTTAGATTTAACATTAGACTTAGATTTAACATTTAGATTTAGATTTAACATTTAGCGCTTGCGTTTAGATTTAAAATTGATATCTAACATTTAGGTTCAGATTTCACATTTTATTTGGATTGTATATTTAGGTTTAGATTTAACATTTAGCTCTCACATTTAGATATAACAGCTTAGATATATGAAGGTCCTGGGTTCGATCCTATGCTCGGGATCTTTCTGTGTGGAGTTTGTGTAAGTTCCTCCCACCTCTGAACACATACACCTGGGGATAGGTTGATTGGCAACACTAAATTGGCCCTAGTGTGTGAATGTGAGTGTGAATGTTGTCTGTCTATCTGTGTTGGCCCTGTGATGAGGTGGCGACATGTCCACGGTGTACCCCGCCTTCCGCCCGTATGCAGCTGAAATAGGCTACATCATCCCCTGCGACCCAGAAACGCATAAGCGGTAGAAAATAGATGGGATGGGTGTACAGTGGGGCAAAAAAGTATTTAGACAGCCACCGATTGTGCAAGTTCTCCCATTTAAAATGATGACAGAGGTCTGTAATTTTCATCATAGGTACACTTCAACTGTGAGAGACAGAATGTGAAAAAAAATACAGGAATTCACATTGTAGGAATTTTAAAGAATTTATTTGTAAATTATGGTGGAAAATAAGTATTTGGTCAACCATTCAAAGCTCTAATTGATGGAAGGAGGTTTTGGCTCAAAATCTCACGATACATGGCCCCATTCATTCTTTCCTTAACGCGGATCAATCGTCCTGTCCCCTTAGCAGAAGAACAGCCCCAAAGCATGATATTTCCACCCTCATGCTTCACAGTAGTTGTGGTGTTCTTGGGATGCAACTCAGTATTCTTCTTCCTCCAAACACGACAAGATGAGTTTATACCAAAAAGTTGTATTTTGGTTTCATCTGACCACATGACATTCTCCCTATCCTCTGCTGTATCATCCATGTGCTCTCTAGCAAACTTCAGACGGGCCTGGACATGCACTGGCTTAAGCAGGGGAACACGTCTGGCACTGCAGGATTTGATTCCCTGTCGGCGTAGTGTGTTACTGATGGTAACCTTTGTTACTTTGGTCCCAACTCTCTGAAGGTCATTCACCAGGTCCACCCGTGTGGTTCTGGGATTTTTGCTCACCGTTCTTATGATCATTTTGACCCCACGGGATGAGATCTTGCGTGGAGCCCCAGATCGAGGGAGATTATCAGTGGTCTTGTATGTCTTCTATTTTCTGATAAATGCCCCCACAGTTGATTTTTTTCACACCAAGCTGCTTGCCTATTGTAGATTCACTTTTCACAGTCTGGTGCAGGTCTACAACTCTTTTCCTGGTGTCCTTCGACAGCTCTTTGGTCTTAGCCATAGTGGAGTTTGGAGTCTGACTGTTTGAGGCTGTGGACAGGTGTCTTTTATACAGATAACGAGTTCAAACAGGTTCCATTAATACAGGTAACGAGTGGAGGACAGAAGAGCTTAAAGAGCTTAAAGAGCTTAAAGAAGAAGTTACAGGTCTGTGAGAGCCAGAGATCTTCCTTGTTTGAAGCGACAAAATACTTATTTTCCACCATAATTTACAAATAAATTCTTTACAATTCCTACAATGTAAAATTCCTGGAGTATTTTTTCACATTCTGTCTTTCACAATTGAATTGTACCTATGATGAAAATTACATACCTCTGTCATCATTTTAAGTGGGAGAACTTGCACAATCGGTGGCTGACTAAATACTTTTTTGCCCCACTGTATATATGATTTAATATTTAGATCTAACATTTGGGTTTAGATTTAACATTTAGATTTAAATTAAACATTTAGATTAAGATTTAACATTTAGATTTAAGATTCAGTTTCAATATTCAAAGTCAACATTTAATTAAAACATAAATGTAATGACTTCGAGCTAAATGTGAGAAAAGTGTGCTAAATGTGTGAAAGTGTGTCCAATGTGAAAAAAGTGAGTTAAATGTGAGAAATATATGTGCTTAAAAGTTGTGACTGAACATTTACATTCGGCACCCCATACCACTGGGCTCGAAAATATGACATTAAATTTATCTCTGCCAAACTTATTTGCTATAACTTACACTTCCAGTTTTAGGGTCAATAAACTGTTTCAAGGGTATGGAGCACAGCCATGAGTGGCCATGTGTGGCCCATTTAATGATTACATTAGCATTTTCAGAACGTGGGACCTGGAGCATGGATGTTTTTTTTTAAGTAAATAAAAATATATAAGGGCTCACACTGTGGCCTCACAGTAAATAGATTGAGGTTTCAAATAAATATTTGGGCATGTCAGTGTGACGTTTGCCAGCGTGTTTTTCTTCTAGATATTTTGTTTAAAATCCCTTAATCATGCACTTTAGGCTACGGGGCTGCAACCCAAGATGTTGAAAGAGCCGTATTGGACCAAAAATACCCCCAAAAATCAGTCTGGAGACGCAAATTTAAAGCTTTATACTGTTAGTGTTATAGTGGGCTTCACGGTGGAAGAGGGGTTAGTGCGTCTGCCTCACAATACGAATGTCCTTAGTAGTCCTGAGTTCAATCCCGGGCTCGGGATCTTTCTGTGTGGAGTTTGCATGTCCTCCCCGTGAATGTGTGGGTTCCCTCCGGGTACTCCGGCTTCCTCCCACTTCCAAAGACATGCACCTGGGGATAGGTTGATTGGCAACACTAAATGGTCCCTTGTGTGTGAATGTGAGTGTGAATGTTGTCTGTCTATCTGTGCTGCCCCTGCGATGAGGTGGCGACTTGTCCAGGGTGTACCCCGCCTTCTGCCAGATTGTAGCTGAGATAGGCACCAGCGCCCCCCGCGACCCCAAAGGGAATACGCGGTAGGAAAAGGATGGAATTGTTATAGTGAAGGCAACACATGATGTAAGTGTCTTTATCAGCTATATTAGCCTACTATCAAAATGACTATGTGTCGTAGGCTGACGCAAATCTTCATTGACAGGAATGTTGTTGCACTATTTATTCTACACTTTCTTAAAACATTGGAAAACATTTGTAAAACGAAGGCTTCTCAGAGTGTGAGATACCTCTTGGAAATTACTGGCTTAGAATGGTCAAAGATATAGATTTGTGTGACCATGTTAAAGGAAACGGCAGGCTGTCTTTGTTACGTCATTGTCGCATGGCAGCGATTGTCGTGTTCCTTCGAACGCAGGAGAAAGCAGGAGCGGCATAAAAGTATTATTAGGGTTTTAGTATTTAAACGCAGGGCAAAAATACAACACCACACCCAGACGCTAACAGGTGTGGAGCTAAAAAAAAACAAAATGTCACTAAGGGTGAAAAAAAGAGGAACGCTAGTGTGTAAACAAATCACTGGAGCGAGGACAAAAAAACAGGAAAACGTAAATGTTGCCTATTGCAAACATTAACTTAACAACTAGTTCTGCACCCAAGTCCTGGGCATCGCTCCAGTTGGCGCCAAAGGCGTCCATGAATAGTCCAAAGACCAGGAGGTAGGCGGCGCCTTGGTGCAGCCCGGCGGAGACGAGGAGGTGAGGAGGACGTCGTCATCTGAGGCAGAGAGGAGGAAGACGTCGTTGTCTGTGGCGGCGAGGAGGATTACGTCGTGGAAGGCGGCGAGTAGGAAGGATGTGAGGAAGACGTCAGAGGTGAGGAAGACGTTGGCGAAGAAGACGTCGGCATGGGCGTAGCCGGAGGCAAGGCAGGCAGCCTGTCTGTCGGCGTGGGCGGAGCCAGAGGCAAGGCAGGCGGCTCGTCTGTCGGAGTAGGCGGAGCCAGAGGAACAGTTGTCTGCAGACCCATTACCGAGCCAGACTGTGCCTCCTGCTCTTTCAGCACCCTCTGGTACCACTCCTCCATCCATGCTGCGCTGTACCTCTCTGGACGATCCCCTTTGCTTTGCAGCGCTGGAGCAGGAGGCAGAGAGGATGTCGTTTGCAGGCCCAACAGGGTGGATGGTGGCGTCAGAGTGGCAGGCAGAGCGTCTGTTGTGATGGGTGACGTCAGAGGAGCAGGCGTCTGGGCTGTTGGCGTGGGAGGAGCCAGAGTAGCAGGTGGTTCATCTGACGTGATAGGCAGGGCAAGAGCGGCAGGAACGTTCCTCCCTCTCCAGCTCCTTCAGCACCCTTTGGTACCATTTGTCCATCCACACTGCCCTGTACTTTCCTGGAGGGTCACCTTTGCTTTGCGGTGCTGGGGCAGGAAGTGGGGCCGAAGCCGACAGCGCCCCCTCTGGAAGGAGGTCTGCTTGCCCCGCAGAAACGCTACCACCACTGACCAAGTCTGGTGGCGGCAGGGAGTAGAACGTTGCGGCAATTGGCGAAGCGGGCGACCTTGGAATGGGAATGTCTGTGGCCGTTGGGGAAGCGGACAAGACTGGCGCCAGAATTTTAGCAGTCTGTGAGTTCTGCACCCAAGTCCTGGGCGTCGCTGCTGTTGGCGCCAAAGGTGTCCATGAATAGTCCAGAGACGAGGAGGTGATGCGGTCCACCTGAGACAAGGAGGTTGTGACCCCAAGATTTAGGAACCAGGAGAGTGAAGACCAGGTAAGAGGATTTTAATACTCTCAAACAGGGAGAAGCAGTCGTGCATGTAAACAGTCCAAACCATAAATCAATCCTTGAGCCCTTAGGAACAGACGAAGTCGGCATAAATCGCCGCCTGATTGGCAACTGCCACCAGGTGTGCCCGGCTGCCAATCAGGGACAGGTGAGTAAAACGAGCACTCAGGGAGACATGCAGACACAATGGGAGACGAATGGAACACAAATGCGAGCGCTGACAGGAAGTAAAAAACATCAAACAAGGAAACACAAACACAAAGTGACAGATCGTCACAGATTTTCCTCTTTTCTGACTTAAAAGTATTGTTAAAATGTTGGATAATCACGTTAAACAATGCCGGAGTGTCACATCGTAAAGATAATGCATTTAGACATGAGATTGCACTCAGCCATGGATGTCGATGATGCTGTCTTTTTTTTCCCACAGTGGACCATTTTTCATTTCACAGACTGACGGACGTTCTTATGTGGGCATTTTCATATCTGCTGTCGGCCAGCCTCCGCCCTTCCATCTGCTTTGATGTCTATAAAATAAATATATGTTTATTTGTTCACTGCATTTTACACACAGGACTGTTTTGGCAACATTGATTAGTAAGTATGAAGTTGGACCATCTGCTAAACTTTGATGACGCCATTACTACTTGGTTTGAGGAAAGACAAGAGATAAGAGGATAACGTATTATTTTTCATCTAATCGTGGGCATGCATACAAAAATCACCAACGTGTTGGATTGCCAACCCCATGAATAAAAGTAAAATAAAACTTGCAAGGCTGGTATTTTCCTTTTTTTTTTTTAATATATATATTTGGAAGTAGATTTATATTACAGAAAGAGGCAACTCGACTGGTTGTACATTCACCTTCGTAGTGTTAGACCTACCTCTGAGTGTTAGACAGCCCTCCTCTCTTCCTGTTTTTAAATCTCTCTTAAAAACATACTTTTATTCCTTGGCTTTAAACACTGAGTGATATCCATCCTGCAATGGCGGCCCATTATACACCTGCTGTGAACCTGTTTTTATGTTTTATTTATTTTTTTATCATGTTCTGTTTGTGTAGTGTTGTTTGCTCGGTTCTCGTATTATCTTTTAACCTGCCCATTGTACAGCACTTTGGATACCCCTGTGGTAAATTTGAAATGTGTGTTTTTTAAAAAAAAGTTGATTTGATTTGATTTAGACTCCACCCGCGTTCTTTTGCTGAACAGTCAAAGGTTGGGTCTTCTGGAAACACATTTTCAACAAATTTTTCTTTAAAACAGGTCACAGGCGAATGTTAGTGTTGGTCTCATTCCAGCAAAAGCATGGTCAGTGATTATATGATATTATAAATTAAAAATAAATACATAGAGATATTTATATCTGAGGCTGGTTCCCCCTTTTCAAGATTTTAACCTTTGTACCATTCTTTAGTAATGCAATACAGGTTTAACTTGAAGTTACATATTTTGAGCCATCATTCTTTCAGTCGTGTACCACTGATTAGATGTGCCAAAACACACATTGACGTCTCCAACAGATAATAGGCAGGACTGAAGGTCGGAGATGCCACTGCATGGGTGTCAGTTTGATGTCAAATGAAGTTCAGGACAGATGTGTGAATTTAAGTGTACTGTTGCTATACTATTGTAATAAACAGTTCAGGTTACCAGAGAAATGTTAGGTAAGGAGGAGGAGTTTTGTCCCTCCAGAGTTGCCGTAGGGCTGTGACGTAAGAGGTCTATAAAAAGGTGGGTTGTTGAAGAGAGTGAGGATTCAAGAGGTGTAAAGGAGAGAACAATAAAGAAGTGGTGGAGACCAGACCTGCACTCATGACTCCCCTTTATTATTTTATTATATCAGTACACAGAATATGCGAACCCAGGACACTCGGCTACACTATTCTAACAATATTCTTCAGAGGCAGTTCACAATTACCGGGCCCGGACTGCTCTGTCATGTTGGGAGAGCTCCACTATAAGTGCGGCTCTGAACCCTGATCATCTATACTTGGGAGAACAGATTTCTAAAGTAACTTCTTTGCGCTGCCCTGTTAAAGACATGTTCAATTATGTCCAGCAGCACTGCTGTTTGAATGTACAGTGTAAGTACAGTGTAAATCCTATTTCCCAGGCAACCTTTGACAAGTAAAGTTCTCTATTCATATACTGTATCTCCAACTGTAGACTTATAAATAATTACAGAAGAACGGATCAATAATTCAAAAATCTTTGGTGGAACATTATTATAGCGCAATCAGAGCAGCTGCGCTGCAGCACAAGCCTCATGGTATATTCAAAATGTTTAGTGAACATTAAAATGAGAGTAGCTGTGAGGAATACAGATCTGACGGAGGGAAATGGTCTAGAAATCAGTCAGGGGAGACGGGCTTTAGTGATGACAGCCATTAAGATTACAGCATAAGATGTGAATCATTCAACATGGTTCAGCAATATTAACATTCATTGTGTCTTTTAGGGCTGTCTTCGACTTGGGATTTTCATAGTCGAATCTGATCCGTAAGATTTTACCAGAGGTAGGTAGTAGCGTGCTAAATTTATTACTTGAGTAACTGTTCATATAAATAGTACTTGTCGACAATTTTTATAAGGCACAATTCTTACTTTTACCTGAGTACTATTACTCTGATCCTTTGATTTTAAGTCTGATCGCTATATTTATATGTATAAATGACACTAATTTAATTATGTATTTATTTATTGTCATTATATATATATTTTTTTTCAAATTTAATTTAGTTCATTTTTTAATTAATCAATGCAACAAAATAATACCATAATAATACACTTCCAATTCCAAAACCAAACCCTGCCCAGCAACATTCAGAAGACACACAAAACAATCCAAAAGTAGTCAAACAAAAATGAATAATATCAACAACAGTACCAAAATTAATAAGAATTCCGAAGTAGCAGTGATTACAAATCCCACATTGACATTGTCATCACAGCCATTTATAAAAAAATAAAAACATTTAAAAAATGAACAATAGTGTCACAGTGGCTTACACTTGCATCGCATCTCATACGCTTCACAACACACTGTGTCCAATGTTTACCACAAAGATAAAATATTTTAGGTTAATTTAATAGTTAAAACAAATTTAAATAATGGATCCATCATCCATCCATCCATTGCGGGTTGCGGGGGGCGCTGGTGCGTATCTCAACTACAATCGGGCGTAAGGCGGTGTACACCCTGGACAAGTCGCCACCTCATCTTAGGGCCAACACAGATAGACAGACAACATTCACACTCTCATTCACACACTAGGGTCAATTTAGTGTTGCCAATCAACCTATCCCCAGGTGCATGTCTTTGGAGGTAGGAGGAAGGCGGAGTATCCGGAGAGAACCCATGCAGTCACGGGGAGGACATTAGTATTATCCTTTTTGTTATGATGCATACTGAAAGAAATGCATTTTTACTCTTTAATGACACGTTACTAAATGGATGCAGATCACCAAGAATACAAGTTTGCAGTGTCATTGGGATGTTTATATTTGACACTAATTTATAATGTATTGAATAATGCTTGTAAAACAAATTGTTTGACACGTCAGAGACTAATTCCCCGGGCACTGTCATCTCTCCATTTCAATGTCAATAGTTTGGCTTCCAGTCTGAATTGTGCTCTTGGCCACCTGTGCGATCGAGTTTGACACCCCTCATCCTGAGGAAGTAGACATTGTAACGAGGTTTTCCGTTGTTGAACCTGCGGAACTTTCATTACTTTTACAATTGGAAGACGGAAGCAGTGAGAGAGGCTTGCTGCCTGCTGCAAGGTTACCAGTAGAATCAGACTCTTCCGAATAGAATCGTCGAATATTCATGGCTTGTTCTTGCCTCCTCAGGGCTTCAACCGCAGCCTCATTGTGCTGTGTTTCAGTGATTTTCTGTAGCTGGTTGTTTCCTGGTGGAGTTGGTGGCACCATGTGACATGCTGAGTTCAGCGATTACTCCCTCTCAAGGAGCATTCTGCCCTGAGCCTTACAAAGTCCAGGTGTCGATGGTAGAGAACTGTTTTTCAATTGAAATCGTTTGGATGACAATTCTAATTGATCTGGCAGATTTTGGTCTATCTACGGATCACATCCCTGAGGGATGTATTTCTCGGCTCGTCATTTAAGGGCGCAGGGTTGTTCGGGTGTTCTGGAGCATTGGATGTCTGGACCTGCGCCGGTGTCATGTGAAATTCTGTATCCCTGAAATATTTTCTATCCCCTGCCGCGGGAGCACGCATGGGGCAGGAGCTCTGTTGAATCAGACTCCTCCGAATAGAATCGTCGACTATTCATGGCTTGTTCTTGCCTCCTCAGGGCTTCGACCGCAGCCCCGTTGTGCTGTGTTTCAGTGATTTTCTGTAGCTGGTTTTTTCCTGGTGGAGTTGGTGGCACCATGTTACATGCTGAGTTCAGCGATTACTCCCTCTCAAGGAGCATTCTGCCCGGAGCCTTACAAAGTCCAGGTGTCGATGGTAGAGAACTGTTTTTCAATTAAAATCGTTTGGATGACAATTCTAATTGATCTGGCAGATTTTGGTCCATCAACGGATCACATCCCTGAGGGATGTATTTCTTGGCTCGTCATTTAAGGGCGCAGGGTTGTTCGGGTGTTCTGGAGCATTGGATGTCTGGACCTGCGCCGGTGTCATGTGAAATGCTGTATCCCTGAAATATTTTCTATGCCCTGCCGCGGGAGCACGCATGGGGGAGGAGCTCTGTTGAATCAGACTCCTCCGAATAGAATCGTGGAATATTCATGGCTTGTTCTTGCCTTCTCAGGGCTTCGACCGCAGCCCCATTGTGCTGTGTTTCAGTGATCTTCTGTAGCTGGTTGTTTCCTGGTGGAGTTGGTGGCACCATGTGACATGCTGCGTTCAGCGATTACTCCATCTCAAGGAGCATTCTGACCAGAGCCTTACAAAGTCCAGGTGTCGATGGTAGAGAACTGTTTTTCAATTAAAATCGTTTGGATGACAATTCTAATTGATCTGGCAGATTTTGGTCTATCTACGGATCACATCCCTGAGGGATGTATTTCTTGGCTCGTCATTTAAGGGCGCAGGGTTGTTCGGGTGTTCTGGAGCATTGGATGTCTGGACCTGCGCCAGTGTCGTGCGAAATTCTGTATCCCTGAAATATTTTCTATCCCTGCCGCGGGAGCACGCATGGGGGCGGAGCTCTGTTCCTTGTTCAGACAGCGGCAACACTTCCGTGTTATTAGCAATATCAATGATATGAAATGTGGATTATTACGACCATTGTCATAAATGTTGTTGGTGCAACATGTGACATTCCTACCTGAATAAATGCTTTTGCTAATCTGTACATTACGTGTTGTACTTCTATTCACATCGCTGTACAAGATTCTCTATTGTTTAAAGTGCAAAGTGGCTGTCAGCAAATGACATTAAAGGCCTACTGAAACCCACTACTACCCACCACGCAGTCTGATAGTTTATATATCAATGATGAAATATTAACATTGCAACAAATGCCAATACGACCAGTTTATTTTACTAAATTACAATTTTAAATTTCCCGCAGAGTTTTTTGTTGAAAACGTCGCGAAATGATGACGCGTATGGTGCGCGTGACGTCTCGAGTTGGAGGGGAAATATTAGCGCGGCACCACTGGCGGCTAAAAGTCGTCTCTTGTCATCGCGCAATTACACAGTATCCTGGACATCTGTGTTGCTGAATCTTTTGCAATTTGTTCAATTAATAATGGAGATGTCAAAGTAGAAAGATGGAGGTGGGAAGCTTTAGCCTTTAGCCACACAAACACAGGGTGTTTCCTTGTTTGAAATTCCCGGAGGTGAAGCTTTACTATGGATCAGAGCGGTCAAGCGAACATGGATCCCGACCACTTGTCAGCCGGCAGGTTTCGGTGAGAAAATTGTGGTTAAAAAAGTTGCCTCTTACCGGAGATCTGTGGAGCTTGTGCCGTCCGTGTAGCTGCCATGACTTCCCTCAGAGACTGGCGTCAACACACCCGTGGACACACCCCTCCGACTATCAGGTACTATTTAACTCAATAAAAAACTAGCAACACAATAGAAAGATAAGGGATTTCCCAGAATTATCCTCGTAAATGTGTCTAAAACATCTGAATCGCTCACAATGCAATCGCCTTTTTTTTTCTTCTTTTTTTCTAGTCCTTCGCTATCATCATCCTCAGCCAAGAATCTTTCATCCTTGCTCAAAATGGGGAAATTGTCGTTTTCTCGGTCCGAATAGCTCTTTTTGTTGGAGGCTCCCATTATAAACAATGTGAGGATGTGAGGAGCCCTCACACGGGTGACGTCATCGCCTACGACTTCCGGTAAAGGCAAGGCTTTTTTATTAGCGACCTAAAGTTGCGAACTTAAATATTTTATTTGACGATGGCCTTGTATCAAAACGCTTCAATCATCATACATTATGTGATTTTTGTCAGTATTGATTGTACAGAATACAAATTACAATTTGAGTATTTTACGTCTGGCAACGTTGTATTGACAGATTTTCCAAACTGCACCTGCATACACCAAGTATTTTTTTCAATCAAGACGAAATTTTCATCTTTTGACATTTTTTGAGTAGAAAGTGGAGACTTTTGCTTATTGAAATTTTGTTAAAATAGTCGGGTTAAAAAGTGTTATGATCCGTTTCCCGAATCATGTTTTGTTCTGTTTGTATTGACGTAGACGTAGACTTCCTTTTTCTTGTCATTCAAATTTGAACTTTACAGTACAAATAAGAATTACATTTTGTTGCATTAGCTCTTGGTAGTGCAGGATAAAAAAAAAAGCAATAAGGTGCAGATAAAAATAAATAGATTACTGTACAGATAAATACATTGCACTTTTTCACATGCGTCCATGTTTATGGATGCATGTTATATTGTCTTTTTTATTCCAGCGAGTTAATCCATTTTGGGGGGAGTTGAAGGGATGATTTAATTATGGTGCGTTCGAGAGTCTTACGGCCTGGGGGAAGAAGCTGTTACAGAACCCTGAGGTTCTGCTACGGAGGCTTTTCAGATTTTCCGAGCCCAGGACAGGCAGCGGCTTTTTGCGATCTCCTGGATAGGAGGAAGAGGAGCCCTGATAATCTTTTCCGCCGTCCTCACCACTCTCTGGAGTGATTTCCAGTCTGAGGCATTGCAGGCTCCAGTCCAGACAGAGATGCTGTTGGTCAGCAGGCTCTCTATAGTGCCTCTGTAGAATGTGGTGAGAATGGGGGGAGGGAGCTGTGCTCTTTTCATCTGACGCAAAAAGTGCATGCGCTGCTGAGTTCTTTTTACAAGAGCTCCGGTGTGTAAGGACCGATACAACCTTGACAACCTCAGTTCTGTTTTCTGCATCCCAGGGTTTGTGTTTCAGTTGCCCTGACTGCAGATTAGTTTCACCTGCCTCTGATTAGTGTTCGGGATGCTCACCTGCTCCTGGGAACTAATCAGAGCGCTAGTTATTCCCAATTGTCTCCACAATCAGTCTGGCTTCTTTGTTTGCATCACACAACAGCTGGCGACAGCCATAGTTTTTGATTCCTGTTCACACGCTAGCTCCCGCGCTAGCTTTGCTTCCCGTGCTACTGGCACACTTTTGTTTTTAGGCATTTTGTGCATGATTTATGCAAATAAATAATTTCCTACCTGCACGCTGTCTCCGGAGTTTTCCGTCTGCATCTTGGGAGAATGACCATGCGACCAAGTTGTTACAAGAAATGGATCCAAAGTGTTTTAAAAACATCTTGAAATGTTTAGCTGAAAAACAGTATCCTCCAAATATTACAAAACGAGGGAAGGTTTTACTTCAACGCCAATGTCAGCTGTATGATGTTGAAGGTAAAATAATGGCATTTTTTGAGACATTTAAAAACACTGCAATCATTTGTTTACATCAGATTAGAAACTCTACATGAACATATTGTATAATATTACTATGAGGTGGAGCTTACGGTCGTGTTAACATTCATTTTTCAGTTTGCAGAATGTCTCCTGAAGAAGGAAAATATGTGTTTCCCTGCCACAAAAGCTGTGATAAACATACAGGGGCTGGACATTGCTGTTACCCTTCTTCTGGAAACTGTAAGGAGATATTTTGGTATTTCATAGACTCCACTAAAATCCAGTAGAACTGTTAGTCCTAGTAAATTCTATCAAATTGAACAATTCTGTTTTCTTCATTTGGAAGAGATGACCTGACAAACAAATGTCCCTTTTGAGTGTGATGTAAGCTTGGACCTTAAATCCTACTGAATAGCTCTTAATCTTCTTCCCTTTTTGCGATTTCAAATTACCGGTATTGAAATCAGCCTCCTCCATTTTGAAAATGATGACAGGGGAAGTGTCACTCGTGACGTCACGAGTTTGACCAGGTGGTAATACTAAGCATGCGCTAATTATTTTGGGAAGCGAGTTTCACCCGGCAGTAATTCAAGGCAGGCGCATACTATATGGCCTGCGGCAATTCAAGGAAATACGGTATATATCTGCAGCATTGAGTATGTCCTGGCAAACTTCAGTAAAAAAGTTAAAGTTAAAGTACCAATGATTGTCACACACACACTAGGTGTGGTGAAATTTGACCCATCTCCTTGAGGTGAAGGAAGCACTGGGCAGCAGCGGCGCCGTGCTTGGGAATCATTTTTGCTGATTTAACCCCCAATTCCAACCCTTGATGCTGAGTTCCAAGCAGGGAGGTAATGGATCCCATATTTATAGTCTTTGGTATGACTCACAACCTACCGATCTCTAACCACTATATTCTTCAACTTTTACATGTGATTCGGTTGTGTCTCTTTACATTCATAGCTATGCAATAAAATATGTGACAATTGTGGAGCAGTTCACGGTATCATTACTATGTAAAGTAAACATGACAAATGGATTGTGAGGGTGGAATGTTGATGTCAAGCCCTCTGGCAATCAGCCAACCTGTCATATGGGCTTTTTTCACATTATTACTATGTTCACTTCCAGTTGCTCGTATGCCGTTAGTTCTTCTACTATACCTGGACGAGCTGGCCCAACAAGTAATTGCTGTGTTCTGTACTGCAGCAAAGCAACAAATGTGTCCTACCGGTCTCAATAAGCATTCTCACACGATGCATTCACACTCGTCATTTTTGGTTCGGCAGAAAATAACTCTGTTGCATTTTCTCTGCTGGTACAGTTGGTTCAACTAAGTGTCAACTGCACCATCCGAACTTTGCACCAAAAATGTAGCCTAACACCGATTTGAAGGCAACTCGGACCCAAAGACACAGACCAGTGTTAAAATTCAGGCAAAATGTTAAAAAATGTATTCAACCCAGCAGATGACGATTTGGTTTAAAGAACTTCAGTAATGAAAGTTAAATGGTCAAACCCTTAATCTGGTGAATGGCAATTGTTTAGTTAATTTTGAATAGTGCTGGGAGATATGGTTTTATTTGCATTTTATGTCTTTTGTTTTGCTCTTTTAGTTTTTCATTCCTGTCAGAGTGACTTTTCTGAAACCACAACTTCGGAGATAAAAATGTGTTATCTTAATTGAAATGTTGGCATAACATCATCTTATCATAATTGAAATATGAAGGAAGGGATGCAAAGCCAAACGAAAATATATTTCATTTTTGCCAGATTGATTTAGTTGGGAATGTTGAGTCATAATGTTTTCCATTCACACATGGAAATGTGTATCGGTTGGGGACATCTCTACAATGCTGATCCGACTCCGCTTTGGAGGGTTTCCTGTGGACGGGACTCTCGCTGCTGTCTTGGATCCGCTTTGAACTGAACTCTCGCGGCTGTGTTGGAGCCACTATGGATTGAACTTTCACAGTATCATGTTAGACCCGCTCGACATCCATTGCTTTTGGTCCCCTAGATTGGGGGGGGGGGGGGGGGGTTGCCCACATATGAGGTCCTCTCCAAGGTTCTCATAGTCATCATTGTCTCTGGCATCCCAGTGGGTGTGAGTTCTCTTTGCCCACTGGGTGTGAGTTTTCCTTGCCCTTATGTGGGTTATTCCAAGGATGTCGCAGTCGTAGTGGTTTGTACAGTCCTTTGAGACATTTGTGATTTAGGGCTATATAAATAAACGTTGATTGATTGATTGAATAGAATAGATCTTTATTGTCATTGCACAAGTACGAGATTTAATTTTTCGGTACAGTCCCGCCAAGAGTAGACATGCGTTACAGGGGAGGACAAGACGAGACCGCCAACGGATCAGCCACTTACGGCGCTCCTTAAAAAAGGTGAGAAAATGGTGACATTGGGAGAAGGGGTGGAGGGGTAGTAAAAAAATATCAGTCTAAGGCTAAACCCTCAAGAGGGGTCCAGACTGAGTCCAGGAAAAAAACCTCACATAGCATGGCACACATTTAGACATGGTACGTATATCATGCCAACTTGCAACAGAGGAAGGGGTGGGTTTGAGGAGACCCGCTTCCGCTGTATAGCGCTGCTCAGCCATCCGCAGCCCCAGAGGAATTAAGCGGTGGTGAAGGCGTTGATTTCAAGGGTGGGAGTCATGTGTGCATTTATGCCCAATTTACTTGGGAGAGATGATGAATCTTTTTGTATGGACTGAGGCTGATCAAAGTTCGGAATCAGGTGTTGTTGACAAGAAGGAAGGTCAAAAGCGTCTATCTTTGAGGACTCCTCGGGAGATTTTCTTCAGAACAGCCTGTTCCTGATTGTGTCAAAACCATTCAGGTAGTCAAATCATAGATTAAGATGTTGGTTTTCTTCGAAGGGTCCAAACAATGACTTGCCTGCTCTGTTGTCCGTGCTGGATCTCTCAAATCCAATTTACTTATTCCTTCTCAGCAAACTTCTCCAAGATGAGATTCATTTTGTCATTTAAATCAGAAATCGCTCCAGTCTGTGTTCCCACAGCCTGACCCAATCCTTCCATTGCGCTGAACAGCCGTTGGGCCCCTTGAGTGGCTGCCATCGTCTTTCGAATTTGTCGATACACCAAAGCAATGCCCAGCTCAATCAGCAAGTGCCCCGCGATCACAGCTCCAAATAGGTAAATGTCTTCGATGTCCTCGATGGAAAGGGCTGAGAGGCACATAATCCTCCATGAATTCCAGGAGTCCCTCAAGTACCCCGCAGCAACGGTTCCATCAGGGCAGCCGGGCTTCCCCGAACCTCTTTTCCTTGTCGAAAAGACTGTGTCAATTGCGTCGAGAGTCCAGCTAATCATATTCATGTTTAATATTTAGATTAAAGGAGAGCGCAAAGAAAGAGGCTTTAGAAAAGTTCAGACAAAGACAAGAAGCAGAGAGCAAGCAGGGAAGGAGGGAGCAGAGAGAATTGCGACCGCCCTCACCAGAGGCAAGACAGAAGACAGAATGCTGATGTTGTCACTGAGAAACACACACAGTTTATTATGAAAAAATAGGATTGGCATAAAGACAAAGCTGTTTGTCAAAGATGCATTTAACTATACTAATTTCCATCATTAAAGTGTGATACATATTCTACACAAGTTATAATCAGTGTTCTGCATTTCAGCTCTCCATTATGCAGCCCACACGTCAACATACGTGCTGAAATGGAACTCTAATAACATTTTTTATTTTTTTCATCTGACCTTTGTTGTTGTGTGTGTCCTCATTCCACCATGAGTGTGTGTATAAGTGAGGTGAAATTGAATTGCCCCCCATGCTCACTCTTTTATTTATTGTGTTAGGCCAAAGCCTGTGTTGGACGCCTACACTAAATGGCAAATAAATGCATTGCACAATTTTCATTTCAAGTGCTTGCAAAACACAGTGAAACAGAAAATCTATCCCCATATGTGATCGAGAGATGTTGTTTTCGGAGGGAGCATGCACCATGATGATGATTGTGTTAAATGGGTTAGTAAATTCTATATCTGCAGGAAGACTGCGAAACTGGTGCCTCTTCCGGCCCTTACATACTTACAGTATGTGTCCAAGAAAAATAAACACAAATTAAAAAAAGAAAGCATCATCGAGGACGATTAGCTTCATCTAGTGTTAAAATAACTAGTATATTTTGGTTAATTAAGATTGAAAGGTCATTAGGTATACTGTTTATCTTGCAATTTTTTTGTGAATGAAAGCATTATATAAATACCTCAAAGGTGCATGTCTCTGACTTTGTATGTTGCCTGACAGTGAAAAGTATTTGTAGAGACTAAATACCATAAAATATATATTGCGGCCCAATATTTTATTCAACAAAATCATGTTAATGACTACATTCATCATTTTGCAATACATCTAAGCTTGTGCAAATGTTTACATCTCCCACAGCAAGGCTGCATATCCACTAGGGGTGTTGGAAAAAATCGATTCGAATACGAACCGAATCAAATGCGTTGTGCGATTCAGAATCGATTCTCATTTTTAAAAAATCAATTTAATTTTTTTTTTTTTTTTATCAATCCAACAAAACAACACACAGCAATATCATAACAATGCAATCCAATTCCAAAACCAAACCTGACCCAGCAACACTCCGAATTGCAATAAACAGAGCAATTGAGGAGACACAAACACGACACAGAACAAACCAAAAGTAGTGAAACAAAAATATATATTATAAACAACAGTATCAATATTAGTTATAATTTCAGCATAGCAGTGATTAAAAATCCCTCATTGACATTATCATTAGACATTTATAAAAATCTAAAAAAATAACAATAGTGTCACAGTGGTTTACACTTGCATCGCATCTCATAAGCGTGTCCAATATTTTCACAAAGATAAAATAAGTCATATTTTTGGTTTGTTTAATAGTTAAAAAAAATTACATTATTGCAATCAGTTGATAAAACGTTGTCCTTTACAATTATGAAAGCTTTTTTTTAAAAATCAACGACTCTGCTAGCAAATCATTGTATTCCGTTTTACATCAAACACAAATTTCACAACTCATATGGAAACGGGGTTTGTATAAACTTACATGTATTGAAAACAATGATGAAGGCTTTTGGAGGTTTTTTTTCCCCTTTATAGTAGCAGTAGAGTGGCAAAACAAGTTGACTTTATACGCTTATTTGTGTTTCATTGTATCCATTTAACCCTATCCAATTGTATTTATAATCCAAAACACAGTTTAAACATCACAAAATGTCACAAATTCAGTCAGCCTTTTTGAATAATATGCTCGGAATACCGTCTGCTTTTTTCAGAGATTGATATCACATTAGTAACGCTTCTGCGCTCTGACCATGTTATTACATCAGTCATACTGGAAATATGGAAACATTGGAAAGAAATGTGGTGTTTATGATTCAAAATCATTATGTAAGACAAGAACACATATGCTTGGCTTTTTTATGCATTTGAAGTAGTAAAAAAAATGCCAACAATTGATTCAACAGATCAGAGGTCCACTGTTGCGCTCATTATACTCTCTCTAAAAACATCCAGAAACTGCCAACAATGTGCCATTTACGTGTTGCGACCTGATAATTAACCAAATATGTGTGATATTGTTATCACAAGGGCCAATGCAGACAAGCTATTTTAGTCGCACATTGATTGCAGTGAGCTAATGCTAGCCTATGCTGCTATTGTTGACATACTGAGCTGCTTCTGCTTTGTCTTGCTGAAAGTAAATTCTAGATTATAATTCATGCATCTTTCAACTGGTAGTAGACAAATATGGCTATGGTCTGATAGGATCGTTGACTTTGACATCCCCCGAGTTAATGAATTCATGGTACAAATATATATATTATCTGCATATACAGTCACCACACAAGTTAATCATTATAGTATATACATTGAATTATTTACAATCCGGGGGTACCCCGCCTTCCGCCCGATTGTAGCTAAGATAGGCGCCAGTGCCCCCCGCGACCCCAAAAGGGAATAAGCGGTAGAAAATGGATGGATGGATGGTATGGGATGAGGAGCTTTGGTTGATATTTCAGTCATCAACAACTTTGTATCAACAGAGAAATGGACATTGAAACTGTGTAGGTGTGACTTAGTAGGATTCGTGCAGCAAGCGGTGAACATAGTGAGTTCACGTAGCATAAGAACTAGTATTTACATTAGAAATACATTCGATTATTTACATTAGGTTATTTACAATCCGGGGAGATGGGATGTGAATGGAGGAGGATTAGTAAAGGGTTGAAGTTGCCAGGAGGTGTTGTGGTGCATCATGTACAGTAATTGGCTGTATTGTCCTGTTTAAGAGTGTCACATGCTGTTTACGGCAGACGAACTGCCTTACGGTAGAGTGTTATACGTAAACGTGACTGTTGTTGTTGTGTGTTATTACTGCGCTGGGTGTTATGTACAGAGGAGGGAAGGAGGCGACAACCAGGGCATAACTGCGGTTCACAAGGTTTATTTAAACCTTTGATGATACATGGCATGTGTATGCTACTCTAAGTGAATGAGTGATGACTTTGTGTAATATTAATAATGTAAATGTTACCAGGGTTTGTTGTCTGTGAGTGTTGGTTGTGTCCTTCGTCGAATCCAGAGGGGTAAGGCGAAGAGGCAGTTCGTGAGCAGGCAAGATGTCGGGGGCAGGAGCGAGGCAGCGTGGTCTGGGTCTGAGCAGAGTGGTCGTGGATCGAGGAAGTCAGTTAGGAATCCGGATGGATGTCGAGAGGCAAGGTACGATCACGGAAGATAGGGGTGTCACTATGGAAAACACAAGGGACATGAACAAGGGAGACTCGGAGAGATGAAAGAGCAAAGCACAGGGGAGGGAATGCCAGACGTAATGCTTACTGAGAAGAAAGCGACGTTCTGGCAAAGGTTCCTCGGGTCTGCTGGCTTTTATGCTGCTCCCTCTCATCAAATCCAAGTGTGTTGATTCTTGACAGGCTGCAGGCTTGTTGCTGCTTGGGCGTGCTGCACTCAGCACGAGTGAGGACGAGTCTGAGTGCACTGTCAGCAGAGGCCTCTCTTGGCGCACTGTTAGCAGAGGCGCACGCAGCTCCAGCCGCCGAGGAAACGCGGGTTCGACTCCGCGTCGTGACACTGGGAAGACGTTAATGAAACTGCCTAACAGTAAACCCACATAAGAAACCAAGAACTCACCTTCGATCATTCTAAAGTTGTAACGTCATTGGGCAGACACGCTCTCAGACACGTCTTTCAGGTCCTCGTGATGCTAGGGGGGGCGTGGCCTCCAGCTCCGCCTCCCGGGAGGTTTTCGGGAGAGGCGCTGAATTTCGGGAGTGTCCCGGAAAATCCGGGAGGATTGGCAAGTATGACCCCACAAGACGCTTCATGCTGAATTTTTTTTTAACCCTTTGTGAGTATTGCAATTGAATCTTTAATTAAATTAAATTAATTAATTAAATTAAATTATGTCAGTGAGAGTGGAAAAATTACAGTAAGTGTTTGTTTTATTCTTGTTTGTTATTGTTAGTTTGAATGTTTCACACCTAGCATTGCTGCGGATTCTAGTGTCATAATGAAATTGCATCCATCACTCGCCTTCCAAAACTTACTGCTCATCCTTGTTGTGTTTGGGTTAAAAAATATAAGATCCTAGGTCGTATTTTTTCCAAAACTAATAATTGTTGGCTCTCACAAAGTCTGTTTGATTAGCATTGTTGTTGATAGGGAAGGGATCTTTAATTTGTTCCGAGCGCGACATCACGTGATCAGGTGACTAGCTTCCTCATTATTTCTCAAAATGTTTCGGCAATCTCTGTCGGATTGAAACCATTTTGATCATATCTATTTATTCGCAAACTTTGGAAGTCTTTTGGTGTCATAAATCAGACATAAATGACAATAGCATCAGTATAGAGGCAACTTATTTTTCAACTCTACTGGGACTTTAATATGTTTATGAAAATTGATAGTAAAAAAAAGCACTGGCTGATGTGCTTAAATCATATGAGCCAATAGTTTTACTGTTTGCTTGTGTGTCAAAACCGTCTCAAAGAAGGCTGAGACCGTGGGGAAATTAAGGTATGAGCCACATCGGATCATCTGGATTAATTTCCATTCAAATATGTATGTATGGTTTTCAGCCATCATTATTGAATATGTAAGGTTTTGGAATGACGGCCAAACTGTCACTCTGCTTTGACACAGGTTCGGTTACCCTTTTGTTTATTACATTTGCATTGATTAGTATTTAATTAAGGTGATTTGGTTCTTTTCTACATTTTCGTCTATTTGTTTTATTAGACGCAGACAATCCTTAAACTGGGTGGAAATTCTGGAGCTGCAGCAAATTATTCTCATCAGCGCCTTTTTAATCACCTAAACTGCATCAGGTGGGTTGCTGGTATATTGGAATTGGTTGGTGTTTCATCACCACATGTTCTTTGGTAATAAATACACCAATCATTTCATATTGGTCTTGTTTTTGTACTCTGGGACTCATTTACCCTCTTGCCGTAACTATAGTCTAGTACAAATACTTTGTTACTGTACTCAAGTATATATTTTTAAAAATATTTTACTATACTTTATTTACTTTTCTGACAACTTTCACTCTTATGTCACTGAATTTCCTGTATATCAAAGTCAATCAAAGTTATCTAATATACTTCCTAATCACAAATGTCTCAAAGGGCTGCACAAACCACAACATCATCCTCGGCTCATCAGGGCAAGAAAAAACTCAACCCAATGGGAAAACGACAAAACGTAGGGGGGCGACCTTCATAAGATTCCCAGGAAGTGGATAAATATGTTGTTTGTTGTGTCCCATTTACAAGTCGCAGGAATTCCTGTAATGCTATTTCTTCAAAAAGAGAGAAATTATTTTGGAGAGCAATATCCGTCACACATACATGCACATACATGGGACATGCTCTCCCTGAGAGAGCAAGAGGAGGTTAAGGTGGGCGGGGTTGGGGGGACAGTGTTCAGGTGGGGGGGAGTGGGTAGCGGGGGTGTATATTGTAGCGTCCCAGAAAAGTTAGTGCTGCAAGGATTTCTGGGTATTTGTTCTGTTGTGTTTATGTTGTGTTACGGTGCGGATGTTCTCCCAAAATGTGTTTGTCATTCTTGTTTAGTGTGGGCTCCTCTCTGAGCTGCCAACTTACCGTGGTAGAGGATTTTCCCTGTCCCGATGATCCTAGGAGCTATGTTGTCCGGGAGCTTTCATTCCCCCTGGTAGGGTGTCCCAAGACAAACAGGTCCTAGGTGAAGGATCAGACAAAGAGCAGCTCGACGACTTCTATGGAACTACAAAAACATGAACTCAGATTTCCCTCTGGAGCCAGGCCCGGAGTTGGGGCACGATGACGAGCGCTTTGTGGACGGGCCAGTCCCCATTGGGCCCTGCCGGGCACAACCCGAAAAGGCAAAGTGGGTCACCCCTCCAACGGGCTCACCACTCATGGGAGGGGCCATAGAGGTGGAGTGCATTGTGAGCTGGGCGTAAGCCGAAGGCAGGGCACTTGGCAGTTTGATCCTCAGCTACAAAAGTTAGCTCTTGGAACGTGGAATGTCACCTCACTGGGGAGGAGGGAGCCTGAGCTAGTGCGCGAGGTGGAGAAGATCCGGTTGGATATAGTTGGACTCACCTTGACGCGCAGCAAGGGCTCTGGAACCAGTTCTCTCAAGAGGGGATGGACTCTCTTCCACACTGGCTTTACACGTAGCGAGAGGCGACGATCTGGGGTAGCAATTATTGTTGCCCCCCGGCTCAAAGCCTGTACGTTGGAGTTCAACCCAGTGGGCAAGAGGGTAGCCTACCTCCCCCTTCGGGTTGGGGGACGGGTCCTGACTGTTTTTTGTGCTTACACACCAAACAGCAGTCCAGAGTACCCACCCTTTTTTTGGATACACTCGAAGGAGAACTGGAGAGTGCTCTCCCGGGTGATTCCCTTGTCCTACTGGGGGACTTCAACGCTCATGTTGGCAACGACAGTGAAACCTGGAAAGGCATGATTGGGAAGACTGGCCGCCCGGATCTGAACCCGAGTGGTGTTTTGTAATTGGACTTTTGTGCTTGTCACAGATTGTCCATAACAAACACCATGTTCAAACTTTAGGGTGTCCATGTGTGCACTTGGCACCAGGACACCCTAGGCCACAGTTCCATGATCGACTTTTTAGTTTTGTCATCGGATTTGCGGCCTCATGTTTTGGACACTCGGGTGAAGAGGGGGGCAGAGCTTTCTACCGATCACCACCTGGTGCTGAGTTGGCTGCGATGGTGGCGGAGAATGCCGGACAGACCTGGCAGGCCCAAATGCATTGTGAGGGTCTGGCAGAGTCTCCTGTCAGGGAGAGTTTCAATTCCCACCTCCGGAACCACTTTGAACATGTCCTGAGGGAGGTGCTGGACATTGAGTCCGAGTGGACCATGTTCCACACCTCTATTGTTGAGGCGGTGGATTGGAGCTGTGGCCGCAAGATAGTTGGTGCCTGTCATGGCGGTGATCCTAGAACCTGTTGGAGCACACCGGCGGTGAGGGATGCTTTCAAGCTGAAGAAAGAGTCCTAACGGGTTCTTTTGGCGCATTGCCGGCAGCAAGTCGGACACGTTTCCAGTAAGGGTTGGACTCCACCAAGGCTGCCCTTTGTCACCGATCCTGTTCATAACTTTTACGGGCAGAATTTCTAGGCGCAGTCGGGGCGTGGAGGAGTTCCAGTTTGGTGGCTGCAGGATTAGGTATAGGCTTTTTGCAGATGATGTTGTCCTGATGGCTTCATCTGACCCGGATCTTCAGCTCTCACTGGATTGGTTTGCAGCCGAGGGAGAAGCGGCCAGGATGACAATCAACACCTCCAAGTCCAAGTTTATGGTTCTCACTCGGAAAAGGGTGGAGTGCCATCTCCGGGTTGGGGAGGAGACACTGCCCGAAGTGGAGGAGTTCAAGTAGCTAGGAGTCTTGTTCACGAGTGACGGAAGAGTGGACCGTGAGATTGACAGGCGGATCGCTGCGGTGTCTTCTGTAATGCGGACGCTGTATCGATCCGTTGTGGTGAGGAGGGAGCTGAGCCAGCAGGCAAAAGCTCTCAATTTACCGGTTGATCTACATTCCCATCTTCACCTATGGTCATGAGCTTTGGGTTATGACCGAATGGACAAGATCACGGGTACAAGTGGCCAAAATGAGTTTCCTCCGCCGGGTGACGGGGCTCTCCTTTAGAGATAGGAGGCCAACCAATAGGAGGCCACAGGGAAGACCCAGAACACGTTGGAAAAACTATGTCTCCCGGCTGGACTGGGAACGCCTCGAGATCCTTCGAGAAGAGCTGGACTAAATGGCTGGGGAGAGGAATGTCTGGGCTTTCCTGCTTAGGCTGCTGCCCGGCGACCTGACCTCGCAAAAGCGGAAAATGAATGGATGGTTTAGTGTGGGTTCACAGTGTGGCGCATATTTGTAACAGTGTTAAAATTGTCTATACGGCCACTCTCAGTGTGACCTTTATGGCTGTTGACCAAGTATGCATGCATTCACTTGTGTGTGTGTGAAAAGCCGTAGATATTATGTGACTAGGCCGGCCCGCAAAAGCAGTGCCTTTAAGGTTAATTGGCGCTCTGTACTTCTCTGTACGTCCGTGTACACAGCAGCATTTTAAAAAGTCATAAATTTTACTTTTGGAAACCAATACCGATAATTTTGAAACTGATACCCATAATTTCCGATATCATCGGACATCCACATTATATATATATATATATATATATATATATATATACATATATATATATATATATATATATATATATACTGTATATATATATATATATATATATATATATATATATATTATATATATATATACTGTATATATATATATATATATATATATATATATATATATATATACTGTATATATATATATATATATATATATATATATATATATATATATATATATATATGTATATATATATGTATTATAACATTTTAAACCAACACAGACTATAAAAAATCTGGGCATGATTTTTGACTCAGTGCTGACTTTCATCCCATATATTAAAAAATTACAAAAATAGTTCTGTATCATCTTAAGAACATAGCCACAGTCTGCCCGTTTCGCTCTCAGGCCAACACAAAAGTGCTAATGCATGCTTTCATTTCCTGCCTTTTAAACTATAGTAATGCCCTTCTTTCTGGTCTTCCCAAAAGAATATCAGAAGTTTCCAATGATTACAAAACTCAGCTGCATGCATGCTGACGAGGAACAGAGGGGCGGAAGCACATTACATCAGTTTTAAAGTTGCTGCTTTGGCTCCTCGTCCGCTCCAGGGTTGATTTTAAAGTTATATTATTAGTTTTTAATGTCTTAATGGCCTTTCGCTTTCTTATCTATCAGACCTGCGTTTACCGTATCAACCCTCGCAGTTCCTGAGGTCCTCTGACACTGGCCTTTTTTTTTTTTACCAAATAACAGAACAAAGTCCCATGGTGAGGTGGCATTTAGCCATCTGTGGAACAGTTTGCCAGAGAGCCTCAGGACTGTGTTGAACTTAAAAAAATTACAAAAAAAAGGTTAAAGACACACCTTTTTAATCAGGCTTTTCACTAATCATCAGTTTTTTATTATTTTATTGTGTTATTTATATTTTTACATGCTTTTTGTCGTATGGTTTTTGCTGTGTATACATATATATATATATATATATATATATATATATATATATATATATATATATATATATATATATATTAGGGTTGTGGGAAAATATGTATTCAAATACGAATCGAATCGAATACATTGTGCGATTCAGAAATGATTCTCATTTAAAAAAAATCTATTTGTTTTAAATACATTTTTTTATATGTTTTTTTATCAATCCAACAAACCACTACACAGCAATACCATAACAATGCAATCCAATTCCAAAACCAAACCTGACCCAGCAACACTCTGAACTGCAATTAACAGAGCAATTGAGAGGAGACACAAACACGACACAGAACAAACCAAAAGTAGTGAAACAAAAATGAATATTATCAACGACAGTATCAATATTAGTTATAATTTCACTATAGCAGTGATTAAAAATCCCTCATTGACATTATCATTAGACATTTATAAAAAAAAAAAAAAGAACAATCGTGTCACAGTGGCTTACACTTGCATCGCATCTCATAAGCTTGACATTACACTGTGTCCAATGTTTTCACAAAGATAAAATAAGTCACATTTTTGGTTTGTTTAATAGTTAAAACAAATTTACATTATTGCAATCAGTTGATAAAACATTGCCCTTTACAATTGTAAAAGCTTTTTTGTTTTTAAAAATCTACTACTCTCCTTGCATGTCAGCAGACTGGGGTAGATCCTGCTGAAATCCCATGTATTGAATGAATACAGAATTATCTTGAATCGGAAAAATATCGTTTTTGAATCGAGAATCGAATTGAATCGAAAAAATCGATATATTATCGAATCGTGACCCCAAGAATCGATATTGAATCGAATCGTGGGACACCCAAAGATTCGCAGCCCTAATATATATATATATATATCTATATATATATATATATATATATATATATATATATATATATATATATATATATATATATATCTATATATATATATTAGATATATATATACATATATATATATATATATATATATATATATATATATATATATATATATATATATATATATATATATATATATATATATATATAAAACATGTGTTTCTGTATATAGTGTAAAACGTGATAAAATATATGTTCATGTACAACGTTAATTTTAGGTATTCTCCAGTGTGGATGCCTCAAAGGTGGCATTTCACCTAAAATCCTCAGTGCCATGCCATGTTTTATTTCGTCAATCGTGCTGTATTTGTCCGTTTGTGTCCTCCAGCATTTGTGACATGCGACGCTGGAAGGCCTCAGGAGTTGACGAGATCCCAAAAGGCAGGCGATTAAAAGCACATTGCCCAAATAGGACGATGACAGTCGTCAGGAGTGAGCTCTCAGCTGACAACGGGATTTGTCAGAAACCGGAAGTTGCAGTTAGCATGGCAAGTGTGTAGTTTACTGCTGGGAGGATGTATCTCTCGCTGTACCCACTAATTTACCTGTGTCAGGTCCACACACAACAGTTTCTTCCCTCCAGGCTTGGGGACCACTACCAAACCTGCACACCATTGTGTGGGTTGTGTCACCTTGGAAATCAGCCCCATATTGTCCATACGTTCCAGCGCCGCTTTCACATTGTCTCACAGGGGCAGAGGCACACGCCGTGGAGATGACAGAATGTGACAGCATCGGCTCCAGCTTAAAGGCCTACTGAAACCCACTACTACCGACCACACAGTCTGATAGTTTAT
Source organism: Nerophis ophidion (assembly GCF_033978795.1). Lineage (NCBI taxonomy): Eukaryota > Metazoa > Chordata > Actinopteri > Syngnathiformes > Syngnathidae > Nerophis > Nerophis ophidion. The sequence continues at coordinate 59,181,149 of NC_084616.1, forward strand.
ATATCAATGATGAAATATTAACATTGCAACACATGCCACTACTACCGACCACACAGTCTGATAGTTTATATATCAATGATGAAATATTAACATTGCAACACATGCCAATACGGCCTTTTTAGTTTACTAAATTGCAATTTTAAATTTCCCGCGATGTGTCCTGTTGAAAACGTCATGGAATGATGACGCTTATGTTGACGCGTGCTTGTGACGTTATTGGTTGTAGCGGACCTTATATCACAGCACCTCTCACGGCTAAAAGTCGTCTGCTTTAATCGCATAATTACTTAGTATTTTGTGCATCTGTATTGCTGAATCTTTTGCAATTTGTTCAATTAATAATGGAGACTATAAAGAAGAATGCTGTTGGTGGAAAGCGGTGGATTGCAGCTACAGCCGGTGTTTCTTTGTTTGTTGTGAAGCTTTAATATGGAACAGAGCGGTCAAGCGGACATCTTTCTCTACCACATGTCAACCGGCAGGTTTCGGTGATAACATTGTGGTAATAAGTCGGCTCTTACCGGAGACATGAGCGGAGCTTGCGTCCTCCTGCAGCAGCTGTCAAATAGGCAGATGCGACTTTCTTGGATCCTCCATGGCTTCCATCAGAGACACTGGCGGTCACCACACCCCTCCGACTTTCAGGTATGACTATTTAATCTCACTAAAACACTAGTAACACAATAAGCAGCAGCCCTTTGAGACACTAGTGATTTAGGGCTATATAAGTAAACATTGATTGATTTATTTGGGATTTTCCAGAATTATCCCAGTAAATGTGTCTAATAACATCTGAATCGCTCCAACTGCCGTCGCCTTTTTTTTCCTTCTAGTGCTTCACTCTAACTTTCCTCATCCACAAATCTTTCATCCTCGCTCAAATTGAAGGGAAATCGTCGCTTTCTCGGTCCAAATCGCTCCTGCTGCTGGTGGCTATGATTATAAACAATGTGAGGATGTGAGGAGCCCTACAACCCGTGACGTCACGTGCACATTGTCTGCTACTTACGGTACAGGCAAGGCTTTTTTATTAGCAACCAAAAGTTGCGAACTTTATCGTCGATGTTCTCTACTAAATCCTTTCAGCAAAAATATGGCATTATCGCAAAATGATCAAGTATGACACATAGAATGGACCTGCTATCCCCGTTAAATTAAGAAAATCTCATTTCAGTAAGACTTTAATTGTATATGGTTCCTTTAGTTTCCCTAAGTCAGAAAATACTTTCAGGTACTGTATTTTTAAATCTTCTTTCTGTCCTTCAACTGTGTGAAGACACTTTATTAGTCCGAGGGATTCTTTTGCAGGGAAACCGAGGTGAGGCTTAGACAGTTCTTTAACAACATACACAAGTAGTCTGTTGATCTCTTTTTATGGTTGTTTTTTCTTTATAGCAGCCTTTTACATTCAGTTTGTGTCTGGCTGGTCCATACAACACTTTTAGAGTAGGTTCCAGTTTCCCATGTTTTTTAACGGCATACATGCAGCTGGGGATAACCGTGACCTCAGGACTCAGTGTCGATTTTAAAAACAGTCTCATCTCCGTTTAACTGTAGCTTTCCAATCCACTCCTTGGTCTCCTTTAAAGGCCTACTGAAATGAGATTTTGTTATTTAAACGGGGATAGCAGGTCCATTCTATGTGTCATACTTGATCATTTTGCGATATTGCCATATTTTTGCTGAAAGGATTTAGTAGAGAACATCCACGATAAAGTTTGCAACTTTCGGTGTTAAGAGAAATGCCCTGCCTCTACCGGAAGTCGAAGAGGATGTCGTCACACGTGTGAGGGCTCCTCACATATTCACATTATTTTTAATGGGAGCCTCCAACAAAAAGTGCTATTCGGACCGAGAAAACGACAATTTACGCATTAATTTGAGCGAGGATGAAAGATTTGTGTTTGAAGATATTGATAGTGACGGACTAAAAAAAAAAAAAAGATTAAAAAAAAAATGTAAAAAAAACAAAACGTGATTGCATTGGGACGGATTCCGATGTTTTTAGAGACATTTACTAGGACAATTCTGGGAAATCCCTTATATTTCTATTGTGTTGCTAGTGTTTTAGTGAGTTAAATAGTACCTGATAGTCGGAAGTGTGTCTCCACGGGTGTCTTGACGCGCAGTGTCTCAGGGGAGTCAACGGCAGCTATGGACGGCACAAGCTCAGCTTTTCTCTGGTAAGAACTGACTTTTTAATCACAAATTTCTCACCGAAACGTGCTGGTTGACATTCAGTCGGGATCCATGTTGGCTTGACCGCGCTCTGATCCATAGGAAAGTTTCACCTCCAGGAATTTTAAACAAGGAACCACCGTGTGTTTGTGTGGCTAAAGGCTAAAGCTTCCCAACTCCATCTTTCTACTGTGAATTCTCCAATATTAATTGAACAAATTGCAAAAGATTCAGCAACACAGATCTCCAAAATACTGTGTAATTATGCCGTTAAAGCAGAAGACTTTTAGCTGGGTGTGTGTGCAGCGCTCGTATTTCCTTAAAACCTGTGACGTCTTGCGTATACGTCATCATTACACAACGTTTTCAAGGAGAAACTCCCGGGAAATTTAAAATTGTAATTTAGTAAACTAAAAAGGAGGTATTGGCATGTGTTGCAATGTTAATATTTCATCATTGATGTATAAACTATCAGACTGCGTGGTGGGTAGTAGTGGGTTTCAGTAGGCCTTTAAGCTTACTTCTCCTAGGAAAACAACTTCCTAATTTTCTTTACGTCCCCTCTGCACTTGTGTGATGTCATTGAAGCTGTAGCCTGATCTCCATTTCTTTGCAAATTGCCATTTTTTGTCACATTTCCTACATTCAGTATCACGAGCGGGACAGTCTTTCCACAGGTGTTTCTTTATTCCACATCTGCCACATCCTGAAGACTGTGTGTTTTCTCTTTGGGTCACCTGCTCATCTTTTTATATAAGACTTCCACCTGTCCTGTTGGTTGCTCTGTCCATCTCAGCACAGGTTGTTGTTCTTTCACTGCTGCACTCCGTTTCACTCTTGTAATATTTTTTTTTTTTTCCAAAGTTAGGTCTGCATCTTAGACTTAGACTTCCTTTTATTGTCATTCAAATTTGAACTTTACAGTACAGATAAGAAATAAATGGTGTTACATTAGCTCTTTGTAGTGCAGGATAAAGTAGCAATAAGGTAAAGATATGTGTACATAATTACTGTACAGGTAAATATATTGCACTTTTGCATTTGCATCCACCTTAAAGGCCTACTGAAATGAGATGTTCTTTTTTTAAACGGGGATAGCAGGTCCATTCTATGTGTCATACTTGATCATTTCGCGATATTGCCATATTTTTGCTGAAAGGATTTAGTAGAGAACATCCACGATAAAGATGCAACTGGAGAAAAGCCCTGCCTCTACCAGAAGTCGCAGACGATGACGTCACATGTTGATGGCTCCTCACATATTCACATTGATTTTAATGGGAGCCTCCAATAAAAACAGCAATTCAGACCGAGAAAACAACAATTTCCCCATTAATTTGAGCGATGATGAAAAATTCGTGTTTGAGGATATTGATAGCGACGGACTAGAAAAAAAAAAAAAAACGGGTTAAAAAAAAAACGCGATTGCATTGAGACAGATTCTGATGTTTTTAAACACATTTACTAGGATAATTCTGGGAAACCCCTTATCTTTATATTGTGTTGCTAGTGTTTTAGTGAGTTTAATATTACCTGATTGTCGGAGGTGTGACTCCACGGGTGTCTTGACGCGCAGTGTCTCAGGGGAGTCGACGGCAGCTATGGACGGCACAAGCTCAGCTTTTCTCCGGTAGGAACTGACTTTTTAACCACAATTTTCTCACCGAAACCTGCTGGTTGACATGTGGTCGGGATCCATGTTCTCTTGACTGCGCTCTGATCCATAGTAAAGTTTCACCTCTAGAAATTTTTAACAAGGAATCACCGTGTGTTTGTGTGGCTAAAGGCTAAATCTTCCCAACTCCATCTTTCTACTTTGACTTCTCCAATATTAATTGAACAAATTGCAAAAGATTCAGCAACACAGATCTCCAGAATACTGTATAATTATGCCGTTAAAGCAGACGACTTTTAGCTGTGTGTGTGCGCAGCGCTCATATTTCCTTAAAACCCGTGACGTCTTGCGTATACGTCATCATTACACAACATTTTCAAGACGAAACTCCCGGGAAATGTGAAATTGTAATTTAGTAAACTAAAAAGGCCGTATTGGCATGTGTTGCAATGTTAATATTTCATCATTGATGTATAAACTATCAGACTGCGTGGTGGGTAGTAGTGGGTTTCAGTAGGCCTTCAATGCGAGTTAATCAATTTTTGGGGGGAATTGAGGGGATTAACCAACTAACCAACTAACTAACTAACTAACTAACTAACTGAACGGCCTGGCGCAGTGGGAGAGTGGCCGTGCGCAACCCGAGCGTCCCTGGTTCAATTCCCACCTAGTACCAACCTCGTCACGTCCGTTGTGTCCTGAGCAAGACACTTCACCCTTGCTCCTGATGGGTGCTGGTTAGCGCCATGCATGGCAGCTCCCTCCATTAGTGTGTGAATGTGTGTGTGAATGGGTAAATGTGGAAGTAGTGTCAAAGCGCTTTGAGTACCTTGGAGGTAGAAAAGCGCTATACAAGTACAACCCATTTATTTATAACTAAGTGTAACTGTAGCTGTAAGCTTTCTGATAGTCCAGTAACAACCTGGCAGTGTTCAGCTCGCGCTCGTACTGCAGTTATGAAAGACTCCACACTCTCACCGGGCTCCTGGCTCCGTTTGTTGAAGCATGCTCTTTCAAAGATGACATTTTGCTTGCTGACACAGTGCGCGTTGAAAGCTTCCGTGACACGCTGGCATGACTTTTTCTCTGCCTCCGTCAGCGGTAACATATTCAAAATGTCCCCTCGGCGTCGTTTCCCGCAGCATACATAAAAGCATTTACTTGAAATCCACCCGTCTGTTTATCTAGTCCCGATGCGATTCTGTGGCGTTCCAAATGTTCCAAATGGCCATTCATTTTTGTCTGTGAAATCGAACTTGGCTCGCGAAGCAAACTGTGAAGCTAGTGGAGGGGATAACGTGCCGCACTGCTGCCGCTACTTTGTCTGTATTTTCCTAATTCTACTTCTCCCTCTTTTTTTAATTTCCGATTTTCTTCAACTCATAGATCCCACACTGACTCCATGTTGTGTTATCTTATTATTATCAATAATAATGAGACGGAAATCATTGAAAATAATCCAACTGGTAGTTTACTTCCTGTAACCATGTGCATCCTCCAACAGGTTCCCCCTGACTACACAACTTAGTTCTGCCTACATAAGACTTTATAAGTAAATTGTATAGTGTTCCTCTGTGATGCCATGCCTATATTTGTATTCTGACATTAGTAAAGTGCTAACATGTAGTAATATAGTAAGCTATCGTTAACATTAAAAGTGTCATTGGAGAGCTGTGATGTCCATACATCAGGCAATACACAGTGGGGCAAAAAGGTATTTAGTCAGCCACCGATTGTGCAAGTTCTCCCACTTAAAATGATGACAGAGGTCTGTAATTTTCATCATAGATACACTTCAACTGTGAGAGACAGAATGTGAAAGAAAATCCAGGAATTCACATTGTAGGAATTTTAAAGAATTTATTTGTAAATTATGGTGGAAAATAAGTATTTGGTCAACCATTCAAAGCTCTCACTGATGGAAGGAGGTTTTGGCTCAAAATCTAAAGATACATGGCCCCCCGTTCATTCTTTCCTTAACACGGATCAATCGTCCTGTCCCCTTAGCAGAAAAACAGCCCCAAAGCATGATGTTTCCACCCCCATGCTTCACAGTAGGTATGTTGTTCTTGGGATGCAACTCAGTATTCTTCTTCCTCTAAACACGACGAGTTGAGTTTATACCAAAAAGTTAACATGGATGATACAGCAGAGGATTGAGAGAATGTGATGTGGTCAGATGAAACCAAAATAGAACTTTTTGGTATAAACTCAACTTGTCGTGTTTAGAGGAAGAAGAATTCTGAGTTGCATCCCAAGAACACCAAACCTACTGTGAAGCATGGGGGTGGAAACATCATGCTTTGGGGCTGTTTTTTTGCTAAGGGGACAGGACGATTGATCCGTGTTAAGGAAAGAATGAATGGGGCCATGTATCGTGAGATTTTGAGCCAAAACCTCCTTCCATCAGTGAGAGCTTTGAATGGTTGACCAAATACTTATTTTCCAACATAATTTACAAATAAATTCTTTAAAATTCCTACAATGTGAGTTCCTGGATTTTTCTTTCACATTCTGTCTCTCACAGTTGAAGTGTACCTATGATAAAAATTACAGACTTTGTCATCATTTTAAGTGGGACAACTTGCACAATTGGTGGCTCACTAAATAATTTTTTGCCCCACTGTATATTGTGTTCCTACATCAAGCCATGTACATTTTACATTTAATATTAGTAAAATAGGTCTAAATGTTAAAGGGAAACTGCTCCTTTTTTTGTTTTGTTTTTTGCTCATTTGCAAGCCATATGAGAGACAGGAACACACCTCTTTCTTTCTAAATCGGAAAAAAAAAACCCTGCTAAAAGCAAAAGGCAGTTAACAATGCAGGTAATGGTGATGTGATTTATTTTGCCTTGAAAACCCTCCAACAATGTTTTATGTACAGTACATACTATTAGTGTATACATAATGTATTAACAGGCAGTCATAATATGTAATATTTACAGTATTTTGGTCATTTTAAGCATTGCGGGAACTTTTTTGGAGGAACATTGATTCCACAAAACACGTATGAATGTTTGCGATCTTCATCAACAGTTGCGACTACCACTAATTATGGCAGAATTCATGACAGACAACAACGACACCTTTGGGACAAAGATGATCGAGAACCGTATCTTTTTGAGCCTGTGCATGCAAAGGATGACAGGATGAATTCCTATCTAACAATGTTTACCAAGAAGAGTTTAAACAGCTGAAGCTACACATAGGGATAACGCATCTTTCATCTCCGTAATATCGCTAAAATTCGCTCCATTTTGTCCACTAAAGACGCCGAGATCATTATCCATGCGTTTGTTACGTCTCGTCTCGATTACTGTAACGTATTATTTTCGGGTCTCCCCATGTCTAGCATTAAAAGATTACAGTTGGTACAAAATGCGGCTGCTAGACTTTTGACAAGAACAAGAAAGTTTGATCATATTACGCCTGTACTGGCTCACCTGCACTGGCTTCCTGTGCACTTAAGATGTGACTTTAAGGTTTTACTAATTACGTATAAAATACTACACGGTCTAGCTCCAGCCTATCTTGCCGATTGTATTCTACCATATGTCCCGGCAAGAAATCTGCGTTCAAAAGACTCCGGCTTATTAGTGATTCCTAGAGCCCAAAAAAATTCTGCGGGCTATAGAGCGTTTTCAGTTCGGGCTCCAGTACTCTGGAATACCCTCCCGGTAACAGTTTGAGATGCTACCTCAGTAGAAGCATTTAAGTCTCACCTTAAAACTCATCTGTATACTCTAGCCTTTAAATAGACCTCCTTTTTAGACCAGTTGATCTGCCGCTTCTTTTCTTTCTCCTATGTCCCCCCCTCCCTTGTGGATGACCATGGATGAAGTACTGGCTGTCCAGAGTCGAGACCCAGGATGGACCACTCGCCTGTATCGATTGGGGACATCTCTACGCTACTGATCCGCCTCCACTTGAGATGGTCTCCTGTGGACGGGACTCTCGCTGCTGTCTTGGATCCGCTTTTAACTGAACTCTCGCGGCTGTGTTGGAGCCACTATGGATTGAACTTTCACAGTATCATGTTAGACCCGCTCGACATCCATTGCTTTCGGTCCCCTAGAGGGGGGGGGGGGGGTTGCCCACATCTGAGGTCCTCTCCAAGGTTTCTCATAGTCAGCATTTTCACTGGCGTCCCACTGGATGTGAATTCTCCCTGCCCACTGGGTGTGAGTTTTCCTTGCCCTTTTGTGGGTTCTTCCGAGGATGTCGTAGTCGTAATGATTTGTGCAGTCCTTTGAGACATTTGTGATTTGGGGCTGTATAAATAAACATTGATTGATTGATAACCAAGTATCCTACACCTCTCAGAGCCAAGAAGGCTGTATCGTAAAAACTAGGGGTGTAGAAAATAATCGGTACAAACCGATAACCGATGTTAACTTAAGAGATATGAATACTTTGTTTGGCGAGCCTCTGGATTGATCTATATATAGTATTTATCGGTCGAAGTCCGGTTGGAAAGTCACAAATCAGTTGCTTGTAGATCTACTACGAAGATTTCTGTACAAGAGTACTATTCTCGTTTGCAATTGATATGAGAGCCACGTGCACCCGCGAATATTAAATCTAACGTGTAGTTAACATTTGAGTTTGAGTTTATTTTGATCATGGTAGCATACAACATGATACATCACAATTTCCAGTTTCTCTTTTCAACATGTTCGAAAAAGGAGAAGGAAGAAGCAGAGCTTATTTAATCCTACCCCTTTTCTTTTACATAACAGTTGCTAAAACTTTTGTTCACTTCCTGTTCTCAATTTAATCATAATATACTCCATAAGTAATCACAATTAAAATAAATAGATAATACACGATGAAGTAGGTTACATTTCATATGGTGAGATGAGTAAGATTATTTTGAAAATGGATGGATGCAAAAATCGTTTGGATAAAAAACAAAAAAAAAATGGTCAGTTGTATAAAAGTACGGCCATTTGTAATGTTTAGAAGGCAGCGTTTTTTTTTTTCCAAGATTGTACCACTGTAGTGGCTGCTGTTGGCAGGAGTTCTGTGCTATTGTGTCATCCTTTTGTGTTTCCCTCTTGTTTTCATGTGTTATTGTATATATATATATATATATATATATATAGCTGATAACAAGTAGCAAATAAAAGTAAGCAGGGAAAGAAGTGGAGCAATTCTGCTGCATCTTCGATATGAAACAGTAAAAGATATGTAGTTTCATTAAATAGTTAACATAGTTTGAAAAATACAATAGTCATCTGTGTCAGAACATGATAACTTTGAAAGCAATATAAAACTAAACTAAATGGAACCTAATTTAAAATGAATGAAACTGAGAGAAAAGGGTACTCGGTCAATAAAGTAAATGACAGCCTTTGATTAACAGCTTGTTAGGTTGATGCAGAACAGAGGTTTTCTATCAAACTGCTAGCTCCCGGCTACTGTATTAGAGCCAGAGTCCAAGGAGTGAGCAAGCGTCATAAAATATTAAACTGCTTCAGGTCTAATTTTTCATCAATCAGACAATCAATCAATCAATCAATAAATCAATCTGTATGCACTTTTCATACACAGGGAAGTGGCAACACAAAGTGCTTTACACCAAAAAAGAGAAAAGAAAGAAACACATTCACGCACACACACAGCACTATTGACTAGAGGTGTGGACTGGAGTCACATGACTTGGACTCGAGTCAGACTCGAGGCATGAATTTGATGACTTAAGACTTGACTTGACAAAATGTAAAGAGACTTGCAACTCGACTTAGACTTTAACATCAATGACTTGTGACTTCAGTTGGACTTGAGCCTTTTTGACTTGACAAGACTTACTACCTTCCCCGAAACCCAAAGATTTAAACGTTATTCTGGAGCGCTCTATATCTTTAATTGTGTACATGTGTGTCCGTCAGCTTGTGTGCTGTCGGTACAACATCCAATCAAACAACGCGGCGTGAGAAAAAAATGATACCAAAGATAGTTTCGTGAGGGTATAAAAACTACGAGTTGGTCAACAAAAAAAAAAAATTGCAGTATGCAAAACATGCGGTTCAAAAGATTACAGACGAAGACGCAACAACTTCCAACTTCGTTTGACATTTGAACTTGCACAAAGAACGGAAAGTTTTGAATGTAAGCTAACGTTTATTGGCTAAGTAACGTAACTTGTATTTGCTGTGTAGTTAAATCAGTGAGGCTGTAAACTCACTGCTAACAATTTAACGTTATTGCAAACGCGGCAATCTGTTGCGTCCACTTCAGTTCATATGTGTATCGTTTTAGCTAGCTTTCCAACAGCCGGTTGTTTACCTCACAACAGCCATGGTGGCATCATCGTGCACAAATGACTGACAGACTCTTGGCCAATTTGGTCTTTTGCAAATGTAATGCAGCATAGAGCCCCTGACAACTAAAAAGTACAACTCTGTTCATTGTTATGTTTATGTATTTGTTATGTTATTCATGTTTACGCAAACATAAACACACACACAGTATGAGATGAAATCAATGAGATAATGTAAGAATAGAAACTGATGTGGAACTAGTTCCAATGCAATATGCCATGGAATTACAATGTTAACACTTTTGTACAAATAAGTACAGTTGCACTTGTTTTGTCGAATGTGTTTACACTGTAAAGGAATGAGTTAAATCAGTGGTCCCCAACCTATTTGTATCCGCGGACCGGTCAACGCTTAATAATTTGTCCTGCGGCCCGGGGGGGGGGATCTTTTTTTTTTTTAAATTTCTTTTCTTTTCTTGGTCATGAAAAGGGACGTTTTTGTCATGAAAAATTGAGTTTTTTGTGGTTAGTGCACTGATTGGAAGAGTATATTGCGTTTTTATGTTGATTTAATAAAAAATAAAAAAAATGAATAAAAAATTATTCTGCGGCCCGGTACCAATCGAGCCACGGCCCGGTACCGGTGGTTGGGGACCACTGAGTTAAATGTTTAAAATGACTGGTTAATAGTGCTATTATGAAGTGCAAAGTCAGAAGTATTTTTTTTCCTGACATTTCAAATGCACTTGTTTTGATAAATAAATACAGCATTTTAAAAGCATACACAATCTGTGTAAATATATTAATCTCTGGTTAAAAGGACTTGAAAGGACTCGAAACTCAAAATGCAAGACTTGGGACTTGACTTGAGACTTTTCAGTCTTGACTTTGGACTTGACTCGGAACTTGCCTGTCTTGACTCGGGACTTGACTCGATACTTGAGGGCAAAGACTTGCAAAACAGTGACTTGGTCCCACCACTGCTATTGACAATAACAAAACGTAGCATGGGACTGACGTTTGGGGAAAAAAAGCACCACCTTTTATGCATCCACACTGGAAAATAACTCAAATTAACGACACTCAGCAAAAAATATATTTTAAAATATATGCAAAAATAAATTATAAATACTAAATTTATAGATTAATAAAACGTAACATTGAGCAACATTTTTTTTTGTCCTGTCCAGCTTCTCAGGCAAATCATATAGTTGATGTAGATGCCTATATCGGCTGTTCAGATTTTTTTTTACAAAAAAAAGTGTAGGATACTTCTCTTGTTGCCTTATTTGAATTTGACTTTATTAAATGTATTTATATTATCATTTGGTGCAGCCGGGCCAGAGCAGGAGGGGATAGAAAGAGAAAAAAAGGAAGACAGAGGGGGAAATTGTGGGGACAAGAGGGGGATTAGACAGAGAGACAAAATCAACAGCAGCAAACACAACAATAACAACAAAAACAACACCAACACATACGGCATGTACAAATGATGGTAAAAGTGATAGTAAAGAAGCAGTTAGCAAAATAAATAATAATACAGAAATGACAATGAGCAAAACAAATACCAAAAGTAATAGAGCCATTGATAATGAACAATACCAGTCATTTCCCTCCATTATCAACCATACAGTTGTTCAAATGCAACAATACATATACGTAATGATAACTAGAATTAAAAATGGGAATACGGAAAGATGGAGGGGAAGAGAGAGAAGCAACCTATATTAATCTTGTAGATTGTTATAGTAACAATAGGTTAAGCTTTGTCTGTGTGTCATGTGTTACCTACAAATGTAGAAGAATAGCTCAAGTTTATCCATCCATTAATTTTCTACCGCTTGTCCCGTTCGAGGTCGCGGGGGACACTGGTGCTTATCTCAGCTACAATCGGGCAAGAGGCGGGGTACACCCTGGACAAGTCGCCACCTCATCGCAGGGCCAACACAGATAGACAGACAACATTCACACTCACATTCACACACTAGGGACCATTTAGTGTTGCCAATCAACCTATCCCCAGGTATAACTCAAGTTTAACATAATGTAAATAATATTTTTTTTAAAATCCAAATACACGCAGAATAAATATAAATGATAAATTAATGAATAAATAAATACATAACTTATTAAGAATATAAGTAATAATAGCAATTGATAAAATTGTAAATACCAGAATACAAGTTAGTGCGTCTGCCTCACAATATGAAGTTCCTGCAGTCCTGGGTTCAAATCCAGGCTCGGGATCTTTCTGTGTGGAGTTTGCATGTTCTCCCCGTGAATGCGTGGGTTCCCTCCGGGTACTCCGGCTTCCTCCCACTTCCAAAGACATGCACCTGGGGATAGGTTAATTGGCAACACTAAATTGGCCCTAGTGTGTGAATCTGAGTGTGAAAGTTGTCTGTCTATCTGTGTTGGCCCTGCGATGATGTGGCGACTTGTCCAGGGTGTACCCCGCCTTCCGCCCGATTGTAGCTGAGATAGGCGCCAGCGCCCCCTGCGACCCCAAAAGGGAATAAGCGGTAGAAAATGGATGGATGGATGGAAGTTAGGAACCAAAGAAGAGTTTAAGATTCTCAGTAAAAAGCTTGTGCCACAGTTAGGGGCAATAGTGGCTAAATCCTGCGTCACTGTGAGACTTTGTTCTGGTATTTGGTAACGATAAAAGGTTGGTGCTCGAGGAAGTGAAGTGAAGTGAAGTGAATTATATTTATATAGCGCTTTTTCTCTAGTGACTCAAAGCGCTTTACATAGTGAAACCCAATATCTAAGTTACATTCAAACCAGTGTGGGTGGCACTGGGAGCATGTGGGTAAAGTGTCTTGCCCAAGGACACAACGGCAGTGACTAGGATGGCGGAAGCGGGAATCGAACCTGCAACCCTCAAGTTGCTGGCACGGCCACTCTACCAACCGAGCTAAACCGCCCCATGAGGATCCATGAGGGTCTTGATATGGTAACAGCAGGTCAGAGAGATAAGGCCATTAAGCCATATAAAAAATAAAAATAAAACTTTTGAACCGAACCTAAAGAGGACGGAAAGTCAATTTTGTGAGTTTAAAACTGGTGTGATGTGGTGTGGTGAAGATTGTCAATATTCTTTTTGGGAAGACCATAGAGCAGGACATTTCTTAAGTTTAAACGACAGACTATAAAAGCATGCATTAACACCTCTGTGTTGGCCTGAGAGACTTTAGCTATGTCCTTAAAGGCCGACTGAAATGAGATTTTATTTTTTAAACGGGGATAGCAGGTCTATTCTATGTGTCATACTTGATCATTTCGCGATATTGCCATATTCTTGCTGAAAGGGTTTAGTAGAGAACATCCACGATAATGTTCGCAACTTTTGGTCGCTAATAAAAAAGCCTTGCCTGTACCGGAAGTAGCAGACGATGTGCGCGTGACGTCACAGGTTGTAGAGCTCCTCACATCCTCACTTTGTTTACAATTATAGCCACCAGCAGCTAGAGCGATTCGGACTGAGAAAGCGACAATTTCTCTATTAACTTGAGCGAGGATGAAAGATTTGTGGATGAGGATAGTGAGAGTGAAGGACTAGAAGAAAAAAAAAAGACGAGGGCAGTGGGCGCGATTCAGATGTTATTAGACACATTTACTAGGATAATTCTGGAAAATCCCTTATCTGCTTATTGTGTTACTAGTGTTTTAGTGAGATTATATAGTCATACCTGAAAGTCGGAGGGGTGTGGTGACCGCCAGTGTCTCTGAGGGAAGCCATGGAGGAGCCAAGAAAGTTGCAGCTGCCTCTTTGACAACTGTAGGAGGAACGACACAAGCTCCGCTCATGTTTACGGTAAGAGCCGACTTATTACCACAGTTTTCTCACCGAAACCTGCCGGTTGACATGTGGTCGGGAAACAGGTTTGCTTGACCGCTCTGTTCCATAGTAAAGCTCCACAACAAACAAAGAAACACCGGCTGTGTGTGTGTTGCTACAGCCGGCTGCAATCCACCGCTTTCCACCAACATCTTTCTTCTTTGTAGTCTCCATAGTCCAGAATACTGTGTAATTATGCGATAAAAACAGACTACTTTTAGCCGTGATCGGTGCTGGGGGAACATGTCCGCTACCACCGGTGACAACACGTACACGCGTCATCATTCCGCGACGTTGTCAACAGGATACCTCGCGGGAAATTTAAAATTGGAATTTAGTCAACTAAAAAGGCCGTATTGGCATGTGTTGCAATGTTAATATTTCATCATTGATATATAAACTATCAGACTGCGTGGTGGGTAGTAGTGGGTTTCAGTAGGCTTTTAAAAAGATAAAGAAAAATATATTTCGTACTATTTTTTTAAATATTTTTTAGGTAAAAAAGTCAGCTTGGAATAAAAAATTACACGCATATTTGTGTTGTTTTAAAACAGTTTGTCAAACTGTGGTGCGTAGGTTTCATCTAGTGCAGGGGTGTCCATTACGTCGGCCGCGAGCTATTGGTCAAACGCGGAGGAGGGTGTGTCAGTCGACTGCCAGCCCGGCAATGAAAAAAATACACCTAAAATTAGCGATCTTAAATCTTCACTATGACGTCACTTTCGTCACTTGATCGACATTCAAGGCACCCGAGGATCTTGTGAAATGATGTTGGCTGCTGCCAGCTCAGTGTGAAGGAAAAAAAGATTGTCAGGAAAGCAAGAAACCATTTTTATTTCAACAGTACCTCCCGCCAAAAGACTCACCGCACGTTCCCTGTTTTCACAATAAAAGTGCTCCTCTATCCTGCCTGCGCTAACAAAATAAGAGTCTCCCAAAGCTAGTGCAAACAAGCTGGCTGGCCATGGAGGTTGCTGTCAATGTATTTCTTGTAAAGTGTATAAAAGTTAATATGGAAGCTGGACAAACAAAATGGCAAAACCAACCACTTCAATGTGGTATTGGACAGAATGGAGGACTTTTTTTCTCCTCCACAATGTTCAATCGAAAATATGGAAGTTGTCAGTACTACTGTGGATCTTGTCTGATTCCAATCAATGCAAGTCATCAGAATAAGGGAATACAAAAACTTATATTGTTTTCTGCACGAAAGAAGGGAATCTATATGTCAAACGTGCATGTATTTTGTACATCTTTAACATGTGAACAAAAACAACTATATATATATATGTATATATATATATATATATATATATATATATATATGTATATATATACACACACACACACACATATATACTGTATATATATATATATATATATGATGTTCAAACTCATAAACTTTTTTTTTTTGCAAATAATAATTAACTTAGAATTTCATGGCTGCAACACATGCTAAAGTAGTTGGGAAAGGGCATGTTCACCACTGTGTTACATCACATTTTCTTTTAACAACACTCAATAAACGTTTGGGAACTGAGGAAACTAATTGTTGAAGCTTTGAAAGTGGAATTCCATGATAATGTTGTTTGGATGACAACATATGTTGCTCCAAAACCTGGATGGACCATTCAGCATTAATGGTGCCTTCACAGATGTGTAAGTTACTCATGCCTTGGGCACTAATTGACCCCCATACCATCACAGATGCTTGCTTTTGAACTTTGCGCCTACAACAACCCGAATGGTTATTTTCCTCTTTGTTCCGGAGGACACCAAATATTTTCCAAATATAATTTGAAATGTGGACTCAACAGACCACAGAACACTTTTCCACTTTGCATCAGTCCATCTTAGATGAGCTCGGGCCGAGCGAAGCCAGCGGCGTTCCTCGGTGTTGTTGATTAATGGCACTCGCTTTGCTTAGTAGAGTTTTAACTTGCATTTACAGATGTAGCGACCAACTGTAGTTACTGACAGTGGTTTCCTTAAGTGTTCCTGAGCCCATGTGGTGATATCCTGTACACACTGATGTCGGTTTTTGATGCAGTAATATCATCGCTTACGTGCAGTGATTTCTTTAGATTCTCTGAACCTTTTGATGATTTTACCGACCGTAGATGGTAAAGTCCCTAAATTCTTTGCAATAGCTCGTTGAGAAATGTTGTTCTAAAACTTTTCGACAATTTGCTTACAAATTGGTGACCATCACCCCATCCTTCTTTGTAAATTATTTAGCATTTCATGGAAGCTGCTTTTATACCCAATCATGGCACCCACCTGTTCCCAATTAGCCTGCACACCTGTGGGATGTTCCAAATGGTTGTTTGATGAGCATTCCTCAACTTTATCAGTATTTATTGCCACCTTTCCCAACTTCTTTGTCACATGTTGCTGGCATCAAATTCTAAAGTTCATGATTATTTCCACAAAAAAAAAAAATGTTTATCAGTTTGAACATCAAATATGTTGTCTTTGTAGCATATTCAACTGAATATGGGTTGAAAATTATTTGCAAATCATTGTATTCCGTTTATATTTACATCTAACACTATTTTCCCAAATCATATGGAAACGAGGTTTGTATATATATATATATAATATATATATATATATATTAACTATGTTAGATTTGATACAGTTACATCCATACCTGTGCGTTTTTGTGGCCTCCAATGTAAAAATCAGCAATGTAAGACGTGATTAATAGTATATCTTCTGCGGCGAAATACAGGATGGCGAGGTCCAATATTAAATGTTTTGGGCTCAATAATTTATTAAAAACTCTTCTGGATGGATTTTCATTAGTGAGCACGTCTGCAGTTTTTACTGTAATATTTTATTCTTTCCCAACTCTGAGTCAAGGCAATTAATGTATGTGTGAATGCAGTTCAGTCATCGCCTCTTTGACTGTAATCCCACTTAATTACTGGCTGTGTGTCATCACAAATAAATAATGACTAACAGGAAAACATCCCCAGTTCAATAGCTGCATTTGATCACTGTAATTGTTAAAATATGTGTAAAACCACCAAAAAAAAAGCACGGAACGTCTTTCATGACCGTGCAATGTTAAATGGTCATTTTCGGCTTACTGGAGCTACACTGCAACACAAAATATTAAAACTGATACTTGACTCTTGTGTCACTTAACATCCCTTACAAAGCACAACATATAATATTAAGCATGCAATTCTTACTGACTTACACACATTGACTCATTGTAAAAATTTCAAGCTAACCTAAATTTGAGCACATGACTATTATCATCCCACCCTGATGTTCATTCCAAAATTACCATTGAATTCACCTCCAGTGCCTCCATAAGCACAGTGGAAGTATAAAAGTTTTCAATCAGTGCGGCTCTAAACTCCCGGATACTTTTTTTCAGTTTTAAAATTTGTAAAACGTATTACATCCATTCGTTTTCTACCAAGTGTCACTTTTGGGATCGCGGGGGGGTGCTGGAGCTCATCCGAGCTGCAATTGGCGGCTGGCACGTGCACACATAGGGCCCTATGGGTGCTTGAGCCCCTGCCCTTATTTGCTTTGTCTTAAAAAGTGCACTCTGCCTGTGTGTGTTTTTTTTTTCTTTAAACAACATTAATAAAATTCCTGTTAGGGATGTAAAAAAAAAAAAAAAAAAAAACAACGCTACAAAAACTCCACGTTTTCTTGTAATACCGGGTTGTTTGAGCCTGCGCTTCCGCCAGAGAGAGAGAGGAGAGAGAGCCAACTGCGGCCTGAGGAGATGTGAGAGTGGAGCAACTTGAACCCGTGAGTTATGGTCTACTCGCCGTCCACTTATTCAGCATCTAATATGGGTCATATTTCAGAAAAACACTGTATTATTCTATTATTCAATGTGTCAGCTTCTGTTTTTGCCGGACGTCGGAGCACAGCGCGTCAATTGAGCACGGCTCACCTATTCCGCACAGAGCAGAGCGGATCGTGCCGGACAGGAGGTAGTGTACAAAATACAAAACAAATCACCAGGTCAATTTTCAAAACAAAATGCACTGTGTTTACGGCGGATCACATTTCTCTCACAGTAGAGTTTTAGATATAAAGTTGTATTGCGTTTCAGTTGTTTAGTCTGAGCATTAAGTGAGAAAGACCATAAGTTACAACTTGATGGTGTTTTCATCAAGTTAAGGAAAGAAGGACAGATTTTCACATTGAAGTTTTTTCCATTTGGGTATTTTTTTTTTTCAAAGTTCATATTGCACTGTTCAATGTTCAATATTGAAGTGCTTATCTTTAACAATAAATAGCCTAATAATAAACCAGTGTTTTGTTGCTTTTCATGTCTTTCAAGCCTATGATAATGTGAATTAACTCATTATGACAATAATTTGTTGACACAAAAGAAATGGCAATCACTTTTACCTACAAAGGACACACAGCTTCCTATTAGAACATTTAATTTTACATTAATTTCCATATTTGGTAAAGGACCAAAAAACAATTTCCTGCCCTTTCCTGACTTTGAGCCCCTGCCCCTCCATAATCATGTGCACGTCTCTGCTTGGATACAGCATCACCTAGAGAGCAACTGTGCCCATTTAATCTTTTTATGGTATCATTAACATCTGTAATTGAAACATTTATTCAAATGAGTGGTTGAGTGAAAAAATAATGAGACATGGCATGGATCTGCTATTCTCGGTTGAGCAAAAATATTAAACACTATTTATTCTTTCCTCCTCGGTAGCTATTTCCATTAGAAAATTGCACCTTTCACCATTGAAATTATAAACCAAGAATCATTTCAAAACTATTATCTTATGTCAGCATTGTGTGGAGTTTGCACATTCTCCTAATGTTTGCCAACATGCTACATATCAGTAATATGAGGTGAATATCACGCCAGGTGACGTGTTTGATTTTGGAGTTTTTCAAAAATTTGAAATTAATTTGCTCTAATCAATCAATATAATGCAGCTTGCTCATTCAGAGGGTAACAAGAAGAGAATTATTTACTTTTGTAATGTTCAGTCAATTAATCAATCAAACTTTATTTATTAGGCGCTTTTCATACTTAAATGAAATGGAACACAAAGTGCTTTACAGAGTTTAAAAAAATATCGATGACCAATATCCTACAAACGTTTGTACATCATCACACACACACACGCAAACACATGAACAAATGAATGCATAACTGAGTACAGAGGAGCCAGGTGAGTAAACACTATCATCGGAACTATCTGCACCAGGAGGTCATCAGATAATAATAATAATAATAATGGATTAGATTTATATCGCGCTGTTCTATTGTTAGATACTCAAAGCGCTCACAGAGAAGTGGGAATCCATCAATCATTTCCACCTGGTGGTGGTAAGCTACATCTGTAGCCACAGCTGCCCTGGGGTGGACTGACGGAAGCGAGGCTGTCAGTTTGCGCCTTTCGGCCCCTCCGACTACCACCTATCATTCATACACCAGTGTGAGCGGTACCGGGGGCAAGGGTGAAGTGTCCTGCCCAAGGACACAGCGGCAGTGATTTGGATGTCAATAGGTGGAAAGCGAACCTGCAACCCTCAGGTTTTTGGCACGGCCGCTCTACCCACTACGCCATGCCACCCCCATCAGACTATAGTCAATAACCCCTGATGAAGATGGCTCACTCTGAGGAATCGCCTGAAAGTAAAAATAATAAAACCAGTAAAATAGCAAGAATCATTGATTGATTAATTGATTGAAACTTGTATTAGTAGATTGCACAGTACAGGACATATTCCGTACAATTGACCACTAAATGGTAACACCCGAATAGGTTTTTCATCTTGTTTAAGTCGGGGTCCACGTTAATCAATTCATGGTAAATGAAGTAGGAATAAAGGATAAAATACAAGTAAAACGAAGATAAAAATAAATATGCAGTAAATCCGTCCATTTCCTACAGCTTATTCCATTTCGGGCGCTGGAGCTTATCTCAGCTACAATCCGGCAGAAGGGGGCGTACACCCTGGACAAGTCGCCACCTCATCAAAGGGCCAACACAGATAGACAGACAACATTCACACTCACATTCACAAACTAGGAACCATTTAGTGTTGCCAATCAACCTATCCGCAGGTGCATGTTTTTGGCGGTGGGAGGAAGCCAAAGTACCCGGAGGCAATCCACACAGTCACAGGGAGAACATGCAACTCCACACAGAAAGATCCCGAGCCCGGCATTGAACTCAGGACTACTCAGGACCTTTGCATTTTGAGGCAGATGCACACACCCTCTCCCACCGTTCTGCCATATGCAGCAAATATTTAATAAAATAAATAAAACAATATATAATTTTGCATAACTAATAAGATACAAATTAAAGTGGCAATAACTTTTAAAATTAATAAATATTCGGTAAAAGTCAAATCAAAAAGGTGGGTCTTAAGCCTGCTTATAGATTTTACATTGTTGAAAGTCAGTGACTTTCCTCAGCACAAGGCTCTGCTTCGCCTGCCTTCTCTTGACCACACACGCACACCTAGGCTACAACAATAAACGGGACTCCTTTGATAGCCTCGAAACAGTTATGCTCGGCTACAGTAACTGGAGAATCTAAATTGTCCATAAGCAAGAATGTGAGTGTGAATAGTTGTTTGCCTTATGTGTCCTGTGATAGACAGGCAACCTGTCAGGGTATAACGTGCCTCTCACCTAATGTCATCTTCATCTCGCCTGTGATTAAACACATTGATTTGCACTGTCACATACAAATATATAGGTCAATAACAAAAATATTGGAAAGAAAAATGCTCCAAAAATAATAACATGCCAATTAGCATTTACATTATTCCTCCCAAAAAGATAGGCTCTGTATGGCAGAAGATGACTGAATGCCCAATTGTTCACTGTCACAACTCTCCATTTTGCATAAACGTAATTTCCCCAAGTGGGATAATTGAATAATCCAATTTATTTAAGGACATTCATTTACAAAATCCATAGTTCTTTGTATGCCGGTAATCAGTGAAGAACTTGCACTAAGTAATTAATCTCAGTGTAGAAGTCACCGTCAATATACCACATCATCAGAATTGTTTATCCAGTTCTAACAGAGCTAGAAGACCTGAAGGTTTTTATTGCATTCTAACTTGTAAATTAAAGTCTGCTTAGAGCGCAGCCAACAGGCTCCTCTATTTCGCCCACAGAATCCAATAAATAGCCATTCAAAAACCGCCAGCAATATTAAATTTAGATTTTGTGATTTGAAAATTAACCAAGTATCAGAGATTATGTTATTATAAGCGCCTCCACTCCTGTGTTTTTTTCTGCCAGTAATAATTTTTTCATGTATTTTATTGTTGTTTTTTATTATCTTTGTATTTATTTTTGTGTTATTAATTTTTTTTTGATGTATATACTGTATGTGTGTATGTTTATTTATATATATATATACCCCAAAAGGGAATAAGCGGTAGAAAATGGATGGATGGATGGATATATATATATATATATATATATATATATATATATATATATACATAGATTTATATATATGTATATATGTGTGTGTATGTATAAATAAGTGTATGTATGTATGAGTATGTCTGTATGTATATATATATATGTGTATAATATATATATATATATATATATATATATATATATATACATATATATATATATATATATATATATATATATATATATACATATATGTATATATTCATTTTCTACCGTTTATTCCTTTTGGGATGCCGGGGGGCGCTGGTGCCTATCTCAGCTACAATCGAGCGGAAGGCCGTGTACACCCTGGACAAGTCGCCACCTCATCGTAGGGCCAACACAGATAGACAGACAACACTCACACTCACACTCACATTCACACACTAGGGACTCTTTAGTGTTGCCAATCAACCTATTCCCAGGTGCATGTCTTCTGAGGTGGGAGGAAGCCGGAGTACCCGGAGGGAACCCACGCATTCACGGGGAGGACATGCACTATATATATATATATATATATATATATATATATATATATATATATATATATATATATATATATATATATATATATATATATATATATATATATATATATATATATATATATATATATATGTATATATATATATATATATATATATATATATATATATATATATATATATATATATATATACAATGATTTGCAAATCATTTTCAACCCATATTCACTTAAATATGCTACAAAGACAACATATTTGATGTTCAAACTGAAAAACTTTATTTTGCAAATAATCATTAACTTTTGAATTTGAAGAAGTTTGGAAAGGTGGCAGTAAATACTGATAAAATTGAGGAATGCTCATCAAACACTTTTATGGAACATCCCACAGGTGTGCAGGCTAACTGGGAAGAGTTGGGTGCCATGATTGAGTATAAAAGAGGCTTCCATGAAATGCTAAGTAATTCACAAACAAGGACGGGGTGAGGGTCACCACTTTGTATGCAAATTTTCTAACAGTTTTAGAACAACATTTCTCAACGAGCAATTGCAAGGAATTTATGGATTTTACCATCTACGGTCCATAAAATCAGCAAACACTTTAGAGAATCTGGAGAAATCACTGCACATAAGCGATGATATTATGGACTTTTGGTCCCTCGGGCGGTACTGCATCAAAAACCGACATCATTGTGTAAAGGATATCACCACATGGGCTCAGGAACACTTCATAAAACCACTGTCATTAACTACAGTTGGTTGCTACATCTGTAAGTGCAAGTTAAAACTCTACTATGCAAAGCAAAACACATTTATCAACAATATCCTGAAACGCCGCCGGCTTGGCTGGGCCCGAGCTCACCAAAGATGGACTTATGCAAAGTGGAAAGGTCTTCTGTGGTCTGAAGAGTCCATATTTCAAATTATATTTGGAAACAGAGGACGTGGTGTCCTTCAGAACAAAGAGGAAAATAACCATTCGGATTGTTATAGGCGCAAAGTTCAAAAGCCAGCATCTGTGATGGTATGGGGGTGTATTAGTGCCCAAGGCATGGGTAACTTACACATCTGTGAAGGCACCATTAATGCTGAAAGGTACGTACTGGTTTTGGAGCAACATATGTTGTCATCCAAGCAATGTTATCATGGACGCCCATGCTTATTTCAGCAAGACAAGTGTTACAACAGCGTGGCTTCGTAAAAAAAGAGTGCGGGTACTTTCCTGGCCTGCCTGCAGTCCAGACCTGTCTCCCATCTAAAATGTGTGGCGCATTATGAAGTGTAAAATTCGACAGCGGAGACCCCGGACTGTTGAACGACTGAAGCTCTACATAAAACGAGAATGGGAAAGAATTCCACTTTCAAAGCTTCAACAATTATTTTCTTCAGTTCCCAAACATTTATTGAGTGTTGTTAAAAGAAAAGGTGATGTAAAACAGTGGTGAACATGTCCTTTCCCAACTACTTTGGCACGTGTTGCAGCCATGAAATTTTAAGTTAATTGTTCTTTGTAAAAAAAAAATTAAGTGTATGTGTTTGAACATCAAATATCTTGTCTCTGTAGTGCATTCAATTGAATATGGGTTTTAAAGGATTTGCAAATCAATGTATTCCGTTTATATTTACATCTAACACAATATCCCAACTCATGTGGAAACAGGGTTTATATATGTGTTAGTATGCGTAAGTGCGTGTGTTTGTGCGTCCGTGAGTGTGTGTGTGGGTATGCGTGTGCGTGTGCGTGTGTGTGTGTGTGTGTGTGTGTGTACAAACCCTGTTTCCATATGAGTTGGTTAATTGTGTTAGATGTAAATATAAACAGAAAACAGTGATTTGCAAATCATTATCAACCCATAATCAGTGGAATATGCTACAAAGACAACATATTTGATGTTTAAACTGATAAACCTTTTTTTTTTTTGCAAATAATGTGGCGGGCACTAAGACCATGCTCACACTCAGAGAAGGGTTGTGGTTTTGCGTTTTGGGAGAACACATAAAAAGTGCATGTTGTGTTGTGTTGTGAGTATTCTCATGTTGGCAGTCTACAATAAAGACATTGAAGAGACAACGTTCTGTTTCTTGCATTTGCCACATTGGTGACCCCGACTATGTTTCACGGGGAAGAGGTGTCTTCATCGGCCATGTCGCCCCAGCTGCAGCAAACTGCGACTCCAGCAAACTGCAAACTTCCAGAGTTCTGGCAGAGCGACCCAGCATCATGGTTCCAGCACATCGAGTCACTTTTCAACCTGCGGGGAATCGACGGCGACGACTCCCGGTATCACCTGGTGGTGACAGCCCTCGACAAGGAGACTACTCGCCGCGCTATGCAGCTGTTGCGAGACCCTCCACGGAGTGGCAAGTACACCACCCTCAAGAATCTCCTGCTTCAAAGATTCACTCTGACTGACGCTGAGAGGGCGGATAGACTTCTTTCTCTGCCGGGTTTGGGCGATGGCACCGCCGTGGATTAGATGGACAGTATGCTGTCGCTGCTGGGCTCCGAAGAAGGCGGGTTCATTTTCCCGCATCTTTTCTTGCGGCGGCTTCCACCTGCAGCCCGTGCAGCGCTAGCTAACTCCACTTCCCTGGCCTCCTGCGATTACCGGAGCTTGGCTGAAGAAGCTGACCGGGTGCTGGTGGCTTCCAGACGGTTTGCCGTGCAGAGCGTGGAAGCGCCCCCGCTGCAGACGGCGGAGGACGCCGACCCAGCAGTAGTGGCGGGAGTCACTACCCGGAAAAGGCGCGAAACTGGCCAGTGCTTCTTCCATCAACGTTTTGGCGCCAAAGCCCGACGGTGTGTCCCTCCTTGCTCCTTCACGGCCCCGGGAAACTACAACGCCGGCGTTCAGTAGCGGCTGTGGGCGCCGGCGAAACAAGCAAGCGGCTTTTCATGGCTGACTCGTCGTCAAGGAGACGTTTCCTGGTGGACTCCGGTTCGCAAGTCAGCCTGCTACCTGCCACAAACGCGGACAAGGCGACAGGTGGCTGCGGGCCGCTGCTGAGTGCCGCCAACGGCTCATCAATCGACACTTTCGGCTCCAGGTTGGTGACTGTTTGCTTCAATGGACGTAATTTCCAGTGGAATTTTATCATCGGCGCCATCACAGTCCCCATTATTGGCGTGGATTTTCTGTGCTAATGGACTGCTTGTTGATGTTGCTAACCGCCGATTGATTGATGCTGTGTCTTTTTCATCTTTTACATGTAAGGCAGGGGGACTTGGACCGTTAACACACGCTAATTATTCGGTATCTGGTGACGTTTTTCAGCGTTTGCTGGCGGATTTTCCGTCGTTAACCACTCCCGCTTTCTCCACCGCGGACACTAAACTCGGCGTTGAACATTTTATTCCCACTGTGGGCCTGCCAGTTTTTGCGCGCGCGCGGCGTCTTGACGCAGCTAAATCGACCATTGCTAAAGAGGAGTTTGCTACTATGGAGCGTTTAGGCATTGTTAGGCGTTCTAACAGCCCGTGGGCTTCCCCCTTGCACATGGTGCCTAAGTCAGACGGTTCCTGGCGCCCTTGTGGGGATTTTCGCCGCCTTAACAACATCACAACGCACGACCGCTACCCTATTCCGCACATCCAGGACTTTTCGGGGCGCCTGGCTGGTGCCGCCATTTTTTCAAAGGTAGACCTAGTTTGCGGTTATCACCAGGTTCCGGTGCGCGCCGAGGACGTCCCCAAGACCGCAGTTATAACCCCGTTTGGGCTTTTTTAGTTCCTGCGTATGCCTTTTGGCCTTAAGGGGGCAGCACAAACCTTTCAAAGATTAATGGACTCAGTGTTGCGCGGGCTCAATTTTGTATTTGTTTATCTCAACGACATTTTGGTGGCGAGTCCTTCAGCTGAGGAGCACCAGTCATATCTAACACAGGTGTTCAAACGGCTTGACGAGCACGGACTGATAGTAAATCCTTCTAAATGTCATTTTGGACTGTCGGAGATTGATTTTTCAGGTCACCGTATTTCGTCGCAGGGTACGATTCCTTTGCCTTCGAAGGTGCAGGCAGTGGCGGATTTTCCTCGCCCCTGCTCTGTCAAAGCTCTGCAGGAGTTTTTGGGCATGATTAATTTTTATAATCGGTTCCTTCCGCGTGCTGCCCACCTCCTGCAGCCTATTTATGGTGCCCTACGTAAAAAAAAGGCTAGCGATTCCCTCGAATGGACTCCTCAGCGGGTCCAAGCTTTTCAGAAGGCAAAATCCGCACTCGCAGGGGCTACTCTTCTCGCCCACCCTGTTTCCACGGCGCCCGTGGCTTTGACGACAGATGCGTCTGATGTCGCCGTGGGTGCTGTGGTTGAGCAGCAGGTGGAAAATGTGTGGCGGCCCCTTGCGTTCTTCAGTCGTAAACTGCGGGATAACGAGCGGAAGTACAGTGTATTTGACCTTGAATTGTTAGCACTGTATCTCGCAACACGCCATTTTCGTTTTCTGTTGGAGGGTCGGTCTTTCACGGCTTTTGTGGACCACAAACTCCTGACGTTTGCCAATTCAAAGGTCACAGAGCCTTGGTCAGCCCGTCAACAGCGTCATTTGTCGTCTATCTCTGAGTTCACTACGGACAGTCAGCATGTGGCCGATAAGGCCAACCCTGTGGCCGACTGTCTCTCGCGCGTCCTTGTGTGCCCCCTGCAGCTTGGTTTAGATTTTTCGGGAATGGCCGCTGACCAGCCCGACGACCCCGGCATCCGCGCACTCAAAGCTGAAGGTACGGCGCTTGTGCTCAAGGAGGTGGTGGTGCAGGACGGCGGTCCCTCCCTCCTCTGCGATGTGTCCGCCCGCGACCTGTCATCCCGGTAGACTGGCGCCGCCGGGTTTTTGACTCCGTGTCACACCCTGGCGTTCGGGCTTCCGTCAAGTTGGTTGGTGCCAAGTTTGTTTGGGCTGGCCTTAGGAAGGATGTTAGGCAGTGGGCAGCCGCATGCGTGGCATGTCAGCGCGCCAAGGCCCTCGAACCATTTACAATTCCGGTCAGGCGGTTTGACCACGTGCATGTGGACTTAGTTGGCCCCCTCCCTCCGTCGCAGGGTTATACACACTTGCTAACGATGGTGGATCGTACCACCAGATGGCCTGAAGCGGTTCCTCTTTCCTCCACTGCCTCTGTGGACGTTGCCCGTGCGTTTCTGTCGGCCTGGGTTGCGCGTTTTGGCACGCCATCCGATATCACCTCGGACAGGAGATCCCAGTTCGTGTCAGAGCTTTGGTCAGCGTTGGCGCAGTCATTGGGAGTGCAGGTGCACCGTACGACAGCCTACCATCCCCAAGCTAACGGCTTATGTGAACGTTTTCACCGGTCGCTTAAGGCGGCTCTGCGTGCGGCGCTCGTGGAAAGCAATTGGGTTGACCGTTTACCTTGGGTTATGCTCGGGTTGCGCTCGGCCCCTAAAGAGGATCTCGCTGCGGCCCCCGCTGAATTGGTGTTTGGTCAACCACTCTGTGTTCCGGGTGAATTTTTACCTGAGGTTGGTGCCCCGCGATCGGTTCCCTTTTGGCCGAGGGAGTCCTTGGCTCCTGGCCCAGTCCACCACTGTTTCCCAAAATCATTTGTGCCATCACAGCTTAAAAATGTCCGTTTTGTTTTTGTCCGTCACGACGCCCACTGTTCGCCCCTCCAACCCCTTTACGATGGCCCATTTAGGGTTCTAGAACGCGGTCCTAAGGTTTTTGTACTGGATATGGGCGGGCGTAGGGAATGCGTTTCTTTGGACAGGATTAAACCGGCGCATTGTAACGCAGGTGATGAGGTGCTGTCGGGCCAAGTCCCCCGCCGAGGTCGCCCTTCGAAATCTATTAGAGTTGAATGTCCTTCGCCTCCACAGGGCCCTGATATTGTTTTTTCCCCACAGGGTACACCCGCTCCACCGCGAGATGGACATTTTACCCGTTGCGGCAGGCGAGTGAGGCCCCCTGTTATGTATTCCCCATAACTTGCTGTCTGGGTGTTCGAGGGGGGGCTGTGTGGCGGGCACTAAGACCATGCTCACACTCAGAGAAGGGGTGTGGTTTTGCGTTTTGGGAGAACACATAAAAAGTGCATGTTGTGTTGTGTTGTGTTGTGAGTATTCTCTTGTTGGCAGTCTACAATAAAGACATTGAAGAGACAACGTTCTGTTTCTTGCATTTCCACAATAATCATTAACTTTAGAATTTAATGCAAGCAACACGTGACAAAGAAGTTGGGAAAGGTGGCAATAAATACTGATAAAGTTGAGGAATGCTCATCAAACACCCATTTGGAACATCCCACAGGTGTGAAGGCTAATTGGGAACAGGTGGGTGCCATGATTGGGTATAACAACAGCTTCCATGAAATGCTAAGTAATTCACAAACAAGGATGGGGCGAGGGTCACCACTTTGTAAGCAAATTGTCAAACAGTTTCAGAACAACATTTCTCAAAGAGCTATTGCAGGGAATTTAGGGATTTTAACATCTACGTGGCTTCGTAAAAAGAGAGTGCAGGTACTTTCCTGGCCCGCCTGCAGTCCAGAACTGTCTCCCATGGAAAATGTGTGGCGCATTATGAAGCGTAAAATACGACAGCAGAGACCCCGGACTGTTGAACCACTAAAGCTCTACATAAAACAAGAATGAGAAAGGATTCCACTTTCAAAGTTATAACAATTAGTTTCCTCAGTTCCCAAACGTTTATTGAGTGTTGTTAAAAGAAAAGGCGATGTAAAACAGTGGTGAACATGCCCTTTCCCAACTACTTTGGCACGTGTTGCAGCCAGGAAATTCTAAGTTAATGATTATTTGCAAAAAAAAAATTAAGTTCATGAGTTTGAACATCAAATATCTTGTCTTTGTAGTGCATTCAACTGAATATGGGTTGAAAAGTATTTGCAACACAATTTCCTAACTTATATGGAAACGGGGTTTGTATATATATATAGATATATATATATATCTATATATATATACATACATACATTATGGAGAGAGGCAGCCGACGGGCCGACAGCGGGCTGAGAGAGACAACCTTGGCCAAGAGGGAGGCCAGGAGGCGGGGCATGCGGCGGCGAGGAGAGGCGTGACGCATGCGGAGCGGCACGAGAGCGGCAATTTCTGTCAGGTGTGGACAACACACACCTGCTCACAATCTCTCCATCTGCTGCGAGATCATAAGAGAGGCAAAGGGGGCATGATCAGCAGGCAGTACGGAGGAGGAAACCCCGGCAACGACACGAGAGACGACAGACCTAAGAAGACATGAGCCCTTGCGGAAGACGCAACACCCGGCCACCGAAAGGTGCGCAAAGACAAGCAGCCAAGGGCGCGCTAGAAAGTGGCGCGCCCGATTGGGACACAAAGATGACATTTATTGAAATAATAAATGTATGTCAACCCTGCTACGAGGTGTCATGCGTCCATGGTCCTGGCAACCCACACAATGATGGCGGGAAGTCTGTCACAATTGGCGCCCAACCAAGAGGAGGACCATCGGAAGCGGAGGACGACGACGTCATCTGGGCTCTCGTGGCGAGTTATACTAGGCTGCTCGAGGAGAAGCGCCGTGAGACTCATATGCTGGCAGCGCTGTTGGAGCAGGCCGACCACCAGGGCGAGCTGGGGGCCAAGAAGACAGATGATGAAGACGCCCGGGCAGACAGTAAGAAAGACAATGCAGAAGAGAAAGTAGCCAATAAGGAAGAACCAGAAAACAAGAAGCTGGAAGATGTAGTGGACAAGATGGATAAAGAGGAAGAAGAAGCTTATGATGAAGAAATTTACGTTGAAGAAATTTATTTTGAGGACGAAATTGACATTGACGATGAAGATTACGACGATGAGGAAGATTATGATGAGAAAAAAATTTATGTTAAAGAAAATGAAATAATTGAAGAAATTCTGGAAGATTATGAAGATGATAAAGATAAAGAAGTAATTGATGATGAAGAAGAAGTTAAAGTTAAAGAAGAAGTTAAAGAAGAAGAATTGGAAACTCAAGAAATTGAGAAAGAAGAAATAATTGAAGAAATTCTGGAAGACGATGAAGGTGAAGACAATGAAGATGAAGAAGAAATCAACGATGAAGACGAAGCCGAAGACACTCATGAAATTGAGAAAAATGAAGAAATAATGGAAGAAATTCTGGAAGATTATGAAGATGATAAAGATGAAGAAATTGAAGATGAAGAAGAAATTAAAGATAAAGAAGAAGTTAAAGAAGAGGAATTTGAAACTCAAGGAACTGAGAAAGAGGAAGAAATACTTGAAGAAAGGCAGCTATGGACACTTTGGGGTCGCCAAAACACTTAAGCTCCTGCGACTGGGGTTCTATTGGGGCCGGATGTGCACGAGCGATGTCTAAGACTTCTGCCGCCCCTGTGACCTCTGTTATGCCCGCCAAGGCCCCACTGGGGCCAGTGGAGTGCCCAATGAATAGGGAGAGGATCGACATCATGGGGGCTTTACCCATGGTCTGTCAAGGGGGAACCGCTATGTCCTCTCTGCCGTGAACTATTTCATTAAGTGGCTGAAGGCGTATGCCAACAAGCATCGAAAGGCATGCAAAAATACAAAGTGTTTAACTTATCTTTCCGACATGAGAGTCTCCTAATCACTGGTGTGCTCAATCAGGGTTTACAGCAAAAAGTGGCTAAAAAGGCAGGAAGGAACTCTAAAAACAGAAATAAACACTACGCAAAGGTATAATATATAAAATCTGCCTGTCATGGCAGGTCATGACAGAGCACCTAAATTCTCATATCATTTTGATAAAAAGTGTCACTCTTCAATTCACTTATGCAGTCACCACTGACAGCTCAGCTGCTTCTGACTGGTGTACGTGTAGAGCGCCTACATTTGGTGTCACTTAGAAAAAGTTTGCAGCCCTTTGGTGTAGTGTACGTGCTGTGGCTTGTTTTTTGGGGCGGTGGTGTGTTTGTGCAGTTTTGAATTGGGGAGTATAGTTTTTTTGGTGAGGGGTGGCGTTGATGTCTCTTGTCTGCATGTTGGCGTGTGGGCTGGTTAGCAGACTGGATCTGGTTGATCACACTTGTTTTGTCGGCGTGTGGTTGTCGGTTGTGCTTTGTTGGTCAGTTTGATTTGGTGCGGTGGTGTTGGCCATCAAGGGTTTTGCAGCACTTGTCTTTGCTGCCGTTTGTTTGTGGTGTGGGCGTCTGTGGCTGCTGAGTCCGGTGCCAAGGGGTGGCTGCTATTGTGGTCCATTGCGGGTTCGTGGTGGTTGTCGGGGCCGACGGACTTACTGTCAGGTACAACACTTTACCTTACTAACCTATATAAATCAACCATTTATAAATAGTTATTATTGATTTCAGTGAGTGTGCCACATGCTCACTATGACAGTAATCCCTGTTAACTTCTTTCAGACAGTGATAAACGTTTGAATCATTAATCATAAATCAAATATTTTTATGAAATGAGAATGAAAAAACAGTTGTTTACCTTCTAAACACATTTGTCAGTCTTATCTCTAGTTATTTACATGCTTGAAATGCTTAATTTATAAAAAAAAAAAGTAAAATATGCTTTAAATAAACAATATCAATATTGTGTTATTATCAGAGGTGGGTAGTAACGCGCTACATTTACTCCGTTACATCTACTTGAGTAACTTTTTTGATGAATTGTACTTCTAAGAGTAGTTTTTATGCAACATACTTTTACTTTTACTTGAGTATATTTATAGAGAAGGAACGCTACTTTTACTCCGCTCCATTTATCTGCAATCAGGTCGCTACTCGCTACTTTTTTTTTTATCGATCTGTTAATGCACGCTTTTTTTGTTTTGTTTTTGTCAGACACGCATTCAAAGTAGAATCTACGCATGCTTGCGTTTCATCAATCACATGCAGTCACTGGTGACGTTGGACCAATCAAACAGAGCCAGGCGGTCACGTGACCGTCATACGTAGAACCCGACATGTTGAAAAACTTATTGGGGTGTTACCATTTAGTGGTCAACTGTACGGAATATGTACTGTACTGTGCAATCTACTAATAAAAGTTTCAATCAATCAACCAATCAATCAAAAGTGTAAAGGAAAAAATTCATTTTTTATTTCAACGGTACTTCCCGTCAAAAGCCTAAAGACTGATCGCACAGTTCCTGTCTTCACAATAAAAGTGCCGCTCCATCGCGCATACGCTAACAAAATAAGAGTCTCCGAAAGCCAGCGCAAACAAGCTAGCAAGCTACGGAGTTTGCCGGCAATGTATTTCTTGTAAAGTGTATAAAAAAGAATATGGAAGCTGGACAAATAAGATGCCAAAAACCAACGACTTTCATGTGGTATTCGACAGAAAAGAGGAACTTTTTTTCTCCTCTATTTGAAAACCGGGACGTTATCAGCACTATACTGTCTGATTCCAATCAATGCAAGTCATCAGAATCAGGTAATACACCAACTTATATTCTTTTCTTTATTAAAGATAGGAATCTATATGTTAAACATGCAAGTATATTCATTAAAATACCTTTAACATGTGAACAAAAACG
The DNA here is from genome assembly GCF_033978795.1 of Nerophis ophidion. NCBI lineage: Eukaryota > Metazoa > Chordata > Actinopteri > Syngnathiformes > Syngnathidae > Nerophis > Nerophis ophidion. The sequence goes on from NC_084616.1 coordinate 59,213,456, forward strand.
GCAAAATAAATAAATATAAATTATATACTGTATATATATAGGTATGTATGTATATATATGATATGTGTGTATGTATATGTATATATATATATATATATATATATATATATATATATATATATATATATATATATATATATGATATGTGTGTATGTATATGTATATATGAGGTAGATCACCTCGACTTGGTCATTTATTAAGTAATTGATTAACGTTGAAAAACTTATTGGGGTGTTACCATTTAGTGGTCAATTGTACGGAAAATGTACTGTACTGCAATCTACTAATACAAGTTCAATCAATCAATCAATCAATCAATCAATGCCTACTGAGCCTATGGTGCTGTTAAGTTATTGTGGCTCAATTTGCCTTAATTTTTTTATTTTAATGTATTATTATTTAATATATAATATTGTTTTAGTTGCTTAAGAGATATTCCTGGCTCTGAATTTGCTCATTGCTATTTTTATGTTTTTGTGCATTATTTGTTGCCGTAATCATTAAACGAACAGGTTACTCATCAGTTACTCAGTACTTGAGTAGTTTTTTCACAACATACTTTTTACTTTTACTCAAATAAATATTTGGGTGACTACTCCTTACTTTTACTTGAGTAATAAATCTCTAAAGTAACAGTACTCTTACTTGAGTACAATTTCTGGCTACTTTACCCACCTCTGGTTATTATATAATTGCAATTCTTAATAGTTTGTAGTGGTGGAGAGCTGACTTTTTGTTGTTGGCGTTGCGTCTTTCAAAGTGCTTTATTTTGAAAAAATGTTTTATTAATCTAGCTACGTGTGTCAAATATGAGTCATTAAATGACTCCCGCCTCATGGGGGTAGAGGGCGCTAGTGATCCCAGGGATCATTATTGCGACTACTCGGCTGCAGAATAAGTGACAACAACAGTTTTCTAAACTGGACTTTCAATCGAAGCAGAAGCTAATAATTAAAGGAAGATCTCCATCGAGACAGAGTGACTTTTGAAACTGAAGAAAGATAAGGAAGACTTCCATAAACGAGTTATCGATGCTTTTGTTCAGAAGGAGCGGCGCATGGACTTAATTTATAAGTAAAGGTAAGACCATAATCCATCCATCCATCCATCTTCCTCCGTTTATCCGAGGTCGGGTCGCGGGGGCAACAGCCTAAGCAGGGAAACCCAGACTTCCCTCTCCCCAGCCACTTCGTCTAGCTCTTCCCGGGGGATCCCGAGGCGTTCCCAGGCCAGGCGGGAGACATAGTCTTCCCAACGTGTCCTGGGTCTTCCCCGTGGCCTCATACCGATTGGACGTGCCCTAAACACCTCCCTAGGGAGGCGTTCGGGTGGCATCCTGACCAGATGCCCGAACCACCTCATCTGGCTCCTCTCGATGTGAAGGAGCAGCGGCTTTACTTTGACCATAATAAGACCATAATAACGTTGTTTTTTTATTACTGGTAAATGTGCTTTTCATGATGGTATGCTTACATCACACTCAAATTTATAAGCGCAGGCCTAAATTTACCACAGGCCTTTGGTAAGCGCAGGAGTGAGAAGAGGTTTTAAATTAATTAGCGCCCCGGCGGCTATTCAAGGAAATACGGTATTTATTATTTGCTTATGTATTTATACACTTATTTTGGGGTGTTGGGGACTCGTGTTGCAATGGAAGCCTGCTTGCTCCCCAGGGGTCAGCATTCTGGGCTGCTGTGGCCGGGTGCATGTCTGGGGCCCCTGGGTCTCGCCGCCCAGCTATTTCCGGATGCCCGGCTCGGTGGGAGCCTACTGGGTCGAGTCTACGTGCTCTGTCTGTCATGGCGCCTTGGTGTGTCTGGTGGCCAGCTGCTGGGGTCGTGGCATTGTGTGTCAGTGTGTCTGGGCTTGAGGGTCTCGGTTGCTTGTGGGGGGGAGGTGGTCTTCCCGTCCGGCTGCCGGGCGTCTTTGGGCCCTTTCGAGGCAGGGCGTTCCTTCTTTCTGCCTGTGTGGGTTGTTCTCTCTTGCTGGCTTGGGGGCTGGTTGTCTTCTGCTTCTCCCGTGCCTGGTGCTTGGCCGGGCAAGTCTGACTATGACGTGCCGCTGGCTACTCAGCAGCACGGTAGGCCTGGCTCTGGGAGTCCTTTTGCTGGCCGGCCTGCCTGTACCGCACCTGCGGTGTTAGGTTGGGCTTTCTGGGTGGCTGGGCCCGTACTTTGGGTCCTGCACATACTGGTAGACATTGTACATGCAAACATACATATGCACATACACACCTATATTCATACATAGGTACATACACACCCATATACATACCCAAATATGTACATTTGCACACATGGTACATACTGTAAATCCACACGCACATTCACTGTACAAACATACATATACACATACTGTACATATTATATACCAACACATATACCTACATACACACATGCATTTTATCATGTTAATCAAACATATATTAACAGGGAACCTGGGTGGAATCACAGCACACAGATAAAGCTTAACCTATTTTTACCATAACATTTATAAGTTTAATATAATCCGCTTTTCTTTCTTCCCCGCCAATTATCTGCTTTCTTTTGTAATTCAGCTGTTCATTACTTGCAGTATATGTATTGTCGCATTTGAAACTATAAGAGGTCATTATTCTTATTTTTCACTATCGGTAGTGGGAGAGGGGTTAGTGCGTCTGCCTCACAATACGAAGGTCCTGCAGTCCTGGGTTCAATCCCAGGCTCGGGATCTTTCTGTGTGGAGTTTGCATGTTCTCCCCGTGAATGCGTGGGTTCCCTCCGGGTACTCCGGCTTCCTCCCACCTCCAAAGACATGCACCTGGGGATAGGTTTATTGGCAACACTAAATTGGCCCTAGTGTGTGAATGTGAGTGTGAATGTTGTCTGTATATCTGTGTTGGCCCTGCGATGAGGTGGAGACTTGTCCAGGGTGTTCCCCGCCTTCTGCCCAATTGTAGGTGAGATAGGCGCCAGCGCCCCCCGCGATCCCAAAAGGCAATAAGCGGTAGAATATGGATGGATGGATTGCTGTATTTGTAGTGCAATATTGTTCATATTACAGATCATATTTGCTGATGTTGTTCTGTTTTTCATTGTTTTTCCTTTTATCCACTCCTGCTTCGTTCCGTCTGAGACAAACAATAAATATACCCATTTTAATAAATTCAAATACAAATAAGGCAACCAGAGAAGTATCCCACACTTCTCTTTTGTAAAGCAATTCTGCACAGCAAATATGGGCATCCACATTGACAATTTGTTTTTTCTGAGTGGCTGTACAGGACTATAAAATATTTGACAACTTTGGTAGTTTTAATTAAAAACTGTTTTCTTCTCGCATTCTACCCTCCATTTGGATAACTCTGTTTAATTTTCAATTTTAAAAAAGCAACATCTCAGAGCCAACAAGTTTGTTTTGGTACATCTCATACCAATACCATGGTATGAAATGTCATAATGCATATGTTCCTTTTTGACTGTACTTGAATGTATAATACTGTACATTGAATGTATAATACTGTACGGCAGCCAGTGAGGGTTAAACTCAACGGGTTTTATTGAGCACTTGATGATTACGTAGGGTGTGTATGCTACCATGTGTGTGAATGAAAAATATTTTTGTAAATTTAACATACGTAAATACCGGAGGGTTGTGTTGGATGTGAAAGCGAACAAGTCCAGAGTGGAAGAAGCAAAAGGGGTCCGAGGTTCGAGCGGGGTAGTCGCACAGGAGAGAGGCGTCCTGAAGTCCAAGCTTGGTGTCAAAGAGCGAGAAGACAATCAAGGTTCAAGGGAAAGAGCAGCAGCAGGAGTGCACAGCAGAGGCTGACACACAGGGGTGTAGGGAACAGGAGACAATAAAGACAATCAAGACGAGGCACAAGGAAAACAAGCAAAACGAGAGAGCGCTTGAGGGAAGTCAGAGACTTACTGTACACAGGGCTATGTTCCGACGAGGAGAAGTCAACTGTGAGGCTCTTTATGCAGTCGCCTTTCATAAACCCAGGTGCGTTTATTGCAGATTGCCTCCGGCTGTGGCGGCGCGTGGGCATGGTCTGCGCGGCGTGTGTGGGGGCTTGTCAAGCAGCGCTCTCAGTGGAGCTTCTAGGTGCTCCCGCAGAAGAAGGAAACGCGGACTGTGTGTGCGCCGTAACAGTATTTATATTATTCACATGTGAATTATGCTGTATAATAAACTGTATTTATATTATTCACATGTAAAAAATACCAAAGTGTTTGTTTATTTTGAGCAAACTGTGGCGACGAATTTCCCCCTGGGATCAATAAAGTACTTTCTATTCTATTCTATTCTATTCTATTCTATTCTATTCTATTCTATTCTATTCCTGTATCAAGTTAGCATATGTGCAGTAACATCGAATTTCGTGAGAAGGTCGAGTGGGCTGTGGAAACAATCATCATTTATTAAGCATGTTGATGTATTTATAGGCGCATGTATTGAAATAAAATAATTATTATTTTAAATAAAACTAAACTTTACTAAGCTTTTGTTATGAGACATTTGGGTCCCTGGAAGTCTTGGGGCCATCAAATTGTACGTCCACCTCCGATCAGAGTACGACTAACTCAGCAAGCTGTATTCTCAAATTATTTCTGCACAAAAAGTTTCAGAAATGTTATGAAAATATCCACAAACGACAGGTTTCTGATGGCAGAAGAACATTGTTCATTATTATCATTTCCCCGTATTTCATTCAATTTACCTGAACAGACTAATTTTAGTCAGATAATAGAATCTGGGTGTTGCTGCAAAACTGCATGAATCCCATTTACAAAAGGGACTGGTTTGAGCAAGGAGAGAATAATGTGGGCATGAGCGAGCAGTTATATATTATCGGGAGCTTGACAGATATATCACTCATCCTGGCATTTCTTCACAACAGCTCACTTCTGAAATCACTTCCCCTTCATACATATTCTCACATGATTTTCCAAGGTTTTTTTTTATTTTATCTATTTCAAAAAGGAGCGAGCAGTGAGAGGGAGTCCTTTGAGGCCAAAAAACCTGTATGAAAAGGAACCGATTTGAATACTAACTAAGATGGGCAGAACATCTATCGCTGGATGGTGCAGGACGCATAAAAGGAAGCAGATAAGGCTTTGGATTGTGCTCAGTGTTTTTCAAAGAAAGGAACGTATTGAAATGAAAAAAGATAAAGAATCAATTACACTTACCAGATTTCAATGTTACTTTAACTGTACGTTCATCATGATGAGGTCCTCTGGCCCTTCATCTCATTAGATAATGAATTGGACTGTTAGAAAGACAATGTAGTAAAATTTCAATTAATGAATGATCTGTTGTGTTTGACGGACTAACTTGTCTGGGTTTTAGGAAGATATTAGGTGTGTGGGAAAAAAATTGCTTCGAATACATATCTAATCGAATACGTTGTGCGATTCAGAATCGATTCTCATTTTTAAACAATCGATTTTTAATTGTATTTATTTTTTTAAATGTATTTATTTATTTTATTTTTTTATCAATCCAACAAACCACTACACAGCAATACCATAACAATGCAATCCAATTCCAAAACCAAACCTGACCCAGCAACACTCCGAACTGCAATAAAGAGAGCAATTGAGAATGAATATTATCAACAACAGTATCAATATTAGTTATGATTTCAGCATAGCAGTGATTAAAAATCCCTCATTGACATTATCATTAGACCAGGGGTAGGGAACCTATGGCTCTAGAGCCAGATGTGGCTCTTTTGATGACTGCATCTGGCTCTCAGATAAATCTTAGCTGACATTGCTTAACACAATAAGTAAAGAATAATTATGCTGGTAATCCCGATGTTAAAAATAACGTTCAAAATATAAAACATTCTCTTGTATTTTAATCCATCCAAATGTTTTCTACCGCACCTGTTCAGGAAATAACAATGTGATTAAAAATAATTTAGAGACTTATCATACTCTAAAAATGTTGGTTTTACTTAAAAAATGCACGCATTAGGCAGTGTTAAAAAATATAATATGGCTCTCACGGAAATACATTTCAAAATATTTGGCTTTCATGGCTCTCTCTGCCAAAAAGGTTCCCGACCCCTGCATTAGACATTTATAAAAATAAAAAAAAAGAACAATCGTGTCACAGTGGCTTACACTTGCATCGCATCTCATAAGCTTGACAACACACTGTGTCCAATATTTTCACAAAGATAAATAAAGTCATATTTTTGGTTCGTTTAATAGTTAAAACAAATTGACATTATTGCAATCAGTTGATAAAACATTGTCCTTTACAATTATAAAAGCTTTTTTTTTTTTTTTTAAATCTACTACTCTGCTAGCATGTCAGCAGACTAGTGTAGATCATGCTGAAATCATATGTATTGAATGAATACAGAATCGTTTTGAATCGGAAAAGAATAATTTTTAAATCGAGAATCGAATCAAATCAAAAATATTGATATATTATCGAATCGTGACCCCGCGAATCGATATTGAATCGAATCGTGGGATATCCAAAGATTCACAGCCCTAGAAGATATTGTCCAAATGTATTTTCCCTCGTTGTGACGGGTTGTCTTAATCTTGGTAAAAGCTACTTGGTTGTGTTATTGGTCGGGGTTTCACAATTTGTTTTAACAATTCAATTCAATATTTGTGGTTGCCAAAACGATTAAAAGACAATCTTTTTTTTTTTTTCAACGATAAGATCCAAAAGGATTTAATCAGTTGAAATCGATTGATTAACTTTTTAGAAAAAAAAAAAAAATCAACCAGTGTGACTATGAAATAAATAGTGTATACTGAAGGTTGCAGGTGAAGTTTCCTATATTCGTTTTTTTTCTTGTAAGGTAAGTATGAGCAGTAATGTGTCATAATCATCAAGATACGGGCAGGGGCCATATTCCCTAATTTTGCTGCGTCGTTCTAAAAAGCGTAATATGTAGGTCATCTCCATCACAGAAAGCAATTGTTTCTTTCAGGACATGTGAGCGAGTTATCCATCTTTGAGCCAGAAAACAATTATATATTCATTAACATATCAATTAATGAACTTGGACATAAACATCAACTACAAATAAAAACATGCAATTATAGCAGTCATTGATCACCCTCTATGACTCAGTGGTTCTCAAACTTTTCTCTCCAAGAACCACGTTAAAAAAACATTGCTCCCCGAGTACCACCATAATAACTAACATTAAAACACAGTAGCGCAGTCAGCCTAATTATTCATTAAAAACAAGACAGAGTTTTTTTTTAACAAGTACTCTTAATAATTTTCGCCACTGTAACATTACAAACAGTTTGAACAATAACCCTGTGTAAATATATCGGAAAATAAAACGCTGTACTTAAATAATTAGCTACAATGCAATATTTAATTAAGTGAATTTTTGGCGTACCACTAGATGGAGGCTGAGTAGAAGTTATTGGGTACTGATTAATGCGAAGGGCTACCAGTTTGATACACACTTAAATAAATTGCCAGAAATAGCCAATTTGCTCAATTTACCTTTAATAAATAAATCTATATATATGAAAAAATGGGTATTTCAGTCGGTCACTCCGTCGTACATTTTTTTTCTTTTACGGAAGGTTTTTTGTAGAGAATAAATGATGAAAAAACACTTAATTGAACGGTTTAAAAGAGGAGAAAACACCAAAGAAATGAAAATTAAATTTTGAAACATAGTTTATCTTCAATTTCGACTCTTTAAAATTCAAAATTCAACCGAAAAAATTGAAGAGAAAAACTAGCTAATTCGAATCTTTTTGAAAAAAAAAAAAAAAAAAAAAGAATTTATGTAACATCAGTAATAATTTTTCCTGATTAATATTATTTTAGAATTTTGATGACATGTTTTAGATAGGATAAAATCCAATCTGCACTTTGTTAGAATATATAACAAATTGGACCAAGCTATATTTCTAACAAAGACAAATCATTATTTCTACTAGATTTTCCAGAACAAAAATTTTAAAAGAAATTCAAAAGACTATGAAATAAGATTTAAATTTGATTCTACAGATTTTCTAGATTTGCCAGAACATTTGTTTTTAATTTTAATCATAAGTTTGAAGAAATATTTCACAAATATTGTTCGTCGAAAAAAAAGAAGCTAAAATGAAGAATTAAATTAGAATGTATGTATTATTCTTTGCAATAAAAAAAAGATACTTAAACATTGATTTAAATTGTCAGGAAAGAAGAGGAATGAATTTAAGGAGTAAAAAGGTATATGTGTTTAAAAATCCTAAAATAATTTTTAAGGTTGATTTTTTCTCTAAAATTGTCTTTCTGAAAGTTATAAGAAGCAAAGTAAAAAAAAATAATGAATTTATTTAAACAATTGAAAACCAAGTCTTTAGAATATTTTCCTGGATTTTCAAATTCTATTTGAGTTTTGTCTCTTTTAGAATTAAAAATGTCGAGTAAAGCGAGACCAGCGAGGTAGTAAATAAATAACATTTAAAAAAAAAGAGGCAGCTCACTGGTAAGTGCTGCTATTTGAGCTATTTTTAGAACAGGCCAGCGGGCGACTCATCTGGTCCTTACGGGCTACCTGGTGCCCGCGGGCACCACGTAAGTGACCCCTGCTCTATGTGTATCAAACTAGTCAATCCTTTATGTATGCAAATTGTCACTACGGTTGCCAACTGCCTGAAAATAAATAAGTCTTCCCTCCTACCACTTTTATTCGTGTGAAACAATTGTAATACTTAATTTGACTAAAACCATCATTTATTTTATTTGTATATTTTGGATTATTAAAAATATATAACGGAAAAACTGCTTATTAATAACCTTCTGTGGGCTTTCTCCTAGTTAATGACTGACACAAAATCATGTTATGGACACAACCACATTTTCTTCTTTCGATCACCAGAAGTTGATGGGACACACAGGTAAAACTGCCATTATAAATATAAAAGTAATAAATATGTTCAAATTTGTTGTTGACTTTCACATGAAACAGCCTGCTATCAGTGATATTTTGCAGGCTACTTGGTTCAGTCTCATGTGTAAAGGGGCCAAGCGGAGAGTTTTAAAAAATTCCCAATAACCAGTTCGTCTACAAGCTGTAACTTGTCCTGTCTTCCTGGTCCGACATAATGTACAAACCCCAAAACCAGTAACGTTGGCATGTTGTGTAAATCGTAAATACAAATAAAATACAACAATTTGAAAAATCCTTTTCAATCTACATTAAATTGAATAGACTGCAAAGACAAGATGGCAGAGGGGTTAGTATATCTGCCTCACAATACGAAGTTCCAGCAGTCCTGGGTTCAAATCCATGCTCGGGATCTTTCTGTGTGGAGTTTGCATGTTCTCCCCGTGAATGCGTGGGTTCCCTCCGGGTACTCCGCCTTCCTCCCACTTCCAAAGACATGCACCTGGGGATAGTTTGATTGGCAACACTAAATTGGCCCTAGTGTGTGAATGTGAGTGTGAATGTTGTCTGTCTATCTGTGTTGGCCCTGTGATGAGGTGGCGACTTGTCCAGGGTGTACAACGCCTTCCACCCGATTGTAGCTGTGACCCCGAAGGGAATAAGCGGTAGAAAACGGATGGATGAATGGATGGATGGACAAGATACTTATCGTTCGAACTGGAAAAACTGTTATTTTTTGCAAATATTATCTCATTTGGAATTTGATACCTGCAACATGTTTCAAAAAAGCGGGCTCACGTGGAAAAAAAGACTGACAAAGTTGATGATTGCTCATCAAACACTTATTTGGAACATCCCACAGGTCAACAGAATACTTGGGAACAGGTGGGTGCCATGATTTGGTATGAAAGCAGCGTCCACGAAATGCTCAGTAATTCACAAACAAGGATGGGGCAAAGTTCACCATTTTGTGAACAAATGCATGAGCAAATCGTCGAACAGTTTAAGAACAACATTTCTCAAAGAGTTATTTCAAGGAATTTAGGGATTTTACCATCTACAGTCCATTATATCATCAAAAGTTCCAGAAAATTTGGATAAATCACTGCACGTAAGCGATGATATTATGGACCATAGATCCCTCAGGCGGTGCTGCATCAAAAACCGACATCAGTGTGTAAAGGATATCCCAACATAAGCTCAGGCAGACTTCAGAAAACCACTATCAGTAACAACAGTTCACCGTTCGTATGTAAATGCAATTTAAAACTTTACTATGCAAAGCTAAAGCCATTTATCAACAACACCCAGAACTTCGCTGTCCCCGAGCTCATTTTAGATGGACTGATGCAAATTGCAAAAGTGTTTTGTGGTTCTGTGGTTGGAAAACTGTGGACGTTGTGTCCTCTGGACCAACGGGGGAAAGAACCATTCGGATTGTTACAGGCGCAAAGTTCAAAAGCCAGCATCTGTGATGGTATGTGGGTATATTTGTGCCCAAGGCATGGGTATCAATCAATCAATGTTTATTTATATAGCCCTAAATCACAAGTGCCTCAAAGGGCTGCACAAACCACAATGACATACCATGGGACGTTGACCATGATAACAATGAGAAACCTTGGAGAGGACCCCCTCCCCCAAGGGGACCAAAAGCAATGGATGTCGAGTGGATCTAACATGATATTGTGAAAGTCCAATCCATAGTGAATCTAACGTAACCGTGAGAATCAAGTCCAAAGTGGATCCAATATAGTAGCGAGAATCCCATCCAAAGTGGAACCAGTAGGGAACCATCCCAAGCGGAGGCGGATCAGCAGCACAGAGATGTCCCCAACCAATGCATTGGCAAGCGGTTCATCTTGGGTCCCGATTTTGGACGAGCGGTCCATCCTGGGTCCTGACTCTGGACAGTCAGTACTTCATCCATGGCCACCGGACCGGACCCCTTCCACAAGAGAGGGGGGGGACATAGGAGAAAAAGAAAAGAAACGGCAGATCAGCTGGTTTTTAAAAGGGGGTCTATTTAAAGGCTAGAGTATACAAATAAGTTTTAAGATGAGACTTAAATGCTTCTACTGAGGTGGCATCTCGAACTGTTACCGGGAGGGCATTCCAGAGTACCGGAGCCCGAACAGAAAACGCTCTATAGCCCGCAAACTTTTTTTGGGCTCTGGGAATCGGTAACTTAGACATCTGTGAAAGCACCATTAATGTTAAAAGGTATATACAGGTTTTGGAGCAACATGTGTTGCCATCCAAGCAACTTTATCATGGACTCCCCTGCTTATTTCAGCAAGACAATGCCAAGCCATGTATTGCAACAGCGTGGCTTCATAGTAAAAGAGTGCGGGTAATAGACTGGCCTGCCTGTAATCCAGACCTGTCTCCCATTGAAAATGTGTGGCGCATAATGAAGCCTAAAATACTACAAGGGAGACCCCGGACTGTTGAAAAACTTCAGCTGTACATCAAGCAAGGATGGGAAAGAATTCCACCTGAAAAGCTTCAAAAATTGGTCTCCTCAGTTCCCAAACGTTTAGATAGATAGATAAATAGTACTTTACTGAGTGTTGTTAAAAGGAAAGGCAATGTACAGTAACACATGGGTAAAAATGCCCCCGTGCCACATTTTTAGCAATGTGCTGCTGCAATTAATTTCCAAGATATGATTATTTGTACAAAAAAAAAATAAGTTTCTCAGTTTAATTATAAAATATCTTGTCTTTGAAGTCAATTCAGTTGAATATAAGTTGAAAAGGATTTGCAAATCATTGTATTCTGTTTTTATTTACGATTTACACAACGTGCCAAATTCACCGGTTTTGGGTTTTGTAAGTTTAACACACACACACACACACACACACACACACACACACACACACACACACACACACACAGCCAAAATGATCATGCAATGTTCCAAAATCATATGTTTGCAAAAGTTTATGATCTCACTCACCAGTTTAACAGCAACAAAGCAACCGTTTTTAAATTGTTTCTTTCACAATTGGCTCTCCTGATCACGCGCAACAGACGTGCAGGCGTCTGTAACGAGTCCCCTAAAGTCTGTGGCCCCTGGGCTTCAGCCTGGAAAAGACCTTGGAACATTGGAAAGACTGGAAAATGCTTCCACAGCTACTTCTGATGAAAGCGATGAGTACAACTCTCTGTGGGTACAAAACATGACGTAGTGAGCAATCCTAGTCCTGCTAGTACATATAATATTTGGCCCACTTGCAAATAAGTAGAACTGCTGCTGTAAGCAGCCAAAAAGCCTCATCGCCTTATTCCCTGTGGATTCCTCTTGATAAAGCTTTAATCACGAATACAATCTCGCCAAGACCACACATGATCAGTGGGTGTTTTTTTAATTGTTTTGGTTTTTTTAAGTTGGTGTCTAGATCGCATCATTCTGCCTGCTCGTGATTGATGGAAACTGGTCAATGGGTCCATGTTTGCGGTGCTTGCCTGGGCGTTGGGTTACACATAATAGAGCCTGTGATAGGAGGTCAGTAGCTGAATAGGTAAGCCGGGGTATCATTGGTCCGATCTTCCCCGCTATTGTATCAGCGTCAGTGGGGTGAATGCATGCAGGGCGCAGGTGTCATGGAAACATTTGAGAAATTAACTCCAAATGACAGCTGATACTAAACAGGGGAACGATTAGGCGTCACATGAAATGATGCGCTTTGGTAATGAATAGTGATAGAGGCGCTTGTGCGCAGGGTTGGGTGGTTTGTGTGGTTGGACATTGCACATTTGTGCTTTCTTTGCTGTGGGCACTGACATACTATTGCAACAACATTGCATCACAAAAAACACATTTTAAATAAATATAAGATATATACCGACTGCTTCATTAGGTTAAACAGCTTTGTGATGTTTGTGTTTAAAGGCCTACTGAAATGAGATTTTCTTATTTAAACGGGGATAGCAGGTCCATTCTATGTGTCATACTTGATCATTTCGCGATATTGCCATATAATTTGCTGAAAGGATTTAGTAGAGAACATCCACAATAAAGTTTGCAACTTTCGGTGCTAAGAGAAAAGCCCTGCCTCTACCGGAAGTCGCAGACGATGATGTAATATGTTTGATGGCTCCTCACATATTCACATTGTTTTTAATGGGAGCCTCCAACAAAATGTGCTATTCGGACCGAGAAAACGACAATTTCCCCATTAATTTGAGTGAGGATGAAAGATTCGTGTTTGAGGATATTGATAGGGACGGACTAGAAAACAAATAAAATAAAATAAAACGCGATTGCATTGGGACGGATTCCGATGTTTTTAGACACATTTACTAGGTGAATTCTGGGAAATCCCTTATATTTCTACTGTGTTGCTAGTGTTTTAGTGAGTTTAATATTACCTGATAGTCGGAAGGGTGTCTCCACAGGTGTGTTGACGCGCAGTGTCTCAGGGGAGTCGACGGCAGCTATGGACAGCAAAAGCTCAGCTTTTCTCCGGTAAGAACTGACTTTTTAACCACAATTTTCTCACCGAAACCTGCTGGTTGACATGTGGTCGGGATCCATGTTCTCTTGACCGCGCTCTGATCCATAGTAAAGTTTCAACTCCAGGAATTTTAAACAAGGAATCACCGTGTGTTTGTGTGGCTAAAGGCTAAAGATTCCAGACTCCATTTTTCAACTGTGAATTCTCCAATATTAATTGAACACATTGCAAAAGATTCAGCAACACAGATGTCCAAAATACTGTATGATTATGCCGTTAAAGCAGACGACTTTTAGCTGTGTGTGTGTGCAGCGCTCATACTTCCTAAAAACCTTTGACGTCTTGCGTACGCGTCATCATTACACGACGTTTCGAAGACGAAACTCCCGGGAAATTTAAAATTGTAATTTCGTAAACTAAAAAGGCCGTATTGGCATGTGTTGAATGTTAATATTTCATCATTAATATATAAACTATCAGACTGCGTGGTCGGTAGTAGTGGGTTTCAGTAGGCCTTTAACACGCTATGTTCAAAAGAGATGCAATCCAAAAAATATACATATACACTATATTGCCAAATGTATTTGGTCACTCATCCAAATGATAAGAATCAGGTGTTCTAATCACTTGGCCCGGCCACAGGTGTATACAATCAAGCATTTAGATATGGAGACTGTTTCTACAAATATTTGTGAAAGAATGGGCCACTCTCAGTGATTTCCAGCGTGGAACTGTCATAGGATGTCACCTGTGCAACAAATCCAGTTGTGAAATTTCCTCACTCCTAAATATTCCAAAGTCAACGGTCGGCTTTATTATAAGAAAAGGGAAGAGTTTGGGTACAACAGCAACTCAGCCACCAAGTGGTAGGCCGCGTAAACTGACAGAGAGGGGTCAGCGGATGCTGAAGCGCATAGTGCATAAACTTTCTGCACAGTCAGTTGCTACAGAGCTCCAAACTTCATGTCAATTAGCCCACATACAGTACACAGAGAGCCTCATGGAATCGGTTTCCATGGCCGAACAGCTGTATCCAAGCCATACATAACCAAGTCCAATGCAAAGGGCGGGATGCAGTGGTGTAAAGCATGTCGCCACTGGACTTTAGAGCTGTGGAAACACCTTCTCGGGAGTGATGAATCACGCTTTTCCATCTGGCAATCTGATGGACCAGTCTGGGTTTGGAAGTTGCCAGGAAAACGCTATATTTCCGACTGCACTGTGCTGAGTGTGAAATTTTGTGGAGGAGGAATTATGGTGTGTGGTTGTTTTTCAGGAGTTGAGCTTGGCCTTTTTGTTCCAGTGAAAGGAACTTTGAATGCTCAAGCATACCAAAACATTTTGGACAATTCCATGCTCCCACCCTTGTGGGAACAGTTTGGAGCCCAGTAAATGTGTTTCTGTGTAGTATTTCCCCAGCAATGATGATGTGGTGACATAAATTATGGTATTTTGAGAGGTTATCTTTGGACACATGACATCACTGAAGGCATAGGTGGGAAACGCACGGCCCGCCACTGCAATATATAATTAATTATATTGTAGGTACACTTTTGTCATTATTGTGCTTCCTGAGCCTTACACAAAGCATCTTGAAATGAAACTTGCAAAAGCTGTCCCCAACCATAATTATCGATCTGCTGTATTATGCAATCCACCTGGAAAATTAATGTCAGATGTACTGTGACATTGTTTGTACACACACAGCTTATCTAAATCCGAAGATAATTTTTTAAAGATAAAAATGATAAAAAGCTGGTTTGAGCAGTTCTGATTGTTATGTGTGTGGTGTGCTACAATAACATCAACACAGCTTAAAACACACACACAATTATTCAGTTCTACCCCCGAACCAGACTCTAATCCTTCAAGCCCCAAATCTCGCATGAAAAAACATGATCTAACAAACCCAAAGAAGAAGAAACATATCAACCCCCATAGCAAGGGTCTGGAAAAACAGGCAATATAGAAGAGGTCATAGGCGAAGAGAGAATGAAGGTAGTCTTGGGACTATTTATGAAAGAAAAAAAAATCCCAATCTGAAAAAAAGAAAACACTGGGGAAAATATCATTGAGATGGCGTGCACATTGGTTTTGTGATTTTCCGAGCGAGTGATAGGGAATTACAGTGGGGCAAAAAAGTATTTAGTCAGCCACCGATTGTGCAAGTTCTCCCACTTAAAATGATGACAGAGGTCTGTAATTTTCATCATAGGTACACTTCAACTGTGAGAGACAGAATGTGAAAAAAAAAAAAAATCCAGGAATTTACATTGTAGGAATTTTAAAGAAATGATTTCTAAATTATGGTGGAAAATAAGTATTTGGTCAACCATTCAAAGCTCTCACTGATGGAAGGATGTTTTGGCTTAAAATCTCACGATACATAGCCCCATTCATTCTTTCCTTAACACGGATCAATCGTCCTGTCCCCTTAGCAGAAAAACAGCCCCAAAGCATGATGTTTCCACCCCCATGCTTCACAGTAGGTATGGTGTTCTTGGGATGCAACTCAGTATTCTTCTTCCTCTAAACACGACGAGTTGAGTTTATACCAAAAAGTTCTATTTTGGTTTCATCTGACCACATGACATTCTCCCAATCCTCTGCTGTATCATCCATGTATCTATTTTGGTCCTTCATACCGACAGCCACCAGACTGTATAATGCATATGTTCCTTCTTGACTGCACTTAAATGTAGAATATATGTAGAATATATTTATATTATTCATATATTATATATTATATATATATAATAAATGTCATATATTATTTATTATTATTATTGTTTATTGTGAGCGAATTGTGGTGCTGAATTTCCCCCAGGGATCAATAAAGTACTTTCTATTCTATTCTATTCTATTCTATTCTATTCTAAACAATTTGCACTAGTGAATACAAATGTTGGATATTGAGATCATTGGGCTCTGTGCATGCTTCAATTGCATTAAAACTGTCAAAATTAAGTGTTGATTCATCTGGATTAACAAATTAATGTTGACAGCTGTAATCAAAACAAAGCAATCAGGAGAGGAGATGTCAAATTAAAAAAAAGGTATGTACGCTAGTGGAAGAGACATACTGTATGTGTGAACACAGGGACAAGATGAACCCAGTTTGACTCTTGTAAACCATAACACTATTACAAGCAAACTGCAAGGCAGTTTTCCAAATCAATAATTCAAATAAGGCTGAAATAAAATTCTGTCACCAAGGCATTTGAAAGCCTTCCAGGGGTCTAATAACAATACAGCCAGTTATCACTTGGAAATAATCTTCCTGAAGCAATATCAGTAATCTAATACGTATTTGGAATCAGGCACAGACATACTGGGGGCAGGTGCTGAAGCCAGAAAAAAGGGCACCTACCATAATAATATTGATAATGATAATATCAATAATATAAAAAACAATAATGATTAAAAAGTAATAATAATAATTAAAAAGTAGTATTAATTATTGTAATATTGGGGCATGTACCTCACAATAGGAAGGTCCTGGGTTCAATCCCGGGCTCGGGATCTTTCTGTGTGGAGTTTGCATGTTCTCTCCGTGACTGCGTGGGTTCCCTCCGGATACTCCGGCTTCCTCCCACTTCCAAAGACATGCACCTGAGGATAGGTTGATTGGCAACACTAAAATTGGCCCAAGTGTGTGAATGTGAGTGTGAATGTTGTCTGTCTATCTGTGTTGGCCCTGCGATGAGGTGGCGACTTGTCCAAGGTGTACACCGCCTTCTGCCCAAAGCTGCTGGGATAGGCTCCAGCGGGACAAACTGTAGAAAAAAATGGATATTAATGATTACTAATAATAATAGTTACAAAATAATACTTAAAATTAATAATAATAATATCTATTTAAAGGCCTACTGAAATGAGATTTTCTTATTCAAACGGGGATAGCAGGTCCATTCTATATGTCATACTTGATCATTTCGCGATATTGCCATATTTTTGCAGAAAGGATTTAGTAGCGAAAATCCACAATAAAGTTCACAACTTTCGGTGTTAAGAGAAAAGCCCTGCCTCTACCGGAAGTCGCAGACGATGACGTCACATGTTTGGTGGCTCCTCACATATTCACATTTATTTTAATGGGAGCCGCCAACAAAAAGTGCTATTCGGACCGAGAAAACGACAATTTCCCCATTAATTTGAGCGAGGATGAAAGATTTGTGTTTGAAGATATTGATAGCGATGGACTAGAAAAAAAAATATTTAAAAAAATGAGTTAAAAAAAAAAAAAATAAAACGCGATTGCATTGGGACGGATTCCGATGTTTTTAGAGACATTTACTAGGATAATTCTGGGAAATCCCTTATCTTTCTATTGTGTTGCTAGTGTTTTAGTGAGTTTAACAGTACCTGATAGTCGGAGGGGTGTGTCCACGGGTGTCTTGACGCCAATGTCTCGGGGGAGTCGACGACAGCTTTATGGACGGCACAAGCTCAGCTTTTCTCCGGTAAGAAGCGACTTTTTACCACAATTTTCTCACCGAAACCTGCTGGTTGACATTCCGTCGTGATTCATGTTTGCTTGACCGCGCTCTGATCCATAGGAAAGTTTCACCTTCAGGAATTTTAAACAAGGAATCACCGTGTGTTTGTGTGGCTAAAGGCTAAAGCTTCCCAACTCCATCTTTCTGCTGTGACTTCTCCAATATTAATTGAACAAATTGCAAAAGATTCAGCAACACAGATCTCCAAAATACTGTGGAATAATGCCGTTAAAGCAGACGACTTTTAGCTGTGTGTGTGCGCAGCACTCATATTTCCTTAAGACCCGTGACGTCTTGCGTACACGTCATCATTACACAATGTTTTCAAGACGAAACTCCCGGGAAATTTAAAATTGTATTTTAGTAAACTAAAAAGGCCGTATTGGCATGTGTTGTAATGTTAATATTTCATCATTGATATATAAACTATCGGACTGCGTGGTGGGTAGTAGTGGGTTTCAGTAGGCCTTTAATACTAATGATAATACTTTTAACAATAATTCCATCCATCCATCCATTTTCTACCGCTTATTATAAGCAAGTAATTTTTTATGAGATATATATATTAATTGTGGGAATACATACATACATATATATATTATATATATAATTATATATATATATATATATATATATAAATATATGTATATATATATATATATATATATATATATATATATATATATATATATATATATATATATGTATATATATATGTATATATATATATATGTATATATACATATATATATATACATATATATATATATATATATATATGTATATATATACATATATATATACATATATATATATATATATATATATATATATATATATATATATATATATATATATTTTTTTTTTTGTATTTTTTATTTTTTTTTATATATATATATATATTAAATTTAATATTACATTTAAAAAAAATAATGTTCTGTTAAACCACTGCTTTGAAAAATGTAACAAGCTCAAATACAAGCTCAAATGATCGAATAGAAAAAATAAATTAATGTGTGTATTGTGTTACACACATTCATTTATTTACTGTTTTCTTAAAGTGTTATGGCATAAGCAGCATCACACTAATGCCATACTACAATAGCTCAAACGGTAAAAGGGTCATTTTAGGATTTGTTTTCCCTACATTTAAAACACTTCCTTGTGGTGTACATAACATGTACCGGTGGTTCTTTGGTTACAATTTTGCATAGAGTATGTTTTACAGACCATCTTCTAGCCACTTTCTTACCATCTCTGTTTTGTGGGCGGTCTTACTTACGTGGCTCCACTTTGACAGTGTATTTTCCCTGTCATCCATGTTGTAGTTTTTAGCACTTCCAAAGCGAGTCTACCGACAGATATAAGTTTGAACTGTATGCTACTATGTACAAAAAATGGCTACAGCGGAGGATGCATGTGCATGTACGAGCCAGTCAGCCCCACATCGAGAAGATAGAGAAAAAGAACGATCTTGTTGACTACAGCGTCAGACCGCAATGGCGGACTTGCCCAAAGCTCTTATATCGGCTGACGTCACAATTGAGAAAAACGTAACAACTTCAAATGGTGGCAGAGGGGTTAGTGCGTCTGCCTCACAATACGAAGGTCCTGCAGTCCTGGGTTCAAATCCAGGCTCGAGATCTTTCTGTGTGGAGTTTGCATGTTCTCCCCGTGAATGCGTGGGTTCCCGCCGGGTACTCCGGCTTCCTCCCACTTCCAAAGACATGCACCTGGGGATAGGTTGATTGGCAACACTAAATTGGCCCTAGTGTGTGAATGTGAGTGTGAATGTTGTCTGTCTATCTGTGTTGGCCCTGCGATGAGGTGGCGACTTGTCCAGGGTGTACCCCGCCTTCTGCCCGATCGTAGCTGAGATAGGCGCCAGCGCCCCCCGCGACCCCAAAAGGGAATAAGCGGTAGAAAATGGATGGATGGATGGATGGATGAAGGAAAGTAAGGTTGTTTTTTAAATATCGCCGCAATGTCTCCAAGATTTGACTTTTGGGACTTATGCAAATGTGCAAAAGCGTGTACCAATAGGTAAGAGAAGTGTCATAACGGGGGTTGCAGCTTTCTGCGAGGTTTGTTTTCCAGGGATGCAATAGGACTATTCCGGACAAGACTAGCAGGTAGGAACATATTTATTTTTTCAATCAATCCTACACGACACAAAGACCGGAATCAAACAAAAGAAAAGCATGCCATAATAATAACTGCTATAGCAGCCACAACATTAATGCTGCCACAACGACGACTCTGGCTGACCTACTGCCCTCGGTAATGGCACCATTCCCAAAGTATGTGGGCTCTATTGATAACCTCACTAACAACTTTAACAACGCCCTGCGCGAAACCATTGATAGTATAGCACCGCTGAAGTTAAAAAAGGCTCCAAAAAGGCGTACGCCATGGTTTACTGAAGAAACTAGAGCTCAGAAATTATTATGTAGAAAGCTGGAATGCAAATGGCGTACGACTAAACTTGAGGTGCACAAGCATGGAGTGATAGTTTAATAACTTATAAACGCATGGTTACCTTAGCTAAAACTAATTACTACTCAAATCTCATCCGCATTAATAAAAACGATCCAAAATGTTTGTTTAGTACAGTAGCATCGCTAACCCAACAAGGGACTCCTTCCAGTAGCTCCACCCATTCGGCAGATGACTTTATGAAGTTCTTTAATAAAAACATTTAACTTATTAGAAAGGAGATTAAAGACAATGCGTCCCAGCTACAACTGGGTTATAGTAACACAGATACGACTGTATATACGGCAGATACGGCAAATATCCAAAATAGTTTCTCTCGTTTTGATGAAATAACATTAGAATAATTGTTACAACGTGTAAATGGAATAAAACAAACAACATGTTTACTTGACCCACTTCCTGGGAAACTTATCAAGGAGCTTTTTGTATTATTAGGTCCATCAGTGCTAAATATTATAAACTTATCACTTTCCTCGGGCACTGTTCCCCTAGCATTCAAAAAAGCGGTTATTTATCCTCTCCTTAAAAGACCTAACCTCAATCCTGACCTCATGGTAAACTACCGACCGGTGTCTCACCTTCCCTTTATTTCGAAAATCCTCGAAAAAATTGTTGCAGAGCAGCTAAATGAACACTTAGCGTTTAACAATCTATGTGAAACCTTTCAATCCGGTTTCAGGGCAAATCACTCTACTGAGACAGTCCTCGCAAAATTGACTAAGATCTATTGCTAACGATGGATTCTGATGCGTCA
The DNA here is from genome assembly GCF_033978795.1 of Nerophis ophidion. NCBI lineage: Eukaryota > Metazoa > Chordata > Actinopteri > Syngnathiformes > Syngnathidae > Nerophis > Nerophis ophidion. The sequence continues at coordinate 59,234,534 of NC_084616.1, forward strand.
TCTATGCTGCTGCTCCTCGATCTTAGAGCTGCTTTCGATACCGTCGATCATAATATTTTATTAGAGCGTATCAAAACACGAATTGGTATGTCAGACTCAGTCCTGTCTTGGTTTAACTCTTATCTTACTGACAGGGTGCAGTGCGTCTCCCATAACAATTTGACCTCGGACTATGTTAAGGTAACGTGTGGAGTTCCCCAGGGTTCGGTCCTTGGCCCTGCACTCTTCAGCATCTACATGCTGCCGCTGGGTGACGTCATACGCAAATACGGTATTAGCTTTCACTGTTATGCTGATGACACCCAACTCTACCTGCCCCTAAAGCTGACCAACACGCCGGACTGTAGTCAGTTGGAAGCGTGTCTTAATGAAATCAAACAATGGATGTCCGCTAATTTTTTGCAACTCAACGCCAAAAAAACGGAAATGCTGATTATCGGTCCTGCTAGACACCGACTTCTATTTAATAATACAACTTTAACATTTGACAACCAAATAATAAAACAAGGTGACTCAGTAAAAAATCTGGGTATTATCTTCGACACAACTCTCTCCTTTGAGTCACACATTAAAAGCGTTACTAAAACGGCCTTCTTTCATCTCCGTAATATCGCTAAAATTCGCTCCATTTTGTCCACTGAAGATGCCGAGATCATTATCCATGCGTTTGTTACGTCTCGTCTCGATTACTGTAACGTATTATTTTCGGGTCTCCCCATGTCTAGCATTAAAAGATTACAGTTGGTACAAAATGCGGCTGCTAGACTTTTGACAAGAACAAGAAAGTTTGATCATATTACGCCTGTACTGGCTCACCTGCACTGGCTTCCTGTGCACTTAAGATGTGACTTTAAGGTTTTACTAATTACGTATAAAATACTACACGGTCTAGCTCAATCCTATCTTGCCGATTGTATTGTACCATATGTCCCGGCAAGAAATCTGCGTTCAAAAGACTCTGGCTTATTAGTGATTCCTAGAGCCCAAAAAAAGTCTGCGGGCTATAGAGCGTTTTCCGTTCAGGCTCCAGTACTCTGGAATGCCAGTTCGAGATGCTACCTTAGTAGAAGCATTTAAGTCTCACCTTAAAACCCATCTGTATACTCTAGCCTTTAAATAGACCTCCTTTTTAGACCAGTTGATCTGCCGCTTCTTTTCTTTTTTCTCCTATGTCCCCCCCTCCCTTGTGGAGGGGGTCCGGTCCGATGACCATGGATGAAGTACTGGCTGTCTAGAGTCGAGACCCAGGATGGACCGCTCGTCGGGACCCAGGATGGACTGCTCGCCTGTGTATCGGTTGGGGACATCTCTACGCTGCTGATCCGCCTCCGCTTGAGATGGTTTCTTGTGGACGAGACTCTCGCTGCTGTCTTGGATCCGCTTGAACTGAACTCTCGCGGCTGTGTTGGAGCCACTATGGATTGAACTTTCACAGTATCATGTTAGAACCGCTCGACATCCATTGCTTTCGGTCCCTAGAGGGGGGGGGGGGGGGGGGTTGCCCACATATGAGGTCCTCTCCAAGGTTTCTCATAGTCATCATTGTCACTGGCGTCCCACTGGCTGTGAGTTCTCCTTGCCCGCTGGCTGTGAGTTTTCCTTGCCCTTTTGTGGGTTCTTCCGAGGATGTTGTAGTCGTAATGATTTGTGCAGTCTTTTGAGACATTTGTGATTTGGGGCTATATAAATAAACATTGATTGATTGATTAATTGATTTATATGAGAAGCTAAGAAACAAAGAAACTTAACACAGGAAACAGAGAAGATAAACATTTAACATGGACTATGGCATGGAAAAAACAAGACTTACTGTGGCATGAAACAAGTATAACACTTACATGGACACGGCATGAATCGAACAACTAGCATAAACTCGGAATCGGACATGAAAACAAGAAGCATGAACTATGGTGTCACATGAAATAAGCAATGACTCCAGGACGACTGACTGGCAAAGACAGGCTTAAATAATGGTCTCTTGATTAGAGCAGGAGTGTGTCCAGAACACCAGAGGCAGGTGAAACTAATAATTCGCCATGGTAATTAAAACAAACAAGGGTGCACAAAAACAGGAACTAATGGAGTCTAAAACCAACAGAACATAACAAAGATATGATCCGGACCACGGATCATGACAAGAAGTTGCTTGTGCATAAAACCTACCTTTGATTTCAATAAGTTAATTTAAACCAATCTAAAAAAAGGTGATCTTGTCTTTTTTTTAGAACACTAAACCTCAAATATATGCCTGGTCAGATCTAAAAAAAATATTTCATATTTATTTTTTAATACATGATTTAACTACCTTTTTTTATCTTATGTTGTACTTTTCTTTTGTATAATATTTGGTAATGTATGTATTCTTTTTTATTTATATTTTGTATGCTCCTATATGGACCCCGGGAAGATGAGCAGTCGCCTATACTAATAGGGATCCATCCATTCAATAGGAAATAAACAATAAAACATGAGAGAGAGATTTTATTTTGTTTCTAAATGAATGGAAACAAGGCCTCCAGCACAAAGGGCACTTTAGTCATGGAAGGCGAAAGGACAGGTGCTTTAACACCACTAAGAGTCTATCTGTGCACATGCCTGTTTAAAATATACATTGCATAAACTTAATTTTGACATTGACAAATGGCACAGATAGGCCATGAGACATGTATGTGCTGTACTATAAACGTATAGGATAGGCTCAAGCTTATCTTCTAGTTGAAGTGAAGCTGGGCCAAAATAAAAAAATATTATATATATCCACAGTAGATCTATAAAAGATACTTTTTGGCAAGCTGTCCTCTGGCTTTTCCAGCAAACAAAAGAGAGTTGAGTGGGATAAAGTGTGCGAGCCGCACACAGGAACAAATAAAAAATAAGTGGTACTAAATCAGGGAGAAGGTGAAAAAGAAGATGGATGTGGCCAAACTGGCCAGGAAACTGGAAATAAACGAGTGCTTACCCTGTTTGAATAGATAGTCGCTGCAATGACACGTAAAACTTTAGGTGGGAGTACATGTAAGTGACTTTGACTACCCAAGATAAATATAATTTGTTTAACTTACTTTCGTAAAACAAAATCTTAACTAAACCAGATTAAAGTTGCATGAAAAAAGTCATATTTGATTTGAAATATTATACATTTAAACATACCAGCACATCAAACAGAATACAAAAGACTTGTGACTTGTTTTAACTGAATTTATGTACAACACAGCTACGTGACGCAAAGTCAGGACATTCCTCCACAACCACCAGCTGCTGCTGCCCAGGTTGTGCTGGAGTCACAGTAACACAATGGGAAAGCATCGGTGGCAAAATTATCTCCTTGATCAGGGGTCTGCAATCCGTGGCTCTGGAACTACATCTGGCTGGTAACACTTTAGTATGGGCAACACATATTCACCATTAATTAGATGTTTATTTACATGCAAATTGGTAACATATAGGCTCTTAATTGGTCATTATTAATGCCTTATTCTACATGGCCTTATTCACTGTCGCTTGCTGCGAGGTTTGTTTCCCCGGGATGGAAATGGATCACTCCGGACAGGACTTGGAGGTAGGAACATATTTTAATCTTCTTAGGAAATCTTGGAAGGGCATGAGGTAAACAAACACCATAAACTACGGCGTGGAACAAACACGAAACTGTGGCATGAAACAAACATGACTTACTTGGCAAGGCATGAGGTAAACACTTAGCATAAACTATGGCATTGCATGAAACAAACAATGATGCCAGGCCGACTGACTGGCAAAGGCAGGCTTAAATAATGTCTTTGATTAGAGCCAGGTGAGCGTCCCAACCACAATATGCAGGTGAAACTAATATGCAACCATGGCAACCTAAACAAACAAGAGTGCACTAATGGTGTCAAAACTAACAGAACATAAAGAAAATATGATCCGGACTACGGATCATGACATTAACTAAGAGTCTTCCCTCAATAACCTCAGAATTATTGCTTATTAGTAACCTAGCCCTAACTGTAATATGTTACCCTAGAGTCCAAATAACTCTAAATTAAGTCTGTGTTACTTTAATAAGCAATTAATTAATGGTTAATATGTTCACCATACTAAAGTGTTACCATGTGGTTGTTCTGCCACCTTGTTGTGGCTCCCTCAAATTAATTTTTAAGAAGAGTTATATTATTTCCATCTTTCTGTGAGGCCATGAATTAGAAAGGCAAGGTAATGAGACTGGAAGCCTGTTCGGTTTAATGTTGCATGTGTGTAATCCCTTAGCCTTACCATGAATTGATTAACGTGGACCCCGACTTAAACAAGTTGAAAAACTTATTCGGGTGTTACCATTTAGTGGTTAATTGTACGGAATATGTACTGAACTGTGCAATCTACTAATAAAAGCATCAATCAATCAATCAAAGCTATGCTAACCATGAATACTTGCCAAAAAACTTCTCTAATGAGAAAATGAAAAATAGTTAAATTTTTTAGTTTAGTTTCTTACAGACCCCTGGCCTAGATTAATTAATAGATGTCCTCACCTTACCTGATACTTTTATATTGTTGATATCCAATGTTGGTAAAGCCCGAACAACGAATTTGTGTGTCGTCAAAGTATCCAAAGCATGTAGAATGTGAGTACGCCAGCCATGAAGTTTGCATGAAGCACCATAAATAGTAAATGGTAAATGGGTTGTACTTGTATAGCGCGTTTCTACCTTCAAGGTACTCAAAGCGCTTTGACACTACTTCCACATTCACCCATTCACACACACATTCACACACTGATGGTGGGAGCTGCCATGCAAGGCGCTAATTAGCACCCATCAGAGCAAGGGTGAAGTGTCTTGCTCGAAGACACAACGGACGTGATGAGGTTGGTACTAGGTGGGCATTGAACCAGGGACCCTCGGGTTGCGCACGGCCACTCTTCCACTGCGCCACGCCGTCCCACCGTACATTACCACATTCACTTAATTCTTGATACATCTCAATACGACAGGTTTTTGTACTTACGGACACTTAATAAGTCTCTGCAGAGAGTGGTGAGCCCGACGGAAAAGATCATCAGGACTCCTCTTCCTCCTATCAGGGAAATCGTAAAAAGCCACTGCCTGACCAAAGCTCAGAAAATCTGTAGAGACTCTTTTCACCCCCATCAAGGACTGTTTTTACTGCTGGACTCTGGAAAGAGTTTCCGCAGTGTCCGTAGCAGAACCTCCAGCTTCTTACCTCAACCCATAAGACATCATAACAATCCCCTCAATTCCCCCCAAAAACCGATTAACTCGCTGGAATATAAAGACAATATAACATACATCCATAAATGTGGATGCATATGCAAAAGTGTATTTATCTGTACAGTAATACATTTATTTATATCTGCACCTCATTGCGCTTTTATCCTGCACTACAACGAGGTGATGCAACAAAATGTTGTTCTTATATGTATTGTAAAGTTCACATTTGAATGACAATAAAAAGAAGTCTAAGTCTGAGTCTAAGTTATTGCACGAGGTCTTAGGACCGTGCAGGTCTGGAATGAGGACGCTTTATCAGCGCTATTGGACTGTTTTGAAGACACCATTTGAACACCGGGCTATAACGCTGCACACATCATCAGTTTGCTCGTATATTGTACAACATCTGCATTTAAATGCTTAGATGGGTATTCCAACCTAGACCCACACCAGTTTAAATACAGGCCCAACAGATCTGAAGGCAATGCCATCTTACTAGCCCAGGGTTTTGGCAACCCAAAATGTTGAAAGAGCCATATTGGACCAAAAATACAAAAATAAAATCTGTCCGGAGCTGCAAAAAATGAAAAACTGTATATAAGTCTTATATTGAGGGCAGTACATGACGAAAGTGTCTATATTAGCTATAATAGCCTACTATCAAAATGACTAAGTGTCGATGGTAGAACCAAATCTTCGTTGAGAGAAATGTTGAAATTGAATATTTATTTTACACATTTTTACTACATTAGAAACTATTAGTAGATCAGAGGTTACTCAGAACGTTAGATTACACCTGATAATGGCTGGCTTTTAATAGCCAAATGTGTAGATATGTGTATCCAAGTTAAAAGAAACAGCAGGCTGTCTTCTTTTAATGCATTTATTTCAATCTTTGGCAAGTTAAGTAATGTTTGCTGTGGTCTGGAACAACATGGCACACAGACAACTATTAGACATACAGCCAATATTGCTTACAGATAATATGTTGTGAGACATGCAAAACTAAATTATATACAAAGATGATAAAAGTAAAGGATATTAAATGAGCTCAAATATATCTACAGATGAGGCATAATAATACAATGTGTACATACTTCTAGCCTAAATAGCATGTTAGCATTGATTAGCTTGCAGTCATGCTTTAATGATAAATAGATAATGATAACTTAGATTTATATCGCGCTTTTCTAGACACTCAAAGCGCTGACAGAGAAGTGGGACTCAACATTCATTCACACCTGGTGGTGGTAAGCTACATCAGTAGCCACAGTTGCCCTGGGGTAGACTGATGGAAGCGTGGCTGCCAGTTTGCGCCTACGGCCCCTCCGACCACCACCTATCATTCATTCATCATTCATTCACCAGTGTGAGCTGCACCGGGGGCAAAGGGTGAAGTGTCCTGCCCAAGGACACAACAGCAGCGATTTTTTGGATGTCAATAGGTGGGAAACGAACCTGCAACTTCAGGTTTCTGGCCGGCCGCTCTACCTACTACGCCATGCCGCCCCAAATATGCCTGATTCGCACTCTAACAAGTCGATAACATCAATAAAGCGCACCTTTTTGCTTTCACGCACAACATAAAATGTTTGGCGGACAAAATGAGACAAAGAAGGAGTAGAAGATTTTACATCTAAACAGCCTGGCTGTCAACAGGTTAGGGCTATTGTTCACGTTAATTTTTATTCTATTGTCTTGGTCAGTGGTTCTCAACTTTTTTTCAGTGATGTACCCCCTTTGAACATATTTTTTAATTGAAGTACCCCCTAATGCAGGGGTGCCCACACTTTTTCTGCAGACGAGCTACTTTTCAATTGACCAAATCGAGGGGATCTACCTCATTCATATATATCATTTATATTTATTTATTTATGAAAGAGACGTTTTTGTTAACAAGTTAAATGTGTTTAACAATACTACAAGCATGTGTAACACATATAGAAGTCTTTCTTTCACAAAGACAAGAATAGAAGTTGGTGTATTACCTGATTCTGATGACTTGCATTGATTGGAATCAGACAGTAGTGATGATAACGCCCACATTTTTGAATGGAGATGAAAAAAAGTCCTCCTGTCTGTACGATACCACATGAAAGTGGTTGGTTTTTGGCATCATATTTATCCAGCTTCCATACACTTTACAAGAAAAAAATTGGCAGCAAATTCCGTAGCTTACTTGATTGACATTCACGGCACCCGAAGGTCTTTTGAGATGACGCTGGCTGCTGCGAGATCATTATTAAGAAAAAATGACTGAGAGGAAGGCGAAAAACACTTTTTATTTCATTGTGCACGCCAGCTCTCCGAGACTCTTGTTTTGTTAGCGCAGGTAGCATGAAACAGGGCTTTTATTGTGAAGATAGGAAATGTGCAGTCGGCCTTTGGAGTTTTGACGGAAGGTACGGCGCGAGAGTCTGTTGAAATAAAAAGTGTTTCTTGCCTTCCTCTCGGTCATTTTTTTTTAATAATGATCTCGCTGCAGCTAGCGTCATCTCACAAGACCTTCGGGTGCCGTGAATGTCAATCAAGTGACGTCTTGGGGAAGATTGATGATCGCTAATTTTTAGGTCCATTTTTTTAGAATAAAATAGAATAGAATGGACTTTATTGTAATTATATTTGCATATAACGAGATTAAAGACTACAATTTAAGGTGCGGTAGTGGGAACAAATATGGGGTGAAATAAACAACACAAGAGGTAATAAAGGAAAAAACTAACAATTGAAATAAACAGACTACTAGCCAATAAAAATAATAGGCAATCCTGTACAATATACAAAACATAGAAATACAAAATACTGTACAATATACAGAACAAGACAAGAATACCGAAGTAATAAATAACAATCAGGGTCGGACAATTGCACTCGAAGGGTATTGCACAGTAGGGTATTTTAAAAGCCTGGCTGGCGATCGACTGACACACCGTCCGCGGTCGATCGGTAGCTCGCGATCGACGTAATGACCACCCCTGCCCTAATGGGTGCAAAGCATTTCTGGTTGAAAAAAATAGATAAAGAAGTAAAGAAGCATTTAAGTCTCACCTTAAAACTCATTTGTATACTCTAGCCTTTAAATAGACCTCCTTTTTAGACCAGTTGATCTGCCGCTTCTTTTCTTTTTCTCCTCTGTCCCCCCCTCCCTTGTGGAGGGGGTCCGGTCCGATGACCATGGATGAAGTACTGGCTCTCCAGAGTCGAGACCCAGGATGGACCGCTCGTTGGGACCCAGGATGGATCGCTCGCCTGTGTATCGGTTGGGGACATCTCTACGATGCTGATCCGACTCCGCTTGGGATGGTTTCCTGTGAACGGGACTCTCGCTGCTGTGTTGGAGCCACTATGGATTGAAATTTCACAGTATCATGTTAGACCCGCTCGACATCCATTGCTTTCGGTCCCCTAGAGGGGGTAGGGGGGGAGGTTTGCCCACATTTGAGGTCCTCTCCAAGGTTTCTCATAGTCATCATTGTCACTGGCGTCCCACTGGGTGTGAGTTTTTCTTGCCCTTATGTGGGTTCTTCCGAGGATGTCGTAGTCGTAATGGTTTGTACAGTCCTTTGAGACATTTGTGATTTAGGGCTATATAAATAAACATTGATTGATTGATTGATTGATAAAATACAGCACTATGTAATCAGTTTCTGATTTATCAAAATGTATAACAATGCAAAATATTGTATTTGTAGTGGTCTTTCTTGAACTATTTAGAAAAAAAGATATAAAAATAACCAAATAACTTGTTGAAAAATAAACAAGTGGTTTAATTATAAATAACGATTTCTACACAATTATCAACTTAAAGTGCCCTCTTTGGGGATTGTAATTGAGATCCATCTGGATTCATGAACTTAATTCCAAACAATTCTTCACAAAAAAAGGAATCTTTTACATCAATATTTATGGAACACGTCCACAAAAAATCTAGCTGTCAACACTGAATATTGCATTGTTGTATTTCTTTTTCACAGTTTATGAACTTAAATTCACATTTTGTTGAAGTATTATTCAATAAAGATTTTTGAATTGCTATTTTTAGAATATTTAAAAAAAAATCTCACGTACCCCTTGGCATACCTTCCAGTACCCCCAGGGGTACATGGAGGGGCGTCACTAGACCTAATACTGTACTGGGGCACAAATAATTCATGTGAGCGTGCAAAGCGCGCAAGCAAAAAAATTTTTAGCACTTATTTATCATAACAAAATACATAAATAGTGCTTTAAACTATGAAATCATATCAGATTATGTTGTATGGATCTTTGATTAACCACCTGAAATTAATGCATTCTATCTACTTGTGCACTTTTTTACTCCAGACTTCTAAACTGCTACTGGTAAAAGCAAAAAGGAAGAGCAATGAATCTTTTTGAAATATATATTGCAGTAATCATCTGCAATTTAACATCTACAAAAGTAAAACAAAAAATAAAGCACCCCTACATCTCTGGGTTCTTTTATATTATTTAATTTCCATTTATGGCAATGTGGCTAATCCTATTTCAGATACACAAAACTATAAAATATACACAAAACAATAAAGCCACAGTAGTAGAATAAATGAACAACTATTGTGTGTCTGTTCAGGGAATCATTTTCTGAGAAGTAAACTGTAACGTCTCGTTTTCATTTTTGCAAAGTGGTCAATCACTCTGGACAGACATGGAAATATTACAGAAACTGTTATACAGTTGACCAGTGGTTCCCAACTGCTGGGTCGTGACATAAAAGTGGATTGTGTGTCATTTTCAGTGAGTCGCAGTCACATGTGTGCATGAAAAAAAAAAAGTTTAGGGAGAAAAAAATCAAATTGTGGCAACAAAACCAGATATTTTTAGCCATTTTTCTAATGACTATTAGTGAGTATTTTAGCAAAAGGCAAACCGACTAACAAGTTGGAGGAAGACTCAGGACAGACATGGAAATCTATTTTTTAAAAATCTAAATGGGGCAACAAAACCCGATATTTTCAGCCTTTTTTCTGAAAACAAATACAGAAATGTTACTATTTTTTCTGGAAACAAAACCAAATGTTTTAGCTGTAGCCATTTTTCTGGTGACAAAACAAGATTATCTTATTTAAAGTCACACCGATTAACAAGACAAGTCTACTGTGCTATTTTTCTGTGAAATAAACTTGAATGATTTGAAAAATTGGCTCACGACTTGATGATATGGAAAAATGTTTTTCTTCCTGAAGATAAACCATTTGAGAAGCATTCAACTCACACATGCTTTCTCCAAATCATCATTGATGCAGAACCAGCAGACAATAACCAACATGATGTTTCATGTTCATTAGAAATTCCCCCGACAGCTCGTACCGCAAATGAATATGTTTGTCTTGATACAAGGAAGAACGTTAGCTAACTTAGCATCAACTTAAGACAATGATGTTGCCTAGCTAGCTAGGACTTCACTTACATCTCTCATTCCTCGCTTCTTCTCTGCAGCGGGCGAATAACTTTCTTAAATCCATCTAGGAGTTACAGTTTGAGTCAAATCAAAATCAAAATATTGTAATTAACAAATTGTTGTTGGCTAACGTCACCTACCTCACGCAGTGATTCGCATCCCCCCTCTCTCTCTCTCTCTCTCCCCCCCCCTCTCTCTCTCTCTCTCTCTCTCTCTCTCTCTCTCTCTCTCTCAACTGAAGTCTCGATCCACACGTGAATAATTACCATATTAAGTAGCCATGTGCTCACTCTTTCGTGGAGTGAATACAGTAGCAATCAATTACCATACTAAGTAGTATGTGCGCTGTTGTCTATGTTATCTAGACTTAAAACTCTGAAGCGTTTTTTTTTATTGGTGAAATTTTTACTGGGGCACTGCAGATCAACAGTGGGGCACGTGCCCCAGTGAAATATGTCTGGCGACGCCCCTGGGTACGCGTACCCCCATTTGAGAACCACTGGTCTAGGTGTAAATATTTTGTAAGATGTGTCAATGCTGCGGAGCAGTTTAAATGGTGCATCGGACCAAAAGCGTAGTGACCATGATGAAGCATAATCCAGGTTTGACTAAAGTTCAGTGTCCGAAATACAATCCAAACATTCCTTGGCAGGATGGAATATTTATTTTGAAGTTTTGGCAGCAACGTTACGAGATTTATCACAGACCGGTAATTTAAATTTCCTCTCCAACAAGTAGCTGTCGTGTTAAAAATACTAAAGGTGTTTTAAAACAAAGCAAGAAAAATGTTTCTTGTTTTTTTTTTAACATGACCTGTGTTATGTGTTTCTGTCCACAGCTGGCGCCTCGCAAGTGATAATTAGACTGCATCACGCCTCAGGTTAGTGTCATCAGAGGGACTGACAACCGATAGCAGATGTTGAACTTGCCCTTTTGTCCTGCTGCCCACGACAAAATTAGCAGTTACTAAGAAAATCTTTATGGACCGCAAGATTTTTATGAATCAGGTGCAAGGCTTTAGCCGTATAGGTCAGTGCAGGAGACAAGAGGAGAGATGTGACATCTTGAGAAATATATATCCTAATAAAAATTGCTTTGGTAGGAAGACTGCTGCCAATAATATAATCTTCCGAGAAAATTAAATAACCCGGACTTTGAGTATTTCATCTTACAACTCTTAAGCATGAACTCCTGCAGGCCAGAGGTTGTCAGGAGAATATTCATGATGTGTGTGGAAATGAGGCAGTTCTCGTAGTGACAGGCTCAACATATTGGCCCATCAACGCTTCTTTCTGGAGGCGGTAATGACGGAGCAGGACAGGATTCATAAATCAGAAGACAGCAGGGAGAGCAGCTGACATTGATGCATGCAGAGACACTGAAAAAAGTCGAGAAGAAGAGCAAAAAAGCAAAAGGCACATGCTGTGTGACTTCATATGCTGAAGACAGTGATGAGAAAGAGTGTCAAAATAAAACAAGATGACCGGCAATGGCTGCAATTTAGCTGCATTAAGCAGGCTGCCCACACAGTGTTGCCAAGACTGCTTATTAAAAGCAAGTTTAAGTTCGTTTTTTGCAAGTTGCGTTTTTTTGGCCTTGTTTTTGAACTTGTGGTTGTTTATATGGGCCTGCTTTTTTGTCCCCACAATAAGCCAAAACGAGAACGCGGGTAGGTAGTTTGCCTCCTAGCAGTAAGTGAGAAAAATGTATAAAAACAAATATATAGTTAATATAATAACAAATATATAGTGACCAGCAATAATAAGCCAACAAAATGTAATAAGTGCATTTGTTGATTGTTTGATTTTTGTCAATATTTCATAAATAAATGATAAATGGGTTCTACTTGTATAGCGCTTTTCTACCTTCAAGGTACTCAAACCGCTTTGATACTACTTCCACGTTTACCCATTCACACACACGTTCACACACTAATGGAGGGAGCTGCCATGCAAGGCGCTAACCAGCACCCATCAGGAGCAAGGGTGAAGTGTCTTGCTCAGGACACAACGGACGTGAAGAGGTTGGTACTAGGTGGGGATTGAACCAGGGACCCTCGGGTTGCGCACGGCCACTCTACCACTGCGCCACGCCGTCCCCGATAAATAAAAAACAAATTATTTTTTACAAGTAATCATCTGTCTTTTAAATTTATGAGTCACTTTATTTCCAGGAAACTGGGATAGCATATTAATCGTTTCAACTCCCAATTCGAGATATTTGAGATAAATATTAAACATTTTTAATTTTTCTAACAATATTTGTCGGGAAGTCTGAGAAGTGTTACAAGTCGGGCAGCTGCTTTAAAAAGTAGGATTCCCAGATTGCATCAAATGTTAATGTATTACATATTCCTCTGTTTGTTGTCTGATAAATAGACACATTCAATAATTAAAACAAAACATTGTTTATTGAATCATTAATGTAGGGGTCTTTAATGTTTTCTAGAGCAACAAGTAAGTCAAATATACATAAATCTCCTAAGCAACTCAGAATGCAAACAGAACACAGGGAGGACATAAACAATTGAAATATGGATTGCTGCTCCGCCAGCTTGTGTATGGATTTCTTTGTTCATACAGTATATGTGGGTAGGTGTATATGTACAGTATATATATGTGCATATATATGTATAATTTATTTTTTCTTACGGGCGCTCTTGGGGCCTGCCTGTTCGGCAGGGGGTGGCGTCCAAGTCTACTGCAGCTGGGCTGCGTGTCTGGCGCCCCTGGGTCCCGCCGTGCACCCCTTCCGGATGCCCATCTTGGTCTGGGCTTGCTGGATCTAGTGCCCGCATCTATTTTGGCAGCTCGGTGAGCTGCATGGTATTCTGCAGTGCAAGGCGGCCAACTGCTGGAGTAGTGATCTTGTGTGTCAGCAGCGTGTCTGTGATGTCTTTTTTTTCTCTTCTTTTTCTTCCTCTTGCTTAAGGGAGAGGATCACTAGGGCAGTTGCTGGGTGTTCCAGCTCCATTGTTGATGTCTCTGCAGGGGGTTGGGTGGTTACCTTAGCCCCGTGCTGGGCCATCCTGTGGCGACCGACATGGGTGGGGCACTCTAGGGGCGGGCCCCTCCGTTCTCTCCTGAGGGATGTTGGGCTCGTAGTGGTTGGGTGGGGGGGGGGGTGTTCCTTTTTGGCTGCGGGGAGTCTCTGGGCCCCTCAGGGCGGGGCGTCCCGCCTTTTTGTCCGCGTGGTGTGTGGAATCTTGCTGGCTTGGAGGAAAGCTGTCCCCTGCTTCTCCTGTGCCTTGACCTCTGCCGGGCGCATCGGTCTATGCCCTGCTGCAGGCCCTGCAGGGCAGCACTGTGGGCCTAGCTCTGGGGCTTCTGTCGCTGGCCGGCCTGACTGCTTGGGCCGGTGGGCACTGCACCTGCTGTTTTGGATTGGGCTCTCTGGGTGGCTGGGGCCATACTTATGCTCCCGTACACACTGGGAGACGAATATGTTGTACATACAAAACACATACCGTATTTTTCGGATTATAAGTCGCTCTGGAGTATACGTCGCATCGGCCGAAAATGCATAATAAAGAAGGAAAAAAACATATATACGTCGCACTGGAGTATAAGTCGCATTTTTGGGGAAATGTATTTATTTCCAAGATGGCGGTGCGCATGGACGCAGCGGCTTACGTCTCTCCGTTTCAGTGCTCTTTCATTCTTCTTTTCTTGTTTTTTTTTCTTTTGTGCACCACCTGTACTGCAAACACCCGGTACACCCACCAGTCACTCTTGGATATCAGGAACTCGCACCAGATATGTGTTTCAAGCGACTTTCACCACGAGCACAACATCCCAGACGACATAGCGAGAGCACCTGGCTCTCCGTGGTTTGTTGTCTGGTGTGGGAGAGGGCGCAGACGGAGGATGGAGAGGAAGCAGAAGCGTGGCCGCAGGTCCGGCGTCTTGCTCAGGCTGAGGAAACAACCCCACAAGCCACTCTACCGTGCCTGTTCCTCTCCAATGCCAGATCCCTCGTACAGAAGATGGACGACCTGGAGTTACAACTCGCTGGAAACCGCTATGTTCGGGACTGTTGTGCTATGATTATCACCAAAACCTGGCTTCATCCGGAAATACCCGATGCTAGTATGCAGCTAGCCGGCCGCACTCCGCTCCGCCGGGACAGAACTAAGGACTCCGGTAAGAGCAGAGGAGGGGGGCTCTGTATTTACGTGCATGAGAACTGGTGCAACAATGGGACAATCATTGAACAGCACTGTTGCCCGGATGCGGAGTACATGTCTGTTAGATGTCGGCCTTTTTTTCTCCCGAGAGAGCTGTCTGTTGTTATCGTTACGGCTGTGAATATTCCGCCGGACACCAAAGTAAACACAGCGCTCTCTCTTCTGCTGAACACCGTCTACGAACAGCAGCAAGTCCACCCCGACGGTGTTCATATCATAGCAGGGGGTTTTAATAAGGCCAATCCGAAGACTGTACTACCTAAGTTCTACCAGCACGTGACGTGTTCTACAAGGGGCAAGAACACCCTGGACCACATGTATACCAACATGAAGCACGCGTACAGAGCTACACCCCTCCCCCAGCTTGGACAGTCTGACCATCTTTCCCTCCTGCTTTCTCCTACCTACACCCCCGTCAGACGCCAGGCCAGGCCCATCACAAAGACTGTTATGACCTGGCCTGACGATGCACTCCCCAAATTTCAGGACTGCTTCCAACACACAGACTGGGACCTCTTCCAACAACAGGAGCTGGAGACAGCCAGGGGAACGGTGCTGGGCTACATACAGTTCTGCATCGGGAATGTGACTGTGGAAAAAAAACATCCGGGTTTACCCCAACAAGAAACCCTGGATTACCAGCCAGGTCCGCACACTCCTCAGGGCCCGCGACGCATCCTTCAGATCAGGGGACAGGGCACTGTACAGTGCTGTTGGAGCCGACCTGAAGAGAGGGATTAAAAAAGCAAAGGCGGGCCACAAGAGGTGCATAGAGTCTCATCTGTCCAGCAATAACTCACGGGAGGTGCGGCGGGGCATTCATGACATCACGAACTTCAGAGGCTGCGATGTGACAACTGCGGATCAGAGTGCGACACTGGCAGAGGAGCTTAACTGTTTCTTTGCTCGTTTCGAAACCCCCAGCGACACTCATGTGCTCCAGCCCTTCCCCCGCCCCCACCGGGCTCCGGCACCACTCCACTCACTGTACAGAAGCGCAGTGTCAGATGAGCGCTCCTGGTTGTGAACCCCAGGAAGGCTGCCGGACCAGACGGAGTACCTGGAAAGGTGCTCAGGGCGTGCCGCCACCAGCTCGCTCCCCCCCTCACCAGGATCTTCAACCTCTCCCTGGCTCAGGCAGTCATCCCATCCTGCTTGAAGTCAATTACAATAATCCCGGTGCCGAAGAAGTCTCCTATCACCAGCCTGAATGATTACCGACCAGTGGCCCTCACTTCGGTAATTATGAAGTGCTTCAAGAGACTGGTTCTCCAGCACATCAAGAACCATATCCCTCCAGACTTCAACCCCCACCAGTTCGCATACCGGGCGAACAGATCCACAGAGGACGCCATCGCTGTTGCTCTCCACTCTGCTCAATACAATAATCCGAGACAGACTTTTCAACAAACTGGACACTCTTGGCCTCCCCCATCTTGCAAGAGCCTGGATAAGGGACATCCTAACGGGCCGACCCCAGAATGTGAGACTTGGCCCCCACCTCTCATCCAACTGCACGCTGAGCATCGGCTCCCCACAGGGATGTGTGCTGAGCTTCTCCTCTACTGCCTCTACACCCATGACTACAGTCCAGCCCACAGTGACAACCTTATCATCAAGTTCGCTGACGATACCACAGTGGTCGGGCTCATCTCCAGGGGTGACGAGGCTGCCTACAGGGAGGAGGTCCTGAAGCTGACGGCCTGGTCTTTGGAGAACAACCTCGCTCTCAACACCAGCAAGACCAGAGAGATAATTGTCGACTTCAGGAGGGACAGCACCGACCCTGACCCCCTCTACATTAACGGCAAGCGTGTGGAGAGGGTCCACACCTTCAGGTACCTTGGAGTCCACATCTCTAACGACTTTTCCTAGACAGTCAACACCACATCAATTATCAAAAAGGCTCAACAGCGGCTACACTTCCTGAGAGTCCTCGGGAAGTACAACCAGAAGCCTGACCTGCTCCTGACCTTCTACCGCTCGTCCATCGAGAGCCTGCTGACCTACTGTATTACAGTATGGTATGGCAGCTGCACTGCAGCAGACAGGGAGAGGCTGCAAAGAGTGGTAAAGACGGCTCAGAAGATCATTGGCCGCCCTCTCCTCTCTCTGATGGACATCTACATCTCTCGCTGCCTCAACAGAGCAAGTGCCATCATCAAGGACAGCACCCACCCTGGCTCTGACCTGTTCCACCTGCTACCCTCTGGGAAGCGCTACAGGTGCATTAAAACCAAGACAAACAGGCTAAAGAACAGCTTCTTCCCCAGGGCCATAACCACCCTGAACGTACTGCACCACTGACCCTCATAACTGCCTTCTCTTCGGTGCAATAACCCATTCCACGAACCACCCTGTTTTTTCATGTAGATATTCATGTATATATTAATTTCACCCACTGTATCGAGTGTACATTTGCACATAGTGTACACTGTACAGAGAGTACAGAGTCTAAACTGTTCTCTTCCACACCTTTCTTTGCACTTCTATATTTTTATTTATTTACACATTGTTTTCTTGCATGCACACATCGCACTGTATGGAATGGCCTCAATCTCGTTACCCTGCGTAATGACAATAAAGCTGATTCTGATTCTGATAAAATCCAACACCAAGAATAGACATTTGAAAAGCAATTTGAAATAAATAAAGAATAGTGAACAACAGGCTGAATAAGTGTACGTTACGTGACGCATAAATAACCAACTGAGAAGGTGCCTGGTATGTTAACGTAACATATTATGGAAAGAGTCATTCAAATAACTATAACATATAGAACATGCTATACGTTTACCAAACAAAATGTCACTCCTAATCGATAAATCCGATGAAATCTTCTTCTTCGATGTCGCTTCTAAACAACTCTGCCAACTCCAAAGGTATGCGCCGCTTCCTCTTGTCGTTTTCTGCTGCATATTTCACTACGTCCAGCCTGTAATCTGCAGTACATGATTTCTTTTTTGATGTCCTTTTTGTTCAGCCCTTCTCAGTTTTCATAAGTTACCGCCAACGATGAAATTATACATTTTAATAGCTATGGCAGTAGCATCTATGTACACTGCTGCTGAAATTTAAATTGTCCTGAAGGAACTCTCCTGAAGGAATCAATAAAGTACTATCTATCTATCTATCTATATAGCTATCTATCTATCTATCTATCTATCTATCTATCTATCTATCTATCTATCTATCTATCTATCTATCTATCTATCAATCTATCTATCTATCTATATATCTATCTATCTATCTATCTATCTATCTATCTAGCATATAGCAGTTAGCATTCCATAACCCACAATTCACTTCTGCCATGACCCTCCCCCGCCAAATTCTTATTGGCTGACGTGTGTGTGACGATTGCTGACGTGTGTGTGAAGATTGCTGACATTTTCTTCGTCTCTTCCGCGAATTAGATAAATAATATTATTTGATATTTTACGGTAATGTGGTAATAATTTCACATATAAGTCACTCCGGAGTATATGTCGCACCCCCGGCCAAACTATGAAAAAGACTGTGACTTATAGTCCGAAAAATACGGTCCATATACTGCACATGCACAATTATTCGTACATATAGACATGTATATTCATTCGTACAAAGATATGCGCACACATTGGTACTTACCTACATACATAGATACATACACTCCTAAATACATACACAAATACAGTGCATACATATACATTCTTGGTACATACATCCACATGCACATTCACTGTACAAACATACATATACAGTACATATACTGCACATAATACAAACCATCCATCCATCCTTTTTCTACCGCTTGTCCCTTTATGGGTCGCAGGGACCAGAAAACTGGTTAAAATACAGCACACACGCTCCATTTATCTACAAACCTACTCAGTGGCCTAGTGGTTAGAGTGTCCGCCCTGAGATTGGTAGGTTGTGAGTTCAAACCCCGGCCGAGTCATACATCCCTGCTTGGCACTCAGTATCAAGGGTTGGAATTGGGGGTTAAATCACCATAAATGATTCCCGAGTGCGGCACCGCTGCTCCTCACTGCGTCCCTCACTTCCCAGGGGGTGATCAAGGGGATGGGTCGAATGCAGAGGACAAATTTCACCACACCTAGTGTGTGTGTGACAATCATTGGTACTTTAACTTAACTTAAACCCAGTTTCAAATAGTTGGGAAATTGGGTTAGATGTAAATATAAACGGAACACAATGATTTGCAAATCATTTTCAACCCATATTCAGTTTAATATGCTACAAAGACAAAATATTTGATGTTCAAACTGATAAACATTTTTTTTTTTTTTTGCAAATAATTATTAACTTTAGAATTGGATGCCAGCAACACGTGACAAAGAAGTTGGGAAAGGTGGCAATAAATACTGATAAAGTTGAGGAATGCTCATCAAACACTTATATGGAACATCCCACAGGTGTGCAGGCTAATTGGGAACAGTTGGGTGCCATGATTGGGTACAAATGCATCTTCCATGAAATACTAAGTAATTCACAAACAAGGATGGGGTGAGGGTCACCACTTTGTAAGCAAATTGTCGAACAGTTTTAGAACAACACTTCTCAACGAGCTATTGCAAGGAATTTAGGGATTTTACCATCTATGGTCTGTAAAATCATCAAAAAGGTTAAGAGAATCTGGAGAAATCACTGCACGTAAGCCATGATATTACGGACTTTTGATCCTTCAGGCGGTACTGCCTCAAAATCCGACATCAGTGTGTAAAGGATATCACCACATGAGCTTAGGAACACTTCATAAAACCACTGTCTGTAACTACAGTTGGTAGCAACATATGTAAGTGCAAGTTAAGACTCTAAAGCCAAAGCCCTTCATCAACAATATCCTGAAACGCCGCCGGCTTGGCTGGGCCCGGGCTCACCTAAAATGGACTGATGCGAAGTGGAAAGGTGTTCTGTGGTCTGATGTGTCTACATTTCAAATTATATTTGGAAACAGAGGACATGGTGTCCTCCAGAAAAAAGAGGAAAATAACCATTCGGCTTGTTATAGGCGCAAAGTTCAAAAGCCAGCATCTGTGATGGTATGGGGGTGTATTAGTGCCCAAGGCATGGGTAACCTACACATCTGTGAAGGCACCATTGATGCTGAAAGTTCCATATAGGTTTTGGAGCAACATTATTTGTCATCCAAGCAACGTTATCATGGACGCCCCTGCTTATTTCAGCAAGACAAGTGTTACAACAGCATGGCTTTGTAGTAAAAGAGTACGGGTACTTTCCTGGCCCACCTGTAGTCCAGACCTGTCTCCCATCGAAAATGTGTGGCGCATTATGAAGCGTAAAATACGACAGCGGAGACCCCGGACTGTTGAACGACTGAAGCTCTACATAAAACAAGAATGGAAAATAATTCCACTTTCAAAGCTTCAACAATTATTTTCTTTAGTTTCCAAACGTTTATTGAGTGTTTTTAAAAGAAAAAAGGGTGTAACATAGTGGTGAACATGTCCTTTCCCAACTACTTTGTTACGTGTTGCAGGCATGAAATTCTAAGTTAATTATTATTTGCAAAATAAAATAATGTTTATGAGTTTGAACATCAAATATATTGTCTTTGTAGTGCATTAAATTGAATATGGGTTGAAAAGGATTCGCAAATCATTGTATCCCGTTTATATTTACATCTAACAATTTCCCAGCTCATATGGAAACGGGGTTTGTACTTTCTATTGTACTTCAAGTTATCATTACATATATGTATTGTTGCATTTGAAACAATTGTTTTGTTGATAATAGAGGTAATTCCATCCATTTTCTACCGCTTATTCCCTTTGGGGTCACGGGGGGCCCTGGTGCCTATCTCACCAACAATTGAGCGGAAGGCAGGACAAGTCGCGCCCCTCATCGCAGGGCCAACACAGATAGACAGACAACATTCATACTCACATTCACACACCAACGCCAATTTAGTGTTGCCAATCAACCTATCCCCAGGTGCATGTCTTTGGAGGTGGGAGGAAGCCGGAGTACCCAGAGGGAACCCACACAGTCACGGGGAGAACATGCAAACTTCACACAGAAAGATCCCGAGCCCGGGATTGAACCCAGGACTACTCAGGACCTTCGTATTTTGAGGCAGACACACTAACCCCTATTCCACCGTGCTGCCCAATAGAGGTAATTATTGTTATTAGTTATTATCAATAGTGCAATTTTTATTGTTATTTTTATTGCTCCATTTGTGGTGCAATAATGTTCATTGTCATTTCTGTGTTGTTAATATTTACTTCACTACCTGCTTCTCTGTGCTGTGCATCCTGCTGGACTGCATTAAACTAAATTAGGATATTAATATCCTGTATAAAAGACATACAGTACAGATTTTACAGATACAATAAAAAAAAAGAGAGCACTCGGTTACACTCAGTTTTAATTCCTGTGGTTGATTTGCATTTGTGTCCACCTTTTTTAACCCCTATTGTTGTCTTGCAGTCATTTCCACCTTTTTAAAATATTGTCCCAGGCTAGTCAGGAAAGATAACCTCCTTTCTTTTAACCGGATCTTGTAACGGCACAGAATTTTTTGAATGGAATTTAAAGATGGTGAATCATGGAAACAAAACTTTAGAATGTTACTGAGGTTGATGGAAGTAGTTTTAAATCCGCATGAAAAGACTGTTCATGCCCCAATCAATTTGGTTCCGGATAAAGGTAGCTGTTGTCCTGGACTATTTTGCCAGTTTTACAGAATACAACGCTATAGTTCATCAGTTTGTGGCGCACAAATGCACCACAAACTTAATTACTTGTATACAGTAATTAATAATAATTATAATAATAATGGATTTGATTCATATAGCACTTTTATAGACACTTAAAGCGCTTCACATAGAACTAAGAACCCATCAATCATTCACTCCACATTTACAAGTGATGGTGGTAAGCTACATCCGTAGCCCCATCTGCCCTGGGATAGACCGACAAAAACATGGTTGCCAATTTGTGCCTACAACCTCGCTGATCATCACCAAACATTCATTCCCATTCATACATCAGTGTGAACGGTACTTGGATCAAGGTGGGTGAAGCATTTTGTCTTAACTATAGTTACTCATTACTTTCCTCAAAAAGTAATTGAATTACTAACATAATTACAATACTCTTAACTAAATGTAATGATTATGGAAAGTAATTAAAGTGCTACCTAAAAACTAATAAAAATTCAACTAAATATTTAATGTATGCAGTTTAGAGATTTTTTACCATGAATTGATTAACATGGACTTAAACAAGTTGAAAAAAATATTCGGGTGTTACCATTTAGTGGTCAATTGTACGGAATATGGAAGGCACCCAGAGCCCACATATTACATAAGGTAGCTGATTGATAATTACTCTGCTCCCTGCTCAGCACACCTCTCCATTAGACACACATACATTCATTAACAGGAATGAATAATGTACAACTTTGGCACTGTTTTGTTGGATGATGGCTGCCAAGTTTACAAGTTTCAGGCGTTTCCAATCTGTTCCATAACACAGATCAAAAAGAGTCACTTGTAGCCCAGAGGTAAGTCTGGGTCCCTGTGATCTGAATACATTTCAACTAGGGTTGCCAGCTCCCAGAAAATAAATAAGGGATACCTGATTGTCTTCACACCTTCCAGTATGGCAATTTAACCCTTGTGTTATGTTCATATTGTTGTTACCCAGCCAGCGATTGTGGGTCTGATGGACCGTTGCATTTTGTGGCTTTTATTGCCTCACAGTCAAACACTCGTATGTTAAAATACTGAACAGATGTTTACCTTATCCCAATAAACATGTGTTAAGTATTTTAACATAAAAGTAAAAAACGCTCTTTTTAAATGTATTTATTTATTTATTTTTGTCCTGTCCAGCTTCTCAGGCAAATCATATAGTTGATGTAGATGGTCAAATCGGCTGTTCAAACTTACTTAACAAAAGAGAAGTGTAGGATACTTCTCTTGTTGCATTATTTGAATTTGACTTTATTAAATGTATTTATATTATCATTTGGTGCAGCCGGGCCGGAGCAGGAGGGGATGGAAAGAGAAAAAAAGGAAGACAGAGGGGGAAATTGTGGGGATAAGAGGGGGATTAGACAGAGATACAAAAACAACAACAGCAAACACTACAATAACAACAAAAACAACAACAACAATAGAACAACACCAGCACATACGATATGTGCAAATATGATCGTAAAAGTGATAGCAAAGAAGCAGTTGGTGAAATAAATAATAATAATGAAATGACAATGAGCAATTTTACACTACAACTGGGGCAATACAAATACCAATAGAAAAAGCGCTATTGATTATGAACAATAACAATCCTTTACCTCTATTAACAACAATGCAGTTGTTGAAATGCAACAATACGTATACAGAATGAAAACTACAAAAGTTAAGGCATTAAAAGTTAAGGCTTTTAGTGCCTCACAATCAAACCCCTCTGCTTCACGGTGGCAGAGGGGTTAGTGCGTCTGCCTCACAATACGAAGTTCCTGCAGTCCTGGGTTCAAATCCAGGCTCGGGATCTTTCTGTGTGGGGTTTGCATGTTCTCCCCGTGAATGCGTGGGTTCCCTCCGGGTACTCCGGCTTCCTCCCACTTCCAAAGACATGCACCTGGGGATAGGTTGATTGGCAACACTAAATTGGCCCTAGTGTGTGAATGTGAATGTTGTCTGTCTATCTGTGTTGGCCCTGCGATAAGGTGGCGACTTGTCCAGGGTGTACCCCACCTTCCGCCCGATTGCAGCTGAGATAGGCGCCAGCGCCCCCCGCGACCCCAAAAGGGAATAAGCGGTAGAAAATGGATGGATGGATGGAATCAAACATTTGTATGTTAAAATACTGAACAGATGTTTACCTTATCCCAATAAACATCTGTTCAGTATTTTAACATAAGAGTGTTTGATTGTGAGGCATTAAAAGCCACAAAATGCAGTGGGTCCATCAGACCCACAAACGCTGGCTGAGTAACAATATGAACATTGCACGGAAAATTTCTCTGCCAGTTTCTGCATCCCAAATTATTTTGTGTTCCTGCACCTGCGCTTCGCATACAAGGTTGCAAGATTGTTTGTCAACACGGTCTGCTCTCATTTTCTCGCACATTTGACCCTCTGATGTTCCGTGTACCTACTGTACACTCTGTCCTCTTGTCTAGGCCTGCTGTGTGTGTGTGTGTGTGTTTGTGTGTGTGTGTGTGTGTGTGTGTGTGTGTGTGTGTGTGTGTGGTAAACAGAACATCAATTTCCCCACTTCTATTAGCCCCGGACATCTTATATGTAATAGAAATGTGTAGGGGGGTGTACGGTGTGTGGTCATTAAACATGTATTCAGATATATGTTCTTAACAGTAAATGAGCCAAAGTCAGTGAGCCTCAGTTTGAAAAAGTAATTAATTGTATCCTTATTCTTTTAATAAACAAATAAAAACGGGTCCCACAGACCCGAACACCACACAAGGGTGAACAAAAAAAAAAAATTGTTTACTTGTGTGAAATTATTTTTCTACTATTTGACTTGAATGTGAAAATGATTCGATTCATGTTGTGGAGTAATACAAATACATAGCAAATAAATTGTTCAGCAGTTTATCTTTTTGAGCAATATAACAAAATTGATTAATGTAATAAAACAATATATTTCTGCTTTTTCTTATTAAGGGTGGCCACCATAATCAATCAATCAATCAATGTTTATTTGTATAGCCCTAAATCACAAGTGTCTCAAAGGACTGCACAAGCCACAGGGACATCCTCAGTTCAGATCCCACAAGACAATTGCACGAAGATTTAGCTAAATGTTTCCCCTTGAAGCCCTAATTGTCAATCTTTCCATACATAAGAGACATAACAGATGGCCTTTCAGATCTGAAGAGTGCTACCAGAGAGATTTATTAAACAGTTTAGGTTTAAAAAGTGCGGGGGAAAAAAGTTTCCAAAGAATAAAATTTAAAAGTTACTGATATAAATTTACTGTGTATTTAGTAACATAACAGTAAAGGGCTGACAATAAGTTTGTCGTAAAGTGTTATATAACGTGCTGGCTCATTCATACAGTTTGTTGAAATCTCACTGTAGAAGTAACCTTTTCGTTGCATTCTTTTGGACTATATATGACACTCGACACCCGTCGCTGTGGATTTACAATTGTCTTTTATTTTTGTCTGCTTCTTCTCAGTCTCTGACACTTTTCAGCTGTCTTTATCTCTTTGTCTTTTTCTTGTATTTTTCAGCAGCATGTGTGTCGCGCATCAACTCCCCGTCAGCCCCCTCTCATGATAACTCGTTCCAGCTGAGATATCTCCTCACCTGTCAGTTGCTTCACAGCCGGTTCCTTCACACGCCCTGCCCACAAGGAACGTGTGGACCACGCCCCTTCCACACTCACAAACTATTATTAATCTTCAGAGTAACACAGGACAAAGGACACATACAGTCATGATCAAAAGTTTACATACACTTATGAAGGACATAATGTCATGACTGTCTTGAATTTCCAATAACTTGTACAACTCTTATTTTATGTGATAAGAGTGATTGGAGCACATACTTCTTTGTCACAAAAAAGTATTAATGAAGTTTGGTTCTTTTATTAATTTATCATAGGCATACTTGCCAACCCTCCCGGATTTTCCGGGAGACTCCCGAAATTCAGCGCCTCTCCCGAAAACCTCCTGGGACAAATTTTCTCCCGAATATCTCCCGAAATACAGGCGGAGCTGGAAGCCACGCGCCCTCCAGCTCAATGCAGACCTGACTCAATGTTGTGACCCTCTTAAACAGGACAATACTGCCATCTACTGTACATAGAATAGAATGTAAATATATTGTACATTTAAGTGCAGTCAAGGAACATGCATTAGGGAGTCTGTTCTGAAGCCCACAGTAAAGAGACGTAACTTCATCACCACGCCTGGTTATTGACTCCAACCCAATATATTACACCGTCGACGAGCAAAACGAAGAACTACACTTGCAAGTTCCAAAACAAATGGAAACAAAAATTTCAGTTTATCCAGGACAGTTCGAAGGGGAAGGGGTATGTTGCCTGTAAATTTTGTAGAACAGACTTCTCCATTGAACACGGCGGCCGAACGGATATACTCAGCCATGAACGGTCAGTCAGCGAAGCACAAAGCGTCCGCAGCGCAGTATCGTTCGCAACCCAGTATTATGGCCCACCTTGCAAAATGGAGACCCGATGGTGTATCTTATGCTGAGACCAAGATGGCTATGCTGATAGCTGAAAGCAACATCCCGTTCTCATTTGCGGATGTCTACAACAAATCAGTGAAGGATGTTCCCGGATTCGGAGATTGCTCGCCAATACGCAAATGGCAGAACAAAGGTTACTCAAATAGTGAAAGGTAAGTGTTGTTGTTTTTTTGGTAACCAGCAAGCACAGTACAGTTAGTAGAACAACTGTGTTTTTTTACTGCGTATTTGATAGGAGCCGTCGGAAATTCATTTTTTTATTTATATAGATATATATAATAAAATAAAATATATATAGCTAGAATCCACTGAAAGTCAAGTATTTCATATATATATATATAAATACATATATATATATATATATATATATATATATATATATATATATATATATATATATATATATATATAGGCATGGTTGGGGACGTGGTTAATAGGGGTGGCGTTTAGTATATATATATATATATATATATATATATATATATATATATATATATATATATATATACATACATATATATATATATATATATATATATATATATATATATTAAACGCCACCCCTATCAACCACGTCCCCAACGCCTAACCCCCGACCACGCCCCCCCCCCCACCCACCTGCCGAAATCGGAGGTCTCAAGGTTGGCAAGTATGATTATAGGTCTACTGAAAAAAAAAGAAAAAAAAAAAGAAAATTAAACAGCTAAATTTTTGTTTCATCTGACATTACATGGACAAAGATATTTCTGTGGTCGGATGAAACTAAAATGTAGCTATTTGGCCACAATACCCAGCAATATGTTTGGAGGAGAAATGGTGAGACCTTTAATCCACAGGAAAACCATTCCTACCGTTAAGCATGGTGGTGGTAGTATTAAACTTTGGGCCTGTTTTGCTCCCAATGGAACTGGGACAATAAAAAAGGTGGATTACCTCCAAATTCTTCAGGACAACCTAAAATTATCAGAGGTTGGGTCTTGGGCACAGTTGGGTGTTCCAACAGGACAATGACCCCAAACACACGTAAACAGGGGTAAAGGAATGACTAAATCAGGCTAGAAAAAAGGTTTTAGAATGTCCTTCCAAAAGTCCTGACATAAATATGTGGACAATGCTGAAGAAACAAGTCCATGTCAGAAAACCAACAAATTTAGCTGAACTGCACCAATTTTGTCAAGAGGAGTGGTCAAAACAGAATCTTACCAGAAGCTTGTGGATGGCTACCAAAAGCGCCTCGTAACAGTGAATCTTGCCAAGGGACATGTAACCAAATATTAACATTGCTGTATGTATACTTTTGACCCAGCAGATTTGGTCACATTTTTAGTCGACCCATAATACATTTTTAAAGAACCAAACTTCATGAATGTTTTTTGTGACCAACAAGTATGTGCTTCAGTCACTCTATCACAAAAAAATAAGAGTCTTACAAATAATGGGAAACTCAAGACAGCAATGACATTATGTTCTTTACGGTTAGTTACCCGTATTTCAACACATTTTCCTATTTAGTTTCCAATACCTTGCAGCAATGAAAAAAGAAAAAATAATCATACGACAAAATGATGAAGCAGCTGTAGGTGTTTGTGGAAATGTATCTCAGGCAATGTGCAGAGCTCTTTCCACCTCCATCCAAACGCCCGTCATGGATGTTTTTCATTTTATCAGCATGACAGAAAACCCCAAAAGAAAGGAAGATGGTATTACTGTAGATTTCTGAGTATAGATTGCTATTCTCCGCCACTCTCATCTCTCCATGACTTATCCATTTTCTCAAAGGGGACTGGGAAAGGTTTTAGCTCTGTGTTCGAAAATGCTGCTCACAAAAGATACAGTCATGCTGGGATCGAAGGTCAGGCTCTGATGTGTCATGTGGAGAACTAAGCCTTTGTAAGAGGCTCTCAGCCCGCTGCAATACCAGGTAGACCTTTCCATTTCTCTGCTCCTTTTTTCTCTCTCCACCATTAGTTTAAGGCACATTAATGTTAGCCCTGAAACCAACCGGCTCCCAGCTATTGCCCCAATACTCCACAATGATGTATATGACCCACAGGTCCAAATGTAAATGAGGTTAGGTGATGCAGAGAACCTGGTGTTGGTGCTTAAGGTGTTTTTTTATAGCACCTTAGACAGTCTTTTAAGCAGTTTTACAGCTAAAACCCAAGTGTACAGAAACAGATAGAATTACTTCTCCCTAACCAGAAGACACACACACTTTTACAATCGTTGAGATAGACATAGAACCCAAGGGAAATTACTGTGCAAAAGAAGAGTTGCTCAAGTCATTCCAACTGATTTAAAGAAAAGCAATCCATGTATAGACATTTGATCTGATCCCGACTTCCCACCATCAGCCGAACTGACCTTAACATTTCATTACAGAAGCAGAGGAGAAAAACAGAGCAGCGAGATGTTTGTTGCTTTAGTTTAAGTAGAGTCACCTGAGTTCAGTAAACTGCAAGCATTACATTGTTTCCACTTGAGTTCAGTTTTATCTGATTACCCTGAGCATCATCACTTCAATGGCGCCCTGTTCAAGACGTTCACTTCTTTTCGGAACCAGAGTTCACTCTCTCTCAGCATTTCTACTGTACACAATTTCTCTTTTGTATGTGCTCTTGCGCTCATTGTTCATGATTTGTTGCAGTAACTAACCTCCATCTTTGCAAGTACATTAAGAGCATTAAGGCTTTATCTAACAAATGAGAACATGTCAAATGTTGTCTTCCCCAAGCCAATAATTGTCCTCACAGCACAGAGAACAGAGGGCAGATAAAAGTGTCACAACAATGGAAGATAAATGGACGTGAACATTTTCTCCGAAGCGTATTTGGGCTCAATTTTAAGATTCACCATCTTAGATTTATTTTACAGTGTGATTGTTTGAAGAAAATAAATAAAGTTCCCGCATGGCTACAAGTAGGGAAAGGGAGACACCCTGCTTCCTCTGGCTCCTTGCAAACTGTCTACAGTATATTCTCCTGTTCCCTTTTGCACATTCTTTTCTAAAAGGGGGTCTGGTTTTCTTTGTCCCATCTGTGTCCTGTTTCCATGGTAATTGCTCCTCTGCTGGCTTATCTTGATGCTTATTGCGCCTTGCAAATACCTTAGACCAGGGGTGTCAAACGTAAGGCCCGCGGGCGGTATCAGGCCCTCGAACAGGTTTTATCCGGCCCGCGGGATGAGTTGGCTAAGTATGAAAATGAGCCAAAATGTTTGAATAAAACAAACTGCTGTTCTAAATGTGTCCACTACATGTCGCAATATTGTTTGTATCGTAGATGATGCTAAATATGTAAAAAACAAACAAAAAAAAACATTCATGATGTCGATGAAAATGATCAAACTACATAAATTAAATCCTGTAATTTGATTTTCATACAATTTTTTTTATCTCGATAGATTGAAAGTTAACACCAATGAGTTGACTGATGAACATTATCACTTAATTTATTCAGAAAGTATAAATAACGACAAATAAAGATAAAATACTATTAACAGCAACATGTAAGTGTAAAAAAAATAATCCAACAAATTTATTTTCAGAATGTGCTTGTTCTGTTTTCAAACAAAGAAAACAATCCGGAGTTGTCTTAATTTCTAAATTATCGTGCCGTGATTTTACCAGTCCGGCCCACTTGGGAGTAGATTTGTCTCCACGTGGCCCCCCATCTAAAATGAGTTTGGCACATCTGCCTTAGACTCTTGTGTCAGGGACCTATTGTTTGACCCTAATAATGTGTGGTAGCTTAAAACTAACCAGTAACACCTAATGATACTATAATAATTCTAATTCATTCATTCTCTGTTGGCATGCAGGACTATGATGGAAGATTTACACATCATTCCATTAGACCAGGGGTCGGCAACCCGCGGCTCCGGAGCTGCATACTTGCCAACCCCCCCATTTTTCCGAGAGGTTTTTCGGATTTCAGTGCCTCTCCCAGAAATCTTCCCAGGATAACATTCTCAGATTTTCACCCAGACAACAATATTGAGGGCGTGCCGTGATGGCAATGCCTTAAAGGTCCTCTCAACCATGTTATCGCGTCCACTTTAATGCTATATTATCGGAGTGCCGGCCGGCCACATCTGGTGTGCGGCTGCTGACTAAACGCGCAAGTGACTGCAAGGCATACTTGTTCAACAGCAATACAGGTTACACTGAGGGTTGTGATATAAACAATTTTAACACTCTTACTAATATGCGCCACACTGTGAACCCACACCAAACAAGAATGGCAAACACATTTCGGGGGAACATCCGCACTGTAACACAACATAAACACAATGGAACAAATATCCAGAATCCCATGCATCCCTAACTCTTCCGGGCTACATTCTACACCCCCATTACCACCACCCCCCCCCCCCCCACACACACACACACACACACACTCCGTGCGTCGTTTGAGGTGGGCGGGGTTGGGGGCCGGGTTTTGGTGGTAGCGGGGGTGTATAATGTAGCCCGGATGTGTTCGGGATACATGGGATTCTGGGTATTTGTTCTGTTGTGTTTATGTTGTGTTACAGTGCCAATGCTCTCCTGAAATGTGTTTGTCATTCTTGTTTGGCATGGTTTCACGGTGTGGCGCATATTAGTAAGAGTGCTAAAGTTGTTTATATCACACTCCTCAGTGTAACCTGTATGGCTGTTGAGCAAGTATGCATTGCAGTCGCTTACGTGTGTCAACAGAAGCCTCATACAACATGTGAATGGGCTGGTAAGCTGTTTGTTACGGTTGTAGAGGGCGCTAAACGCATTGTCATCATGGCACGCCCTTATTATTGTTGTTTGGGTGAAAACCAGCAGACATTCGAGAGAATGGTTGCTCTGAAACTCGGTAGTCTCCCGGAAAAATTGAGATGGTTGGCAAATGTGATGTTGTCAAGCGGCATTCAACTACAACTCGAGACCGCACTAATATAAAATGTTCATATTAAGGTGCAGGCCGCGTGTCTGAGACCCCTGGTTAATACATAACACAAAGCAAAAAAAACTTTGTACGCTATGTTATTTAATTTTGAATTTCAAAAGAGTCTTGACACCAATATTTTGGTACCGGTACCAAAAGTATTTTGCTACTTTACGGTACTTTTCTAAATAAAGGGGACCACAAAAAATGTAATTATTGGCTTTTTTTTAACAAAAAAACTTTGGGTACATATGTTTCTTATTGCAAGTTTGTCCTCAAATAAAATAGTCAACATACAAGACAACTTGTCTTTCAGTAGTAAATAAACAAAGAGAGCCTCCTAATTTAGCTGCTGACATATGCAGTAACATATTGTGTCATTTATAAATATTTTTTGTCAAAATTATTAAAGACAAGTGGTAGAAAGTTAATTATTAATCTACTTGTTCATTTACTGTTAATATCTGCTTACTTTCTCTTTTAGCATGTTCTATATACACTGCTATTAAAATGTAATAATCACTTATTCTTTTGTTGTTTGATAGTTTTTAGTTTTGGATGATACAACAAATTTGGTTATCAATCTGATACCAAGTCGTTACAGGATCATACATTGGTCATATTTAAAGTCCTCATGTGTCCAGGGACATATTTTCTGAGTTTATAAACATAATTTACATTTTTTTTAAATGCAAGAATATTTTGTGATGCTAAAATATATTGATGTAATCATAGCAGTTTTGACTAGATACGGTCCTGTACTTGGTATTATTACAGTGGATGTTAGGTGTAGATCCAACAATGGCGTTTTGTTTATATTGGAGCCTCCCGGAAGAGTTTGTGCTGCAGGGAATTCTGGGAATTTGCTCTGTAGTACAACATGTATGGCTGTTGACTAAGTATGGCCTTCATTGACTTATGTGTAGAGTGTTCAAAGTCAAGATGATTATCTTTCTGGTTAATGATTGGGCATAATGAGGTCTTGTTTTGATTTTGGCAAATCGATATAGAAGTAGGATGGAGTTTAGCTACTAGCTAGATATCCATGACTTAAAGCAACTCTTCCTGAGGGTTTTTCAGTGTTATAACTTCACTTTTATCTCTCGTTATCAAGCCAAAATTTGTCCGTTCTTCCAGTTCTGTCTACACACTGTGTCTGCTAGTAAGTACTCCGTGATTGTGCATTGGCGAGCATGCTCATCTGCATGACACGACGTGGGGGATCAGTACTTTTTTGGGGCAGTATAGTACCGAATATGATTCATTAGTATCGCGGTACTATGCAAATATCGGTATACCGTACAACCCTAAAAAGACTAATGGTGATTTTCCTATCTTTATTTTTTTTTTAACAATACACACCCTGTTTCTATATGAGTTGGGAAATTGTGTTAGATGTAAATATAAACGGAATACAATGATTTGCAAATCCTTTTCAACCCATATTCAATTGAATGCACTACAAAGACAAGATATTTGATGTTCAAAGTCAAACTTTGTTTTTTTTTTGCAAATAATAATTACCTTAGAATTTCATGGCTGCAACATGTGCCAAAGTAGTTGGGAAAGGGCATGTTCACCACTGTGTTACATCACCTTTTCTTTTAACAACACTTAATAAACATTTGGGAACTAAAGAGACTAATTGTTGAAGCTTTGAAAGTGGAATTCTTTCCCATTCTTGTTATATGTAGAGCTTCAGTCGTTCAACAGTCCGGGGTCTCCGCTGTCGTATTTTACGCTTCATGATGCGCCACACATTTTCGATGGGAGACAGGTCTGGACTGCAGGCGGGCCAGGAAAGTACCCGCACTTTTTTTTTACGAAGCCACGCTGTTGTGGTTTGGCATTGTCTTGCTGAAATAAGCAGGGGCGTCCATGAAAAAGAGAGTGCATGGATAGCAGCATATGTTGTTCCAAAACCTGTATGTACATTTCAGCATTAGTGGTGCCTTCACAGACGTGTAAGTTACCCATGCCTTCGGGATTAATGCACCCCCATACCATTACAGATGCTGTCTTTTGAACGTTGCGTCGATAACAGCCTGGAGGGTTCGCTTCCCCTTTGGTCCGGATGACAAGATGTCGAATACATCCCCAAAAAAATGTAAATATGGACTCGTCAGACCACAGAACACTTTTCCACTTTGCATCAGTCCATCTTAGATGATCTCGGGACCAGAGAAGCCGGCGGCATTTCTGGATGTTGTTGATAAATGGCTTTCGCTTTGCATAGTAGAGCTTTAACTTGCACTTGCAGATGTAGCGACGAACTGTATTTAGTGACAGTGGTTTTTTGAAGTGTTCCTGAGCCCATGTGTTGATATCCTTTAGAGATTGATATCGGTTTTTGATTCAGTGCCGTCTGAGGGATCGAAGGTCACGGTCATTCAATGTTGGTTTACAGCTAATGTTGCTTACCTGGAGTGATTTCTCCAGATTCTTTGTACCTTTTGATGATATTATGGACCGTAGATGTTGAAATCCCTAAATTTCTTTCAATTGCACTTTGGAGAAATGTTGTTCTTAAACTTTTTGATTATTTTCTCATGCAGTGGTGGACAAAGGGGTGTACCTCACCCGATCCTTTCTTGTGAAAGACTGATCATTTTTTGGGGAGCTGTTTTTATACCCAATCATGGCACCCACCTGTTCCCAGTAAGCCTGCACACCTGTGGGATGTTCCAAATAAGTGTTTGATGAGCATTCCTCAACTTTATAAGTATGTATTGCCCCTTTTTTCCAACTTCTTTGTCACGTGTTGCTGGCATCAAATTATAAAGTTAATGATTATTTGCAAAAAAAAAGTTCATCAGTTTGAACATCAAATATGTTGTCTTTGTAGCATATTCAAATGAATATGGGTTGAAAATGATTTGCAAATCATTGTATTCCGTTTATATTTACATCTAACACAATTTCCCAACTCATATGGAAACGGGGTTTGTATTTTAATACGTTTTTTTTCTCATTTCAAACAGGAACAATACAAGTAAACAATACAAATATACAAACCAAAAACTAATAAAATATTACAAAGTACAGCTCATGTCAACAGAAATTAAGTTGAGGCCACAGTCAAAAATCACAGACGCCTTGTACAATAATTCAACAATAGTCTGAGATTTTGAAGAACTGGTCCACTTTGTAATGTATGAGATTTATAAGATATTCTAAAGGAATCAACTCCAGTAAAATGTTACACCAACCAATACCAGAGAGGCTTTAATCATTAATCCTCTGTAAAAATATTTTTCCTAGAGGCAACAGTAAGAATGTTGTATGGCCTTTTGCCAGGTTTAGTAGTAATACACCTGCTTGGGAGACCTAAAATTAAACACATCGGATCCATTTCCAACGCCATAGCAAATATATTTTCCATTTCACTTAAGACTGTATGTCAGATCAATATTTCTGTAATTTCAGACATGACCAAGACAATGAGTTAAAGTACCAGTTTCTATTTTGTCATTTAAGACACAGAGGAGAAAGGGAGGTTGAAAAAATGTCTGCGATTAGGAGATATATGAATCCTATGTATCATTTTTAACTGGATTGCTTTTTCCAGAGCCCGGATGGAAATCTTTTTAGCATAATTCCCAATATATTCCCATGTCTTGTCATCAATATTGACCAATAATTCCTGCTTCCACACACCTTTGACTCTCTGAATATCAGTGGTAAAGTTACCAGCTATTACATCATAAAACACACAAATAGACACCTTCCCCGGAGGTTGAAACAGCACTTTCTCAGTAGCAGAAATTTCAGGACATTCATTAAGGTTTGTGATCTTTGTAATATTGTGCCGTATTTGTAAAAAACGGGAAAAAATTGTTGTGGTAGTTGGTATGTCTTTATCAGTTGATGAAATGACATTAAAACCATCATCTGAACACAAGTCTCCAATTGTGGTTGTTAATGTTGTGCCTTTGTCATGCCATTGCCAGAAGAATGACTCAATCATTCCCAGTGAAAAATCAATATTATTATTCATTGGAATAAACATGAAAGCCAGTTTGAGCCTCCCCTCCAGGCGACAGGCTGTTCACCAAGCCTTCAGAGCATTAATTGTTATTGGATTGGCAATGTTACGTTCTTAAAATTCTTGAAGAATAACAAATTTTGTAGATGATTCAATGTTCAACCAATTAGATGATGTCTTATCGTTTAGCTACTCAGATATGAACCTAAAATGAACACTTATATTTTTAACATTTGGCAAATCTAGATTGCCTCTTGAACTCGGCAGCTGCCAAACCGTCAATTTTAATCTATGCCTGAGTTTGCCCCAAATAAAAGAGCTGAGGCAGATATTTAAGTCTTTTAAGGTTCTATTCGAAAACAATATATACTCTATCTGAATGGGACAAAGAAACCTACACATTGATTTTAATAAGGGTTATTCTTTATAGCCAAAAAACAGGGTGTGAGTTCCAACGTTCTAGATCAGTGGTGTCAAACTAATTTTAGATGGGGAGCCACATGGAGAAAAATCTACTCCCGAGTGGGTCGGACTGGTAAAATCACGGCACGATAACATAAAATAAAGACAACTTCAGATTTCACAACAAAATTAGGCATAATAATGTGTTAATTCCACAACTGTATATATCGGTATCGGTTGATATCGGAATTGGTAATTAAGAGTTGGACAAGATCGTAATATCAGATATCGGCAAAAAAAAGCCATTATCGGACATCTCTAGTCGCTATTTATACTTTCTGATTAAATTATGTAATAATGTTCATCAGTCCACTCATTGGTGTTCATTTACAATCCATCAAGATAATAAAATGTCAACATCAAATTACAGGATGTTATTTATGTAGTTTGCTGATTTTCCTCAACTGCTGCATTAACGTTATGTTTTTTTGTTTTTTTTCCATATGTAGCATGATCTACAACAGGGGTCGGCAACCTTTACCACTCAAAAGAGCCATTTTGACCCGTTTCACAAAATAAAGAAAAACAATGGGAGCCACAAAACTCTTTTGAAATTTAAAACGAAATAACACTGCATACAGAGGGTTTTTTTTTTGCCTTGTGCTATGTCTAAACCAGTGGTCTCAGACACGCGGCCCGCACCTTAATATGAAAATTTAACGTCAGTGCGGCCCGCGAGATTTATATGAATCCCGCTTGACAGCATCAGTCCTGCCAACCCTCCTAATTTTTCCGGGAGACTGTCGAATTTCAGAGCATCTATTCTGGCAAATGTATGCTGGTGTTCACCCTGACAACAAAAAAGAAGGGCATGCTATGATGGGGGAACCTATATCCCCCCCCTACAACCTGTGCTAACAGCTTGCCAGCCCAGTCACATGTTGATTGTGGTCACTGCAGACACACGTAAGTCAAGGCATACTTGTTCAACAGCCACACAGGTTACACTGATGGTTGTGATATAAATAACTTTAACACTCTTAGTAATATGCGCCACACTGTGAACCCACACCAAACAAGAATGACAAACACATTTCGGGAGAACATCCGCACTGTAACGTAACATAAACACAACAGAAGAAATACCCAGAATCTCATTCATCTCTTCGGGCCACATTATACACCTCCCACCCCCATCCTTCTCTGTGCGTCGGTTGAGGTGGGTGTAGTTGTATAATGTGTAAAAGAACGTTTAAAGCATTGTCATCACCACACTCCCTCAAAATAGTTATGCGGGTGAAAACCGGAGAATGCTTGTACAGGGATTTTAATGGGAGAAGAAGTCGGACAACCTCTCGAAAAAATCTTGAGGGTCGGTAAGTGCGCAGCTGGGCCACATCAGAGTGATCAAAGAGCTGCATGTGGCTCAGGAGCCGCGTTGCCGACCCCTGATCTACAAACATACACAGAATTACTATTGTGACATCTAGCGGACACATTCAGAACAGCCTTTTCTTTCATTCAAAAATTTCGGCTCATTTTCATATTTAGCAAACTCATCCCGCGGGCCGGATAAAACCTGTTCGTGGGCCTGATCTGGCCCGCGGGCTGTACGTTTGACACCCCTGTTCTAAATTTTGTTTTATGTAACTAAATAATGGAACACAGTTGGATTTGTACATCTGATTAAATGATGGGGTAATAAACATGCCTTTTTTTAGTTTTATCACAGACTTGCATATGTATATTTTATATTTGCATATTTTTGCTATCCCCCAAACTACTTTAACAACGACGTCTGGCGGGTGTAGCATCAGGATTACCAGTAAGCCTATAAAACGGAGTAAGATATTATATCATCTCCGTCATTCGGTTGCCGAGGTAATCTTACTGCAGGAGACTCCTCTTAAACCTGCCTTAAAGGATGGATGGGAGAGACTTAACACGCTTCATTTTCTGGCAAATCGAGGAGAGTTGCTATCTTGCTACATAAATCTGTTCCTTTTGTTCACTCGAATAGCATTTCTGATCCCAATGGAAGGTATGTTATTGTCACTGGCCAGACAATTTCATGAACTTTGGATGATACCACAAATTTGGTTATCAAACCGATACCAAGTCATTATAGGATCATACAGTACATTGGTCATATTGAAAGTCCTAGTTTCCTAAGTTTATAAACATAATATAAATTGCAAAAAACGAAATAAGATCTTGTGAAGCCAAAAAATAGACGTAATAATAGTAGTATCGACTAGATACGCTGTTGTACTCGATATCATTACAACGGATAATAGGTGTAGATCCACCAATAGCGTTTGTTTACATTGTGACGCCGGTGAGCTACGGTGTGTAGTGAAGCATGTTTAGCTGTTTTTCGTCCTGCAGGGATGATACTTGTAAGAAAAAAAACTTTATTTGTCGCCATGGAGGCGAGGATTAGTGATATAAAAGTAGCTAAAACACTGATGACTGGGGCTGGACTCTAGCTGGCTAACCATGTCTTAAAGCACCTCTTCCTGAGGATGTTTCAGTGTTATAACTTCACCTTTATTGTTAGTTTTTAAGCCAAAATGCTTCCGTTCTCCCGTTTCTGTCTTCACACACTGTGTCAGTAAGTACATGGAACATGCTCATCTGCTCGACAACAATGACACGACGTGACGAAGAAGGGGACGCAGGGGTGCGGGGGGACTGCTACTTTTTTAAAGGCGGTATAGCACTGAATATGATTCATTAGTATCTCTGAGCTGCAACCTTATCGTGGTAGAGGAGTTTGCGTGTCCCAATGATCCTAGGAGCTATGTTGTCCGGGGGCATGAAGCCCCCTGGTAGGGTCTCCCAAGGCAAACAGGTTCTAGGTGAGGGATCAGACAAAGAGCAGCTCGAAGACCTTTATGAAGAAGAAACATCATGGACCCAGATTTCCCTCGCCCGGACGCGGGGCACCGGGGCCCCCCTCTGGAGCCAGGCCCGGAGGTGGGGCACGATGGCGAGCGCCTGGTGGCCGGGCCTGTTCCCATGGGGCCCGGCCGGCCACAGCCCGAAGAGGCAACGTGGGTCACCCCTCCAATGGGCTCACCACCCATAGCAGGGGCCATAGAGGTCGGGTGCATTGTGAGCTGGGCGACAGCCGAAGGCAGGGCACTTGGCGGTCCGATCCTCGGCTACAGAAGCTAGCTCTTGGGACGTGGAACGTCACGTCACTGGGGGGGAAAGAGCCTGAGCTAGTGCGCGAAGTCGAGAAATTCCGGCTGGATATAGTTGGACTCACTTCGACGCACAGCAAGGGCTCTGGAACCACTTCTCTCGAGAGGGATTGGACCCTCTTCCACTCTGGCGTTGCCGGCAGTGAGAGGCGACGGGCTGGGGTGGCAATTCTTGTTTCCCCCCGGCTCAAAGCCTGTACGTTGGAGTTCAACCCGGTGGACGAAAGGGTAGCCTCCCTCCGCCTGCGGGTGGGGGGACGGGTCCTGACTGTTGTTTGTGCTTATGCACCAAACAGCAGTTCAGAGTACCCACCCTTTTTGGGAACGCTCGAGGGAGTACTGGAAAGTGCTCCCCCGGGTGATTCCCTTGTCCTACTGGGAGACTTCAACGCTCACGTTGGCAACGACAGTGAAACCTGGAGAGGCGTGATTGGGAAGAATGGCCGCCCGGATCTGAACCCGAGTGGTGTTTTGTTATTGGACTTTTGTGCTCGTCACAGTTTGTCCATAACAAACACCATGTTCAAACATAAGGGTGTCCATATGTGCACTTGGCACCAGGACACCCTAGGCCGCAGTTCCATGATCGACTTTGTAGTTGTGTCATCGGATTTGCGGCCTCATGTTATGGACACTCGGGTGAAGAGAGGGGCGGAGCTTTCTACCGATCACCATCTGGTGGTGAGTTGGCTGCGATGGTGGGGGAGGATGCCGGACAGACCTGGGAGGCCCAAACGCATTGTGAGGGTCTGCTGGGAACGTCTGGCAGAGTCTCCTGTCAGACAAAGTTTCAATTCCCACCTCCGGAAAAACTTTGAACATGTCACGAGGGAGGTGCTGGACATTGAGTCCGAGTGGACCATGTTCCGCACCTCTATTGTCGAGGCGGCAGATCGGAGCTGTGGCCGCAAGGTAGTTGGTGCCTGTCGGGGCGGCAATCCTAAAACCCCTTGGTGGACACCAGCGGTGAGGGATGCCGTCAAGCTGAAGAAGGAGTCCTATCGGGTCCTTTTGGCTCATAGGACTCCGGAGGCAGTGGACAGGTACCGACAGGCCAAGCGGTGTGCAGCTTCAGCGGTCGCGGAGGCAAAAACTCGGACATGGGAAGAGTTCGGGGAAGCTATGGAAAACGACTTCCGGACGGCTTCGAAGCGATTCTGGACCACCCTCCGCCGCCTCAGGAAGGGGAAGCAGTGCACTATCAACACCGTGTATGGTGCGGATGGTGTTCTGCTGACCTCGACTGCGGATGTTGTGGACAGGTGGAAGGAATACTTCGAAGACCTCCTCAATCCCACCAACACGTCTTCCTATGAGGAAGCAGTGCCTGGGGAATCTGTGGTGGACTTTCCTATTTCTGGGGCTGAGGTCGCTGAGGTAGTTAAAAAGCTCCTCGGTGGCAAGGCCCCAGGGGTGGACGAGATCCGCCCGGAGTTCCTTAAGGCTCTGGATGCTGTGGGGCTGTCTTGGTTGACAAGACTTTGCAGCATCGCGTGGACATCGGGGGCGGTACCTCTGGATTGGCAGACCGGGGTGGTGGTTCCTCTCTTCAAAAAGGGGGACCGGAGGGTGTGTTCCAACTATCGTGGGATCACACTCTTCAGCCTTCCCGGTAAGGTTTATTCAGGTGTACTGGAGAGGAGGCTACGTCGGATAGTCGAACCTCGGATTCAGGAAGAACAGTGTGGTTTTCGTCCTGGTCGTGGAACTGTGGACCAGCTCTATACTCTCGGCAGAGTTCTTGAGGGTGCATGGGAGTTTGCCCAACCAGTCTACATGTGCTTTGTGGACTTGGAGAAGGCATTCGACCGTGTCCCTCGGGAAGTCCTGTGGGGAGTGCTCAGAGAGTATGGGGTATCGGACTGTCTTATTGTGGCGGTCCGTTCCCTGTACGATCAGTGCCAGAGCTTGGTCCGCATTGCCGGCAGTAAGTCGAACACATTTCCAGTGAGGGTTGGACTCCGCCAAGGCTGTCCTTTGTCACCGATTCTGTTCATAACTTTTATGGACAGAATTTCTAGGCGCAGTCAAGGCGTTGAGGGGTTCCGGTTTGGTAACCGCAGGATTAGGTCTCTGCTTTTTGCAGATGATGTGGTCCTGATGGCTTCATCTGACCGGGATCTTCAGCTCTCGCTGGATCGGTTCGCAGTCGAGTGTGAAGCGACCGGAATGAGAATCAGCACCTCCAAGTCCGAGTCCATGGTTCTCGCCCGGAAAAGGCTGGAGTGCCATCTCCGGGTTGGGGAGGAGACCCTGCCCCAAGTGGAGGAGTTCAAGTACCTAGGAGTCTTGTTCACGAGTGAGGGAAGAGTGGATCGTGAGATCAACAGGCGGATCGGTGCGGCGTCTTCAGTAATGCGGACGTTGTACCGGTCCGTTGTGGTGAAGAAGGAGCTGAGCCGGAAGGCAAAGCTCTCAATTTACCGGTCGATCTACGTTCCCATCCTCACCTATGGTCATGAGCTTTGGGTCATGACCGAAAGGATAAGATCACGGGTACAAGCGGCCGAAATGAGTTTCCTCCGCCGGGTGGCGGGACTCTCCCTTAGAGATAGGGTGAGAAGCTCTGCCATCCGGGAGGAACTCAAAGTAAAGCCGCTGCTCCTTCACATCGAGAGGAGCCAGATGAGGTGGTTCGGGCATCTGGTCAGGATGCCACCCGAACGCCTCCCTAGGGAGGTGTTTAGGGCACGTCCAACCGGTAGGAGGCCACGGGGAAGACCCAGGACACGTTGGGAAGACTATGTCTCCCGGCTGGCCTGGGAACGCCTCGGGATCCCCCGGGAAGAGCTAGACGAAGTGGCTGGGGAGAGGGAAGTCTGGGCTTCCCTGCTTAGGCTGTTGCCCCCGCGACCCGACCTCGGATAAGCGGAAGATGATGGATGAATGGATGGATGGAGTATCGCGGTACTATACTAATATCGGTATACTGTACAACACCTAGTGTGTATATATAAACTGCAGAGGTGGGTAGTAACGCGCTACATTTACT
Organism: Nerophis ophidion; assembly: GCF_033978795.1. Taxonomy (NCBI): domain Eukaryota; kingdom Metazoa; phylum Chordata; class Actinopteri; order Syngnathiformes; family Syngnathidae; genus Nerophis; species Nerophis ophidion. The sequence continues at coordinate 59,276,069 of NC_084616.1, forward strand.
CCGTTACATCTACTTGAGTAACTTTTGGGATAAATTGTACTTCTAAGAGTAGTTTTTATGCAACATACTTTTACTTTTACTTGAGTATATTTATAAAGAAGAAACGCTACTTTTACTCCGCTCCATTTATCTACAATCAGCTCGTTTCTCGCTACTTTTTTTTATCGATCTGTTAATGCACGTTTTGTTTGTTTTGATTTTGTCAGACACGCATTCAAAGTAGGAACTACGCATGCCTGCGTTTCACCAATCAAATGCAGTCACTGGTGACGTTGGACCAATCAAACCGTCACACGTCGAATCCGACCTAAAAAAGTTGAAAAACTTATTGGGGTGTTACCATTTAGTGGTCATTTGTGCAGAATATGTACTGTACTGTGCAATCTACTAATAAAAGTTTCAATCAATCAGTCAAAAGTGTAAAGGAAAAAAGACACTTTTCATTTCAACCATACTTCCCGTCACAAGCCTAAAGACTGATCGCACAGTTCCTGTCTTCACAATAAAAGCGCTGCTCCATCGCGCCTGCGCTAACAAAATAAGAGTCTCCGAAAGCCAGCGCAAACAAGCGAGCAAGCTACGGAGTTTGCTGCCAATGTATTTCTTGTAAAGTGTATAAAAACGAATATGGAAGCTGGACAAATAAGATGCCAAAAACCAATGACTTTCATGTGGTATTAGACAGAAAAGAGGAACTTTTTTTCTCCTCCATTTGAAAATGTGGACATTATCAGCACTATACTGTCAATGCAAGTCATCAGAATCAGGTAATACACCAACTTATATTCTTGTCTTCATGAAAGATACGAATCTATATGTTAAACATGCATGTATCTTCATTAAAACACCTTTAACATTTCAACAAAAACGGCAAAATAAAAAACTATAAATTATATACTGTATATATATATATATATATATATATATATATATATATATATATATATATATATATATATATATACACATACAGTATATATATATGATATGTGTGGGTATGTATATATGAGGTAGATCACCTCGACTTGGTCATTTATTAAGTAATTGTTTAACGTTGAAAAACTTATTGGGGTGTTACCATTTAATGGTCAATTGTAGGGAATATGTACTGTACTGTGCAATTTACTAATACAAGTTTCAATCAATCAATCAATCAATCAATCAATCAATCAATAAATGCCTACTGAGCCTATTGTGCTGTTAAGTTATTGTGGCTCAATTTGCCTTAATTGTTTTATTTTAATGTATTATTATTTAATGTATATTATTGTTTTAGTTGCTTAAGAGATATTCCTGGCTATGAATTTGCTCATTGCTATTTTTATGTTGTTGTGCATTATCTGTTGCCATAATTATTAAACGAACAGGTTACTCATCAGTTACTCAGTACTTGAGTAGTTTTTTCACAACATACTTTTTACTTTTACTCAAGTAAATATTTGGATGACTACTCCTTACTTTTACTTTAGTAATAAATCTCTAAAGTAACAGTACTCTTGCTTGAGTACAATTTCTGGCTACTCTACCCACCTCTGTATACACACACACATATATATATATATATATATATATATATATATACATATATATATATATATATATATATATATATATATATATATATATATATATATATATATATATAAACACATATATATTGGGGCTGCAACTAACGATTAATTTGATAATCGATTAATCTGTGGATTATTACTTCGATTAATCGATTAATAATCGGATAAAAGAGACAAATTGCATTTCTAACATTTCCAATACTTTATTTAAAAAAACAGCATACTGGCACCATGTCCTTTCGACTTGCCAAATAAAACAAGGCAAGTGTTACAAAAATGTATTTGTTTTTTTTATAAAGTGCACCATTGTCCTGCACAAGAGCAATAATTTTGCTCAGGAGAATTTCAAACCTGGCTACTACCTATTCCAACCATTCTGCAATGTTGGATGCTGAATGTCTTTCCTCTAGTGGCATGGTGGTAAGGGAGATTGACTTCATATTCGAGTCTCCAATGTAGTGGCATGTATTGCCAAGGTAGGCTACACTTGTCCAAACACCAGCAGTGAGAGCAATTTAACTCTGGGTGGGATTTATGTCGGTCTACACTGCATGGAATGTCTGCTAGTACTTCCTCTCCATTAGTTTTGGTAAAATGAGAGAGAAAGAAGTCCTTGATTACATTTGTCATTAGGGCCCCGAATTCACAGCCTAATAAGACCCAGGACAGCTGAGTGGTTAACACTGTTGACCATCAAGCAAGGGGAACTGGGTTCAAATCGCAGTAAGGACTCAGTGTTTCTTTTTCAGTAGTGAGACAGGTGCTCAATTAAATATGTTATTGGGGCCCGAAATCTTCATCTAAGAAGACTAAGGATAGATGAGTGGTTACAGTAGCTGGCTTACAATCAAAGAGTGCAAGGATCAAATCCCTGCCAGGTTCACTGGTAACTATGAAAACCCTGGCAGCAAGAGTAAATGTTTTATATTATACCTCACTGAGACAGGCTCGCGATTAAATATGTCATTGGGGCCCGAAATCTTGTCTAAAGAAGACCAGGGATAGCTCAATGGTTAAAGCTGCTAGCTCCCAATCAAAGGGCACTTGGTTTAAATCCCAGGCAAATTGATTGGTAACTAGGAAAGCTATTGTTTTGTATCATAGTTTACTGAGACAGGTTATCAATTGAACATGTCATTGGGGCCCGAAATCTGTCCATAAGAAGACCAAGAATAGCTGAATGGTTAAACAGCTAGCTCCCAATCGAAGGGTCCTGGGTTCAATCCCAGTGAGGTCGATCGGCTTGCCAAGCCAAAGAGAGGGAACGCCCGTAAATGTGGGGGTGCATCACCTCACCCGCACAAAGTAAAGCTAAGTGGTAGCTGGTTAATTAACTTATAGTTAAAAAGGTAAGTATGGGTAATAGTAATAACAAATAGTCTATAGTCCAAAAGTCTAAGGGTAATTTCGGGGGTTAGCTCCTCCTGTGTGCTGAGGCTAAAGTTGGTAAGTGTACCATCGGTAATTCCTGGCTGGGATGGGTAGGAACGTGAATAATTAATCATTGTGAGTGTTGACCAATCAGCTCTCCTCGGTCTGACCAACAAATAGTCAATTAGTTAATAAAAAAACAAAGTACCAATAATTACAACAAATTGGAATAATTGAAGAGAGAAAAAATTTCAATTGGATAATGAAAAAGAAAAAAAAAGGTTGGATGAAAAAAAAGAAGGACGGATAATATTAAAAACAATATTAAGAAAAGTTAATTGCTTTATCTTTTTTTCATCATCCAAATGTTCATCATTTATATTTTTTATTATTCAATTGCAGCTAGTCAGGAGGATTCATCCACCCATTTATTTTTCTTTTGTTTTTCATCATCCAATTAGAATTTTTTCTCTCATTAATCATTCCAATTTGTTGTATTGATTGTTTTTTTTTTTTATTAACTAATTGACTAATTGTTGGTCTGACTGAGGAGAGCTGATTGGTCAACACTCACACTGATTAATTATTAATGTTCCTATTCCCAACCATCCCAGCCAGGAATTACCGATGGTACACTTACCAACTTTAGTCTCAGCACACAGGAGGAGCTAACCCCCGAAATTACCCTTAGACTTTTGGACTATAGACTATTTGTTATTATTATTACCCATACTTACCTTTTTAACTATAAGTTAATTAACCAGCTACCACTTAGCTTTACTTTGTGTGGGGGAGGTGATGCACCCCCACATTTTCCGGCGTTCCCTCTCTTTGGCATGGCAAGCCGATCGACCTGACTAGGATTGAACCCAGTACCCTTTGATTGGGAGCTAGCTGTTTAACCATTCAACTATTCTTGGTCTACTTAAGGACAGATTTCGGGCCCCAATGACATATTCAATTGATATCCTGTCTCAGTAAACTATGATACAAAACAATAGCTTTCCTAGTCACCGATCAACCTGCCTGGGATTTGAACCTGGTGCCCTTTGATTGGGAGTTAGGAGCTTTAACAATTCAGCTATCCCTGGTCTTCTTTCGACAAGATTTCGGGCCCCAATGACATATTTAATCGTGAACCTGTCTCAGTGAGCTATAATATAAAACATTTACTCTTGCTGCCGGAGTTTTCATAGTTACCAGTGAACCTGGCAGGGATTTGATCCTTGCACTCTTGGATTGGGAGGTAGCTGATTTACCATTCAGCTATCCTTGGATGTCTTAAGAATAGATTTCGGGCCCCAATGACATATTTATTTGCGAATCCGTCTCAGTAAATAATGAGATAAAATACTTACTCTTGCCGCTGTAGCTTTCATAGTTACCAATTGACCTGGGTGGGATTTGAACCCAGACCCCTTCGATTTGTAGATAGCTGCTTGAACTACTCAGCTACCCTTGTACTGCATACAGCCAAATTTTGGGCCCCAATGACATATTTAATTGCAAACCTGTCTTGGTAATCTATGATATAAAATAGTACCTCATCCAGCAGGAGCTTTCGTAGTTATGGATGGTCATGACTGGGATTTGAACCCTGTACCCTTGGAGGTAGCTGCTTCCACTACTGAGCTACCCTTGGCCCACTGAGAGTGAGATTTCAGGCCCCAATAACATATTTAATTGCAAACCGTTCACGGTAAACTATGATATAAAACTGTGACTGGAGATTTCCAAGTTACCGATGGATGGACCTGACCGATGAACTCCCTTCCCTTTGATTGGAAGATAGCTGCTTTAACCACTCGGCTTGAGAACCGGTTACACTAAACCACAATGATAGTGAAACAAAACACTTACTCTTTACCAGAGGTGGGTAGTAACGCGTTACATTTACTCCGTTACATTTACTTGAGTAACTTTTGGGATAAATTGTACTATTATGAGTAGTTTTTATGCAACATACTTTACTTTTACTTGAGTATATTTATAGAGAAGAAACGCTACTTTTACTCTGTTCCGTTTATCTACATTCAGCTCGTTACTCGCTACTTGTTTTAATAGATCTATTAATGTTTGTTTTGGTTAATGACAGAGCTTCAAAGTAGGATCTGCGCATGCCGGCGTTTCACCAATCACATGCAGTCACTGGTGACGTTGGACCAATCAAACAGAGCCAGGCGGTCACATGACCCAACTTAAATAAGTTGAAAAACGTATTGGGGTGTTACCATTTCGTGGTCAATTGTACGGAATATGTACTGTACTGTGCAATCCAATAATAAAAGTTTCAATCAATCAATCAATCAAAAGTGTAAAGGAAAAAAGACACTTTTTATTTGAACGGTACTACCCGTCAAAAGCCTAAAGACTGATCGCACAGTTCCTGTCTTCACAATAAAAGTGCCGCTCCATTGCACCAGCGCTAACAAAATAAGAGTCTCCGAAAGTCAGCACTAACAAGCGAGCAAGCTACGGAGTTTGCCGCCAATGTATTTCTTGTAAAGTGTATTAAAACAAATATGGAAGCTGGACAGATGAGATGCCAAAAACCAACGACTTTCATGTGGTATTAGACAGAAAAGAGGAACTTTTTTTCTCCTCCATTTGAAAACGTCGACGTCTGATTCCAATCAATGCAAGTCATCAGAATCAGGTAATACACCAACTTATATTCTTGTCTTCATGAACTATAGGAATCTATATGTTAAACATGCATATTTATTCATTAAAACACCTTCAACATGTGAACAAAAACGGCAAAATAAATAAATATAAATTATATACTGTATATATAAATGTTTGTATATATATATATAAATGTATGTATGTATATATATATATATATATATATATATATATATATATATATGTATATATATAATATGTGTGTGTATAAATGATTTCTGTGTGTATATATGATATGTGAGTGTATAAATGATATGTGTGTGTATGTATATGTATATATGAGGTAGATCACCTCGACTTGGTCATTTACTAAGTAATTGATAAACGTTGAAAAACTTATTGGGGTGTTACCATTTAGTGGTCAATTGTACGGAATATGTACTGTACTGTACAATCTACTAATACAAGTTTTAATCAATCAATCAATCAATCAAATCAATGAATGCCTACTGAGGCTATGGTGCTGTTAAGTTATTGTGGCTCAATGTGCCATTTTTTTATTTTATTTTAATTTACTATTATATAATATATATTATTGTTTTAGTTGCTCAAAAGATATTCCTGGCTCTGAATTTGCTCATTGCTATTTTTATGTTTTTGTGCATTATTTGTTGCCATAATCAGGTTACTCATCAGTTACTCAGTACTTGAGTAGTTTTTTCACAACATACTTTTTACTTTTACTCAAGTAAATATTTGGGTGACTACTCCTTACTTTTACTTGAGTAATAAATCTCTAAAGTAACAGTACTCTTACTTGAGTACAATTTCTGGCTACTCTACCCACCTCTGATAAATTGTTACGTTACATGCAGTCGATCTTAAAAGATGTTTTAACCCAATGCGGCCCCCAAGTCAAAAAGTTTGCACACGCCCGTAAATAAATGTATGTGTGTCAATTCCTCCATTTTAGTTAGTGTCCACATCTGGAGCATCCCTCCGAATATTTCCATGGATTGCAACAGCTGTGTTGTAATCAAATCATAAAAACGATCATTCATTATTCATTCATTTGCAGCTGGGGATAATATTTTAACATTTAACAAAAAGGTCGCTGTACAATATTCATCTGGAATATAAATGTTTATTGAGAAATCCAATGATTGGGACTTGGTGCCTTGAATAAGTGGAAAAAAGTATTGCTTCATGGAAATAAAAGAGCATCATTTCTGTCTTAACAATAGCCACTTAAGTTTGCTGCAGAGGCCAAATAAGAATTTATTCATTAGAAAGACTTTATGCAAGGACACGTAAAAGTAAAACAAGCAGCAGTGTTTCTTTTTGGGAGCAGTTAACATCCAAACCGGAAAAGAGTGACTTGGCATAGAGGACCATAGGCGCCAATCTACATTCCTGCCAGTGGGGGCTCAAACGGGCGGTAAATCTGACGCTACTTTTCTGAGGCCATGTCTACGCTAAGCAGGATAACCCCTTAAACAAACAACTATTTAGCCTTATCCCCGTTTCAGCCAAACGAAACTATCATTGACAATTTTTTACACGGGTAAGTGCGCCGTGCATTTCTTGAATCTCTGGCTCTTAGCTTTGTACGGATTTATTGATCGTTTACAAACTGAGTTCGCTTCATCTTAAAGCGGTTTTGTAACTTGGAGGTAAACACTGGAAATATGAAGGCGGGTCATCCAGACATACACGTGTTTCTTATTCTTCTACATATACAGACGCTTGGGGAAATCATACATGAATACCTTAGGAGAAAGCGATTGCAGCTATTACTGAAAAGTTTGTCCATCTGTCGAAGGAGAGACAACGAGAATGCGGGCTCCCGTGGATGGGCTAAAAAAGGTAGCATGTGCTTTGTATTACCTGGCCGTCGAGGGAAGACGGCGAATACTTTTCGACTGACAGAGCTGACTGTATCAGTTCTTGTCCGCCATGTATGACTCAACGTATATGAAGTCACCAAAAACGAATGGACGATGAAGGTGACGGCAAAAGAGTGAGGAGTGTCCTGACACGATATCTAGATTCTTTGATTGATTGTTGTAAAATGTTTTTCATCACATTGTTGACTTTCACGTGTCCAATAAAGATTTGATTAATTTGTGATGCCTCAGGTGTGATTCACTACAATAGGGCCCCACAGCACACTGGATTCCAGTTAATTGAAATACCACAACACCGGATATTGTTCAGATAAGTTAAATTTAAAAACTTGCACATAAAGCAACACTGGAGGTGACTGATGTGCGCATTTTCCGCGCATGCGTATTAGGTCGCGTCGCGCCGGCTGGCGAAGAGGGCGAGGGTCTCTTAAACGACTATTGTGTGTGTGTGTAGACAAGGATAATATTAGGTGGGATTTACCCTGGATAACCTTAGCCGGCTTAGTGTAGAAAGGGTCTAAGCATGCGCGTTTTTTGTTAGTGAGAGAGAATTTGCCATCAATCCCACGTGGGTGCTCGGCGTTGTCCGTGGGTGCTTGGGCCCCGAAGCACCCACGGGATTGGCGCCTATGTAGAGGACCACATGTAATATATGTTTCAATCAATCAATGTTTATTTATATAGCCCTAAATCACAAGTGTCTCAAGGGGCTGCACAAACCACAACGACATCCTCGGTAGGGCCCACATAAGGGAAAGGAAAAACTCACCCCAGTGGGATGTCGACCATGATGACTAATGAGAAACCTTGGAGAGAACCACATATGTGGGCACCTCCCCCAGGGGACCGAAAAAAATGTATGTCGAGCGGATCTAACATGATATTGTGAAAGTCCAATCCATAGTGGATCTAACGTAACCGTGGGAATCAAGTCCAAAGTCGATCCAATATAGTAGCGAGACTCCCATCCAAAGTGGAGCCAGCAGAGAACCATCCCAAGCGGAGGCGGATCAGCAGCGTCCTTTTTTTTGTAAAAAAAAACACACAAAAAAACGTTTTTGTATGGCAAAAACAAAAAATATTAAATATTTTCCCTCCTAAAAACTCAATAGTTAAATATTTGATGTAAGAAAGTTGGAGTTTTAAATAGGAAAATGTATATTTTTAATAAATAACATCATTATAAGACCCTTAGATCCTTGAGGGTCCCACTCATAAAAGTGTTAAAAGTAAGTCCATCCATCTATCTTCTACGGCTTGTCTCTTTCAGGGTCGCGTAGCGTGCTGGAGCCTATCTTAGCTGCATTCGGGCGGAAGGCACAGTACACCCTGGACAAGTTGCCACCTCATCCCTCCACACTAGGGCCAATTTAGTGTTGCCAATCAAACTTTCCCCAAGTGCATGTCTTTGGAAGTGGGAGGAAGCCGGAGTACCCGGAGGGAACCCACGCAGTCACGGGGAGAACATGGCAACTCCACACAGAAAGACCAAGGGATTGAACCCAGGACCTTCATATTGTGAGGCACATGCACTAACCCCTGTGGTACTGTGTCAAAGATACATTTTTTTTCTTATACTGCAAACCATTAACAATAACATCAATACCAAAAGAACAATAATAACAACAAGGAGGTAACGCACAGATTCATTGACAAAATGTATTACAGACCAAAGATAGTCTTTGCAAGTGGTCCTGTGGCAAATGGTGCACAAGTGAGCAACTCGTTTTCTGCCCGTACACAATGTGCACTGTTTGGTAAACTACCTCGGCTGGGAATGCTGCCGCTGCCGCTGCTCTCCTCTCTCTTGACCTGCAGCCACTTGTCACCAATCCATGTGGGTTCAATATTTGTAAAAACTACAAAGGCATTGTAACATGAAAGGTCCACCGCATGACAAAAATGGGTGGAACAAGGATTTTAGGTGGATTGAATGACATCAGATTGTATCATATAATTCCTTTATAAAATTTGACCAACTCAAAAACCAAATAAGTGACAGCATTTGTGCAATACTAAAATGCAAATATAAATGCCAAATGTAAATTACACCAAAATTTTGCTTACCTGGTCAACAAATTCCCCCCAGGATCTTGCTGCTGTCATGGTAACATGGCTGCAAAGTGCAAACTTCCAACATGGGTTCAAAAACAACCACTCAGCCACACCGCCAATGGTAGAGCTAATTAGAATATCTCTATTTGTTGAATGGCAAAACAAGTTTTTGTGAAACTGCAGCAGAGCATCTTTGATCTTAAGATCAAACAGGCTGTCTGGACTTGGTTGAGTTGACGTTGTTTCAGACATGAATACACAAAATATGTTTATATTCACGTTTGCTCGTATTTGCAACATTTGTTTTACATAAATATTTGCATGAACTTGTAGCCTTGTATATTCAACGCCCTGCAATGTGTCAGTGCATGCACGCACTCATGCACGTATGGGCTCACACGCACAGGCAGCATATTATACAGGACTGTCTCAGAAAACTAGAATATTGTGATAAAGTCCTTTATTTTCTGTGATGCAACTAAAAACATGAACATGTCATACATTCTGGATTCATTACACATCAACTGAAATATTGCAAGCCTTTTATTATTTTAATATTGCTGATTATGGCATACAGCTTAAGAAAACTCAAAAATCCTATCTCAAAAAATTTGAATATTTCCTCAGACCAAGTAAAAAAAAAAGATTTATATTGGCAAAACAAAATCAAACATTTGAAAATGTCAATAATGCACTCAGTACGTGGTTGGGAATCCTTTTGCACGGATTACTGCATCAATGCGGCGTGGCATGGAGGCAATCGGCCTGTGGCATTGCTGAGGTGTTATGGATGCCCAGGATGCTTCAATAGCGGCCTTCAGCTCATTTGCATTATTGGGCCTGGTGTCTTTCAGCTTCTTCTTCACAATACCCCACAAATTATCTATGGGGTTTAGGTCAGGAGAGTTGGCAGGCCAATCGAGGACAGTAATGCCATGGTCAGTACACCAGTTACTGCTGGTTTTGGCACTGTGGACAGGTGCCGGATCATGATGGAAAATTAAATCATCATCTCCATAGAGCTTTGCAACAGATGGAAGCATGTACACAGCTGCATTGACTCTGGACTTGATGAAACACAGTGGACCAAAACCAGCAGCTGACATGGCTCCCCAAACCATTGCTGACTGAGGGAACTTCCGTTGTCTAGAGTTCTGGAGTGGCTTGACCATGGGAATACGGCTATTGAAGCTGTATCTGTTGAAAAGCTCTATGGAGATGATGATTTCATTTTCCAGCATGATCTGGCACCTGTCCACAGTGCCAAAACCAGCAGTAACGGGTGTACTGGCCATAGCATTACTGTCCGCGATTGGCCTGTCAACTCCCCTGACCTGAAGCTCATAGAAAATGTGTGGGTTATTGTGAAGAAAAAGCTGAAAGACACCAGGCCCAATAATGAAAATGAGCTAAAGCCCGCTATTGAAGCATCCTGGGCATCCATAACACCTCAGCAATCCCACAGGCCGATTGCCTCCATGCCACGCCGCATTGATGCAGTAATCCGTGCAAAAGGATTCCAAACCAAGTACTGAGTGCATTAATTGACATTTTCAAATGTTTGATTTTGTTTTGCTGTTATAAATCCTTATTTTTTACTTGGTCTGAGGAAATATTCAAATTTTTTGAGATAGGATTTTTGAGTTTTCTTAAGCTGTATGCCATAATCAGCAATATTAAAATAATAGAAGGTTTGCAATATTTCAGTTGATGTGTAATGAATCCAGAATGTATGACATGTGCATGTTTTTAGTTGCATTACAGAAAATAAAGGACTTTATCACAATATTCTAATTTTCTGACAGTCCTGTATGCAACCAAATTCACACAATGTTTTACATCTGTAGTCTGGAGGGTTTTTTTATTCTGTAGACCAGGGGTCACCAACGAGGTGCAAGCGGGCACCAGGTAGCCCGTAAGGACCAGATGAGTCGCCCGCTGGCCTGTTCTAAAAATAGCAGCACTTACCAGTGAGCTGTCCCTATTTTTTAATTTTATCTATTTACTAGCAAGCTGGTCTCGCTTTGCTCGACACTTTTAATTCTAAGAGAGACAAAACTCAAATAGAATTTGAAAATCCAAGAAAATATTTTAAAGACTTGATCTTCACTTGTTCAAATAAAACCTTTTTTTTTTTTTTTACTTTGCTTCACATAACTTTCAGAAAGACAATTTTAGAGAAAAAATACAACCTTAAAGATAATTTTAGGATTTTTAAACACATACACCTTTTTACCTTTTAAATACCTTCCTCCTCTTTCTTAACATTTTAAATCAATGTTCAAGTAAATGTATTTTTTTTATTGTAAAGAAGATTAAATACATTTTAATTTAATTCTTAATTTTAGCTTCTGTTTTTTCTACTAAGAATATTTGTGAAATATTTCTTCATGCCTATTATTATTAAAATTAAAAACAATTATTCTGGCAAATCTAGAAAATCTGTAAAATCAAATTTAAATCTTATTTCAAAGTCTTTTGAATTTCTTTTAAAATTTTTGTTCTGGAAAATCTAAAAGAAGTAATGATTTGTCTTTGTTAGAAATATAGCTTGGTCCAATTTGTTATATATTCTAACAAAGTGTAGACTGGATTTTAACCTATTTAAAACATGTCATCAAAAATATGTATTTATTGTGAGAAATCATTAAGATGATCAGTGTTTCCACAAGGATAAATATCATTAATTATTAATAATAACATAGAGTTTAAGGTAAATTGAGCAAATTGGCTATTTCTGGCAATTTATTTAAGTGTGTATCAAACTGTTAGCCCTTCGCATTAATCAGTACCCAAGAATAAATGGGTTGTACTTGTATAGCGCTTTTCTACTTTCAAGGTACTCAAAGCGCTTTGACACTACTTCCACATTTACCCATTCACACACACATTCACACACTGATGGAGGGAGCTGCCATGCAAGGCGCCAACCAGCAACCATCAGGAGCAAGGGTGAAGTGTCTTGCTCAGGACACAACGGATGTGACGAGGTTGGCTCCAGGTGGGATTTGAACCAGTGACCCTCGGGTTGCGCACGGCCACTCTCCCAGTAGCTCTTGGTTTCAAAAAGGTTGGTGACCCCTGCTGTAGACTGTAGCAAACATGACACACAAGTTCTTACTAAAGTTTCTGATAATCTCAAAAAAAAAAATGTTCTTGATCTACTCAAAGTTTGGTTGAACACAGTTAACTTTTCTTTCTAAATCCCATAATGAACCTTGAGCTTAGACGTCTTCCATTTCAGTTCTGCTCTGCAGCACTCGCTTTTCTGTGTCCAGACCGAATCTTCATTCCTCCAGGGTGCTTTTTGCCTACTTCTAACCATTCTAACCATGACAGGTGCAATTTTGTCCAAAGGATTTACGACACTTGATGTATAACGGATCATCAACATTAGCATACAGGGTGTTTTAAAACCTAATCATTTCCACACACTGTGTCCGTGTGATGTCATTTATGAGTCTTTCCCGAACAAACGCATACTCAACAGCTGGATTGGGTCTCGCAGACAAGTCACAGAAAACACAAAAATGACCCGACAAAGCAGCATCGACAACATTCACGATTGAAATAGCAAGACCCTTCATAATGATGCGGCGACGTGACTCGGGAGGTTGAGCGACCATGCGGCAGACGGAACTTAAGGGTTCAAGGTTCGATTCTAGCTTCCTCCATCCTAATCACAGTCATCATGTCTTGAGTGGGACACTTCACCCACCTCTCTCCCAGTGGCACCAACACCGATGAATGTGCAAGACTCCCTTGAAAAAGAAATTCTTAATCTCAAAAGGACTTTCCTGGGTAAATAAAGGT